>NC_081426.1:4543254-4901597 GCF_949786415.1 Peromyscus eremicus | reverse complement strand
GTTCTGTTGGATTCTTTTGTTCCTAATTTTATGATTATTGTTCAACTCTCAGTGGTCCTCACATTTTCTCACATGTTTCTGAAAGAATTACGAGAAAAGGATAAACCAGGCTTACTGTCTTCTCTTTAAGCTATGAAAATTGCCTTGCACTGTTTAAGATCCAGTTTCTAGACTAATTGTGTGAACTGAAAGGTAGGAAAACCCAAGTTTGTTCTACTTTCTACAGTTCAGAAACTTTCTCTAAATGGCACAATAAACTTCAATCATCATGAGAAAAAGAAAAAAAAAACTAAGTTGAGCAATAACTCTGGCTAATACTTGTCTTTGCAGGTAAAATGTAGGATTAAGAGATTCCTGGGTGGACATATGTTCTATGTATCCAGGCAAATATGGACGTTAGCATAGTTGGTTCTGAAACTTTATCCATTGTTGTCTTCAAATGCAGTATCCTTGGAATAAAGCTGCTAAAACTAATGAATGTTTGCCTGTCTGTGTCAAAGCCTGCTTTCCTAGGAAGAGATGTTCATGCTCCTGAGATAGCCACATCCCTTGACCAGTGTCCTTTGTGACCAGCAATCTTCATTTATGAGCTAGCTGCAGAATGTGATCTGTCCATTAAATACTTTTTCTTCATCTGAATACTAAGTCATATAGAGATGAATAGTTATCTCTTAAAACACAATGTACCACTAGGATTAACTAAAAATGGAATTCAATGTACTCTAATGTTAAAAAAAAAAAAACTGGCAAAATGAGGATAAAATAGAGACCAGTTACTTTTAATAGAAAATGTATAATCTCAAATCTTTTGGTAAAATCAAATCATTTAACTTCATACACTGATACGCATATGTATATACCTCTCAAACAGTATACACCCACATACATGTACACACACAGAGTACTCTCAAATAAACTTAGTTTTTTCAGAGAGAGAGACAGAGAGAGAGAGAGAGAGACAGAGACAGAGAGAGACAGAGTGAGAGAACTTGTCATTGAAGCCATTGTCCCCAGCTTAGAAGCTAATGTAGACATTTGATTCCCATTCATAAAAGAAGAGCAGTATGATTGACTTTTATCTTAGAAATAGTAATCTGAAATAAAAATACTTTCCTGACATCCTAAAAGCAATAAAAAGGAAATAAACCATAAAATTAGTCAGTTGTGTTTTACCTTAGTTGCTTCTTATAAAATGTGGTTTTATGTATTATAGGGAGGCAATTGCACAGAGCAGAGTGGAGGCCTGTCATGGTCTTTCAGAAGGACTTGGCTTGCTATAAGCATGGTATGAGGTGCGGTGGTAGGGACCTGGGTGAATGTCAATGCCTGCCTGAGAACTCCCTAGGTTCTCTGTGGGCCGGATGTCTGTGTGATCATGGCAGGAACAGTTGCTTGCTGCTGTTCTAGCTTCTTCACCAAGAGTGTCACCACAAGGAACGGGAGATGAAGAAGTGTGCTCTTTCATTTCTGTATTAGTAAAATGGGTTGAGGATTTAGCAACAATGTCAGCATGCTGTTTCAATGCTTTTCTCTCCCCTTATTAATGTCAAATGGTGTCAAGACCACTCCAGTTGTGGTATTGAAAAGGAATTGGTAACCATTTCCAGCACCAGAGAGGCCTGGAATTCATTATTTTGGAACTGTATGATTCAGGGCTAAATTCAGCATTTCATCTGGTAAGAGGAATGCAGATGGTCCATTCTATTTGTGGTCAAACCTCTCTCTCTCTCTCTCTCTCTCTCTCTCTCTCTCTCTCTCTCTCTCTCTCTCTCTCTCTCTCTCTTTCTCTCTCTCTCACTTTGTGAGTGCGTGAGTGTGTGTGTGTGTGTGTGTGTGTGTGTGTGTGTGTGTGTGTTCTCTGTGTGTCTTTGTCTATGTTTTGTTAATGATGGTGGTCAGAGAATATTGCTCAGAAAATGAAATCTAAGCTAGGAGCTTACTTTCTCCAGCGTCTCTGCTTCGTTGCAGGCTCATTGATCATGGCCTTGCTTCTGTAGTTGATTTTCACAGTTATTCGTTGTGCTCTGAGAAAGCAAATCTTCCACTATTATTTGGTGGCAATCCAAATTTGGTGTCAGCACTATGATCCTAAAATATTAACTGTATAGCATTTATTTTTTAAATATACCTTCTCATAAGACAAATAATTTTCAAAGAACCGCTGAAAATTCTACGATAGCAGGATTTCAGTCCACTTCCTTGATTTTTATATTGTTCTCCTGATAGAATATTGCTGCCATATACTTCAGTTACTGAACTGTAATTGTAATTTAACCTGAAACCTACAAAAGACAATTAATACATTAATAAATTTGACAGTCTTCCCATTTTTTCACTATTTGCTTTTATCAAGACTTCTACTCAAGAGGGAGAGAATAACTTCCTAAGGATTCAACTTGTAAGATTTCAGACTATTTAACGGAATGATTTTTCTAAATCGTGAGAAACTAGAGCTAGATACAAAGGTTATAACATGCAGGTAAGATTACAAATTATTCTTTATTTTTTGCAGTAAGATGTCTGAAATACAGAAAAAAAGAACAAATGCTTTAAAAGTGTATCTCTATAGAGGATTAGCAAATTGGCCGAACCTAGGATCCGTTCTGACAGCTTCGTTTCTAAAGCATCTAGAATCTTTGTCTTGGAAATATTGCTACTTAGGTTGCTTTTCCAACCTGAGTATTGCCTATGCTTTGCCTGTAAGTAAACTATGTGTGCTTCTTCCAACAAAGACCTCAAGGAAGAGAAAGAATGTGTTTTTCAAACTTGATAAATGTAGGTATTTAGATGACAAAGTGAGTAAAGGAGGGACAAATATGAAAAATTATAAAAGAATTCAAGAATTGGTGGGAGAGAATTGTCCTTACATCCAAATGTTTTCTTCTCATTGTCTTTTACAGCTTTGTCAAAGAAAGCAATGCAAGAAGAAAGCTGAGCACAGACCAATGCCTTTCATGTTGTAGGAAGTTCATAGATTTCACTTACCTGTTATTACACATTAAATGATAAATATAAACAGCAAATACATGAGATTCTTAACTTGCTATACTAATGTAAGTTCACCTTTCGAGAAAATCCCCCCTTCTTTATAAACCTTTTTTAAAAATGTCCAGCCGGGAGGTGGTGGCGCACGCCTTTAATCCCAGCACTCAGGAGGCAGAGGCAGGCGGATCACCCAGATAAATGAAAGAGCCATTGACATGTAACTATGACTTCTTTCATTTATCTGTTATGTATTTACAAGACATTATGCTTTATGTAGTTATTTATTTATAGACAAGGTCATCTAGGCTGGCCTTGAACTCATGTACAGATATATACGACATCTGAATAGACTTTGTGTATGTGTGTGTGTACATTTTTGCATATGTGCATGTGTGTGTGTGTGTATGCACATGCATATAGGCCAGAGGTCAACACTTATTATCTTCCTCAATTGCTATCCACTTTGTAATTTTAAGACAGGGTCTCTCACTGAACCTGAAGATCACCAATTCAGCTAGACTTCCTGGCCAGCAAGCCCTGAGGAACCTCTTGCTGAGATTACAGGCATATTCTGCTGTCCCTGGCTTTTTTTTTTGTTTGTTTGTTTGTTTTTTTTTGTTTTGTTTTTTCGAGACAGGGTTTCTCTGTGTAGCTTTGCGCCTTTCCTGGAACTCACTTGGTAGCCCAGGCTGGCCTTGAACTCACAGAGATCCGCCTGGCTCTGCCTCCCGAGTGCTGGGATTAAAGGCGTGCGCCACCACCGCCCGGCTGTCCCTGGCTTTTTACATGGATGTTGGGGATGCAAACTCGGGTCTTCAAGCTTGCACAGTAAGCATTTTGCTGACTAAGCCACTTTGCCCCCTCCCTGTACTGGCTTCTTATTCTGTTATTTTACATAAAGAATGGGACTCCTAGCTCAGAGGATATGATATGATGACAGGTCTGAATTCCTGGATGGTTTTTTAGTGGCTGGGGCTGAGAAGTCTTAAGATGAGGCAAGTTCATTTCAGTGTTGCAGAGGTATTTCCTGTGTAGTATTGTCAGGGATTGGATCCAGGGCCTTGGACATATGAGGTGACTACTAGGAAGCTACTTCCTCAGCTCTGGCTGGCTGTCTTGCCAGTTCATTTTAGACACAGTTTGAACTTAAAATTTAAAACAAAATTTTGGCTTAGAAAATAAATTGACTATAATAATTATGATTAATGAGAATTCTGTGTCTTCTGAATATAGTAAGACCAACTAATGCAATATTAAAAATGTATCTATATATAAAAGTTAAAGGATTAATTAATTGGTTTCTTTGAAAAATAGGAATACATTAATTGTCCTCAAATATTTAAGGTAGACAAATTATAATGAGAATATGAAAATATATGTGGAGCTGGCATGCCAACCCCATGCAAATCTCTTTGAATGATGGAAATAAAGACATGTCATAAAAGCATTGAGCTACAGTTGTGTTGTTACTACCTTTGACTATTTTGGACTTGAGACCTACTAAAATTTCTTTACTATTGTACACTTTTATTTTACTAGTCATAAAAAAGATGAATTAACTTAATACATTTTCTTTGTACTAATGTTACCTCCATATATTCAGATATACATCTGAGATATGAAGTTTGCACCCCAATCCTCAGAGTTATTACTCTTGCCTTAGGCTATAACCAATGTGATTTTAGTCATGTCAATTCCTCTTGCTTTAATTCACGTGCTTTGATGATACACAGTATGGTATGTTGAAACCTGTGACTTGAAGTGGTGGACTTTTATCCCATACAACGAAGACCATCCCCATTCCTTTGCTCTGCTGTGCAGTTGAGTTTCTAGGATGTCAATGTGGGCCCCTGCTTCTTCTTTTGTTCCTTTCCTTCATGATTTAGCCTATTCCTCTTTTTAACCTGGACATGAAGATCGCTCCACAGCTTTTACTGTCTTGAAGCCTGAGCCTTTGACATTAACTGTAGACATATCTCTTATTCATTTTGGTCCTCTCCCTCTTGTGTTCCATGTTATTTGTGACAACATAGTAGCATCTTCTAACCTTTTAAAATATTTTTTAAATTTCTTTTAAAGGATTGGAGGATTTTTTAAATTTCTTGCATGCTGTTTTATACCAAAAATTAGGAATTTATAAATGACAGAAATTAAACTGACCCATACTGTTAGAGGCTGGGACAGTCAGGAGCATGTTATCCACACTTGCCCAGCGTTCATGAGGGCCTTCTTGTTGCATCATTACCTGGGTGAGGACATCACTTGGTGCAACACAGCAAGGGTGCTAACTTGGCTCTCTATCTCTTCTTTTGAAGCTACTAAAGCACTATGGGTTGGGGTTACCTGCATGACTTCATCTAACCCTAAACGCCTGCAAAGGCCCCCTCTACATCCTGACAATGTAAATGTGGAGACTGTGTTGTTGGCATACAAACTTTTAAGAGATGTCCTCAAACCATAGCTTTGTCTACTGTGGTAGGAATGAGTGTACATGGGATAGACCTTTACTTTTCTTTATGAAGACTGCACATTGTTTTGTGCTGTGAACATAGACATGATGGTGTGATTTGATTTGGCCAGAGACATGTGAGGAAAACATGGATTATTTGTGAGTGGTGTCGTTGAAGACCCTGTAATCACTGCCCTGCTTTCCTTCTCTTCCCTCCCATGTTCAGTTTTTCAGCAACAACAAAGCCTCTTGGGTTGTTTGAGGTGATGACGTATGGATGGTGGAATCTCTGCTAGGTTTAAGTCACTGAGCTTCAGCTTTTCTTGTTAACACAACATCACCTGGACTCTTTCCCCTGATATGATTTATTACAGTTAGAATTTTAACAAGCACTGACATGCATTTCCTATAAAAGTTCATCAGGTAATCAGCATTGGCAGCCTTTCCTCTTTGCCAGATTCAACCTTTATCATAATTTAAAAAATTCCCTCCCATTTTCCATCATCAGATAATCTTGTTGAAATCAGAATGAATTTTCTTCCAGTATTTTTCTTACTATTACAACTCAACTGCTTTATGAATCTTGTCTATCACATTATACTCACTACTATATTGTCTTTGTTATCAGTAATTAGTTTACCATAAGTTTCACAGTGTCTTTGTTCATCATAAATTTCATGTCTTGGCTTCCTGCTTTTAAGAATTTAATTTCTACTTGGCTGGAGGACAGTCTTGAGAAACATAGCTTGTTGACAGTAAAGTGTCTGAGGGTTTCTGCACTGTTGTATTGAAATGACAGAGGTTCTGATGTAGATGTGGTATTTTAAAAGTTTTTTTCAGGATTTTGGAACAGTGCTTCATTATGACTTTGTGCTTAAGAAGAGAAGTGAGACTCTCATTCCTTATATAACTTCCCTATGTTTTGTGGACATTGTTGATGTATTTTTCACCACTGTTTTCTACATATTTTCCATCAGTTCGTAGGCCAGTGATTCTTAACCCTCCTAATGCTGCAGCTCTTTAATACAATTCCTCATATTGTGATGACCTCCAACCATAAAAGTATTTCGTTGCTACTTCATAACTGTAATTTTGCTCCTGTTATGAACTGTGATGTAAATATCTGATATGCAGGATGTCTGATATGAGGGCTCCAACCCACAGTTTGAGAATTGCTGCTGTAGGCTGTCTCTAACTGGTAAATTATCTTTTCTAACCTCATAGAAACGTGTTTCTGTAATTTCTTCAACTCCTTTGTTACTATAGTACACATATTTACTTCTAAAGAGTACATTTTTATATTCTCTCTTATCTTTCTTGTGTAAGTTTTATTTTTCACCCTACATTTAAAGAATATTCATGTCAATAGTTCAGATTACTATTGTTTCATTAGTATAAATGTGAAATTTAGCCCCTCAATGAAATTATTTTTATGTTGTAATAATCATATTTCTAATGTTTAATAATTCTTGTTACTTCTTTTCCAAAGTAAAAAATAAAACAAAGCACAGTGATCTTTGTGTGTTTGTTTGTACATGCATTTGTGTTTGTACATGTGTGTTGGGGGGATGTGTGCATCCGAGTGTATGTGTGCGGAGCAGAGGTCAGCACTGGGTATTGCTCTTCAGGTTCTGTCCTCGCCCACCCTTTTCGATCCAGGGTCTCTCACGAGGATCTGCAGCTCCCTGATTAGGTTAATTAGCTGGCTGACAAGCTCCAGGGATCTGCCTGGCTCTGCCTTCCCACTGCTGAGATGGCAAGCGCATGGCACCACACTCACCCTGTACTCGGCTACTGGGTGTCCAGTGTGAGTCCTCATGTGTAGAAGCACTTTACCAGCTGGGCTGTCCCCACGGTCCCAACGACCTTCTTCCATCATTTGTTACAGGTTCCCATGGAAAAACAATGCACTTTTATTTTGTTTGTAGCTCTGGTTCCACTGTCAATTAGATTCTGTCTGGTTATGTCTTCTAATATATAGAATAGAATTTTGTCAACTATTTCTTACTTTTAAATCTTGGAATTATCTCCATGGGATGTGAAGAGCTGATAGAGATAAATCCATATCACAGGAATTTAAATGTAATCTATAGCAGATGCTTCACTTTTACACCATCTTATACTCTGCCATCTGAAGAGCTTTGTACCCATTACTCATGCAATCGAAGACTACATTATGAGTAACACTTAGCAGTTCTAAAGTCCTGTTAAAAAGTTTACACTAATCCGGGAGGTGGTGGTGCATGCCTTTAATCCCTGTACTAGGGAGGTAGAGGCAGGTGGATCTCTATTAGTTTGAGGTCAGCTTGGTGTACAGAGTGAGTTCCAGGAGAGCCAGAGCTGTTGCACAGAGAAACCCTGTCTCAAAAAAACAAAAAACAACAAAACCAAAAGTTTACTCTGTACATTAAACATACTGAGGCAATAACTTTCCTAAATAGTATGAAACTTCTAGATGATTTGGAAAAATATATATATTATCTAATATTTCTTGTCTAGTTTTGAAGAGCTCACTTTCACATTGGACAGTGGAATGGAACCGTAGGATTTAAAGCACTCCGGGGTAAACAAAGGTAGGAGCATCAGCCATTAATCTTGCTGAGGGGTGAATTCTTTTGCGGAATCATGATATTTCCAACACTAGGGCTAGAGTGATAGTCTGCCATGGTGAGAGGGGAGAAAAAATGGGGAGAGAGAAACAGAAGTCTTGGACAAGAAGAACGAGAATCAAGAAAACTTGTTTTCTTAAGTAGCTTTACCATGATTCCTTCCTTTTTTTTTTTTTTTTTTTTTTTGGTTTTTTGAGACAGGGTTTCTCTGTGTGTGATTCCTTCTTGTGATAGAACATTCCTATACAATCTCTACGAAGATCTCTTCACAGCATAGGTGATTGGGATGATATTAGTTCATTTTCATTTCTTAATCACAGAGAATGGAACTTCCAGTTAGAAGACAGTTTCTACTTTTCTTATTTCTCTTCCATATACTCTGGTAGAAATTTCTTTCTCTGTGGTGAGGCCAAACAGGTTGTCCTCATTTCTCACATTCTTATCAATGTGAGAATCACATTCAGCTTTACTATGTCACAGAATCAGTGTGAAAAGAAATAAATGTATGTATATATGAGGGGAATTGCAGGAAATATAATATGCAGAAAGTATTTGAAAGTACGTAACTATAGTTCTAATATCTTTTTAAAAATTTACCAATAGTGGTCATATTTTCATGGGTAGGTTTGGAATGATTTTCCTTTCCTCATGGTTGGACTAACTCATTCATTCCTGAACTAATGAATTAAACAGGCAACTCCATCAACAGAGCCCCAATACAGATGCAGAAACAGTTGAACCAGTGGAAGCCAATGAAAAGCAAATCCACCAGAAAGCAATGATGTAATAAACCACTTAAAGGGAGCTGAGTAAAGAGGCACAACCAACATGAAGGTTAATCACATCAGTGTCAATAAACCAGGTAAGCAATATGATGAACTGTTTTTCTTTTTAGAAGCATGTCAAATTGGCATTGTAGATGGTGAAATAAATACACAGTACTTCCAGCTTTTGAAATTAACACTATAAGAACGCCCCATTTCTCATTCTTTTCCTCACCTTTCTGTACCTGAGATTTATAAACTCTGAGATTTTTGGGTATAATTTGCATGAAACAGATATGATGACATGTCACTCTGTTCTTGGCGAAGGTAACAGAATTAGATCATCCCAGAACATTTAGTGAGAAGTTCAGCAAATGAAATACGTGAAAATACCAGTGACTTCCAGGTCAAAGGGTCAAGCTGTCACTGGAAAGTGAGAAAACACACGCCACAACCAACCCCTCTAGTGGCGAGGCTTGTACCCATGTCTGGGTCTCACCAGACACGGTGCTGTCTGACCCTGCTCTTTTTTGTTTTTGAATTTTCAGTTTCCTGGTCCATAGAGTAGGTAAATGCTCTAACTCTTAAACTTGACATGCAAATGAGATCACATGTCTGAGAACACATCAAAAGTATTCTATCAAGTATCACAAGTACTTAAGTTCTAAACATGAAGCCTTGCCATACTAATAATTCTTCCTGCCAATGATATCTGCTTATTTAGCAATGTCTACCACTTTGTGCTTTTTGGTTTTCTGAACCTTTGTTAATTGTTTGTAGAATGTGAATTTAATCTGAGCACTCAGAAGGTAGAACCAGGTAGATCTCCATGAGTTTGAGACCAGCCTGGTTTATGTAGTGAGTTTCAGGACAACATAGTGAGACCCTGACTCAAAAACAAAACAAAACAAAACAAAACTCTCTCTGTCTCTGTCTCTCTGTCTCTCTGTTTCTGTCTTTCTCTGTCTCTGTCTCTGTCTCTGTCTGTCTCTGTCTCTCTCGTACACACACACACACACACACACACACACACACACACACACACACACACTAAACAAAAAATACGAAAGTAACAATTTGGAAAGCACCGGCTGGGATACTTCCTTGTTTTCGCTACAGCCCTCCTTCTGCTATTTCATGTTTAGCACATTTCTGAACCCATTGAAACCTTTGTTCCCCTTTCTTCCTTCCAGTGGAGGAGTCACTCAATCCTTTCCCGTAATGGAATCCTCAGTTTCTCCCTCCCTTTATATTTCTTCATCCCTCTTTAAAGCGCCATCAAGTCTCTTCCATATCTGCAAAATTTTCCTTGATCCTTTTTCCCCAACTATTCTCTTTCTTCCCCATAAAAGTTCAATTTGTTGCCTGTGTTGCTTTCAAGGGCCCCTTCTCTTTCTCATCACCAACTTCCTCAGGCTTTTCCATGTTCTTCCATGATCACACTCTCCCACAGCTGTCCTCAGTAAGAGAACCAGCAGAGTCCTTCCCGATATTCCCATCTGGTCAGCAGCCTCGCCTTACTGGCTCTTTCAATTTGCTTTATCAGCCTCCCCATGCTGTTGTTGGTCTCTCTCTCTTTTTTTCCCCACTTAACTTCAATGAAACCACAATTTCTTCTCAGACTTTTCAAAATATCCATCTTGTTCAGGCCCTTTTCCCCCGTTTCCATTAATAGTCATTCCTTTGTGTTCAGTGGCACCTTCCTCCGTTTCTTTCTGACCTTTTTTTTTCCCACTGAGAAAACTTGTGTGGATTTCATTATTACTATGTAGATACTCCCCAAATTTTCATTTTCTTTTAGATCTTTATCTATCCTAATAACAATTCTGGTAACATATAAAATCTACCAAATAAAAATACTTTATTACAGATGCACAACTAGGGGCATTTCAAAGACAGAAGCAAAGACTTCTCTGCAATCACACTGTCTCCTGAAGGTGTGTACCTCAGGGCTAGTGCAGGTGATGGGTTTCTTGGAGGTTCTTGCACAACTCCCGGAATGAAAGCAAGTCAAAGTCAGAATGTACTGGCCTCCTTTCCTCTCAGATAAGGAGTTCTGCTCTGTGCAGACTTTAGTGCCGACTAAACAAATAACGCCAGTGAGTAAGTGAAGCGACAACGTGCTGATGAGAATTACTCACCCTGAGTCTGTACGTCTAGGTTTCTGCATTAGATATTAGACCAAGGACTAACAGAATTAAGTTGTCTTGGCCATGACCACTCAGCTTTGCAGCACACGACAAAACACCTGAGGTAAAAACATATAAGAAGGAAAAGTTTGGGTTGGCTCCCAGTGTTGGAGTTTTCCGTCCATGGTTGAGTGGCCCATTGCTTTAGGGCTTGAGCAAGACACTGTATCATGGTAGGAGCGTGTGACAGGAGTGACCGCTCACTTCAAGGCATCTGGGAAACAAAGAAGAGAGTAGACGAGGACACCCACAGTGACCTAATACACATCCGTTGCGATTCATCTGAAAAGTTCCACCATGTCCCTGCAGTATCTCAGCTGAGGGACTAGGACTTTAACACACAGAGCTTCGGTGACATTTACAATCCCAGTTATCATGGTTACCTTAGAATCACCTCGAGGGTCTGTGAAGATGGCTCAGTTGGAACGTGTTGCTACACAAGCATGTACCCAAGCTCCATCTCCAAACCCCACATAAAAAGGCAGGGGCTGTGCTGCCTGCATCTAGTCTCAGTTCCTGGCAGACAAACTGAGGTGGAACCTTGGGCTTGCTGACGGCCAGCAAGCCCCAACCCAATCACAGACCCTGCTTTGAAAACCAAAAGTGAATGGCCCTTAAGGTGTGACGCTCAACCTGACCTCTGCTTCCACATGTAAGTTAATAGACACATATACCTACAGTACATACAAACAAGCAAATCAACACACAGCTATAAGTGGCTTGAGTATAGGTCTCTGCATGTTAAATGTTCATGTATAAATGATAACTACTTAAGTCTAGACTGGGAACCTAAAATCTCATACCACACTGGGACCTGCCTTTGGACACTTTCATGATGGTCAGAAGTCTCTGTGAATAGGTCTTTAGGAGGGAGCCATCACGTGCTCACCAGTGCTTATTTAAATGTCTGTTTGAGTGGAATAAGAACATATGATAAATGCAGAGAAATCTCTGAATAAAAAGGAAAAGAACACCATGATGGACTGTACCCTGATGCCAGACACAATGTGACCCGATGCTTCAGGCTCCCACCCATTACCCTGATTTTGCTGCCGTGATGGACTGTACCCTGGAACTGTGGGCTAAAGTGAACCTTTTCTTCCTTAAGCTGCTATTGTCAGAGTTATTTTAACACAACAACATAAAAGGAAACTAAGGGAGTGTGATTTCAGGAGCTTCCATTGAAAAGATTCACAAGTCATATTTTAAAAAAAGGGAAAGGAAAAGAAAAACGGCACAGTTTGGGCCCATCTCATCAGGAAACTAAGAGATCTAGTCTGACTATCGCTGTGGATGTTCACACCACCACTGTACAAAAGAGGAATGCAGCAAAGATGCAGATGCTCTCTGTCTCTTTGTGCGTGCATGTGTGTGATCCAATAGGACCTATGTCCAAGCTAAGAGCAGTTACATGTGGGAAGAACCTTAGAACTGCCTGCATATTCTGAGTGCTTTTGTAAGTAAAAAGATAAGTAATTAATATTTTCAATCATTTCCCCTCCCAGTAGTGGCCTCCTGTGCACCAGACAGAAAGGCAGTTAACTCTGAACAGAACCTTACCCATAAGCCTGTGATGGTTCCATGAGACAGCCTAGAACGTCTGTGTTACTGATTATGTTTTTTGTTTATGTTTGTTTGTGTCGTGTGTGTGTCAGTTTTTTTTTTTTTTTTTTTGGTTTTTCGAGACAGGGTTTCTCTGTGTAGCTTTGCGCCTTTACTGGAACTCACTTGGTAGTCCAGGCTGGCCTCGAACTCACAGAGATCCGCCTGGCTCTGCCTCCCGAGTGCTGGGATTAAAGGCGTGCGCCACCACCGCCCGGCTGTGTGTCAGTTTTAAAAGTATTTAAAAGTATTCTGTGCCTTTGACAACATATTACATATTATGTAGTTGCAGTTTTAAGGCCTCTAGACCTACTTTGTTTTGGGTCTTCAGAATGTGAAGACCTGTTAAACTCAGTAGTGACTGTTGACAGAGCAGGACCAACTGCCTTGTTTATTTAATGAATGCCAATTTCTTGGGAAGTTAGACAATGATTTTAGGAGCTGCTGGTGCATGCTAAATATTTGAGGAATTTATTTAAAAACCTAAGTTTCTTGACTATGGTAACTTTCTCTTTTCGTCGTTTTGTAGACTAGTGCTCATCAACGGAGTATGGTTTACTGTGAGACAAGTTTTGCTGAGGTATGCTTGATGCTGCTCATGAACATCAGGTGCTGTGATTTGTAAATTTCCCCCAAGAAAGCTATGTGGAATGGGTGGGATTTTACTATGTGCCCTAAAGGTTGTAATGAGGTTGAAGATGCCAGGACCACTAAAAAGTAAGGTCAAATGGAAGATGAATATGTCATTGGAGGTGCTGCCTGTAGGAGGGATTAGTGAAGTTCTCACAGGACCTCGCTTAGTACCCTTGAGACTAGGTTGTTATTGAAAGAGTATGGACATGTTATGCCCATGCAGGCATGCACCCATGTACACACACACACACACACACACACACACACACACACAATCTTTAAAAAAATACATTTTGAGGGCTTGAATTATAATTCTATCTAGCAATATTTTTATAGATAACGTGCAAAGCTGTTTTTGTTTTGTGATGCTGGAGACCAAATGCCAAGTCCTATGTTTGTTGAGCAATTGCTCTACCTCTGAGCTAAATTCTCAGTCCCACAAATCCTTATTGTAGCTGCATATTCATAAAAAGTAGGGATTTCAGTAGATAGCAGGAAAAACAGTTCACTGAAGTTGTTCATAGTTTATTATACTGCCTTTTTCTCTTTCATGATTACCTAATGATAAATAGAGTATCATTGGAATCACTGTTTTAATGGGGGGATAGTCTGGCTAACTAGAGTTTATAGTAATAAACATTTTCATGAATATTTTAAATCTACACCTGGATTTTAAAACATAGATACTTTGAAGTTTGGGTCTGAATAAGCTGTGTCTCTTCTACTAATGCAGATATATTCACAACCTTGCAGAATATGTCTATAAAGCTTGCTTGTAGATTAATATGTCTTTGTTAATACCTGTTCTTTCTATCTGGATGTTGCAAGCACATCGTTAGAGGGTCTTGGGAGACTTTGCTTTTCTTAAATTGGAAACACTTCTCTAAATCACTTGTTACTATAGCTTACTTGTATTGCCCTGTGGAGTCTTTATTTGTACAGCGCTATAAGTGGCTTCCACTCAAGTTGTTTTTATAACTTTATCTTATCTCCCCCCCCCCACCCGTACACAGACAGTTAGAACTAAGGATGCAACAAACACAGAATTATTTAGGTAATGCAACAGTGTCTCTGATATTCACTTAATATTACATGAATGTGAAGTTGCAATAACTGAAAGTCCAATTACCATGTATCATGTATCATGTATGCCTTGGCTACATTAGTGCAACTTCACCTCACATTACACAATATTCTCTGTTTAACTCAGTATGGACCTATCTTAGAGACTGGATGTCACTACAGTCAGACAATTTGACTAAATATAACTATCTCCTAGCTAAAATACTTGGGGCAAAACATTATTTTTTAGTGGTGTGTAATATAAACTCCTTTGTAAGTTGTCTAAATTATCTGAAATAATTATTTGCCATGGACCTCTGTATTACAAATAGATAATATTTTGTTTGCATATTTACTTCAATTTTTCTATATTTTCAACATTAATTTTACAAATTCCATATAATCTTGTTAAAAGTACAGTACTGGGAAGTACCTTGGCAACCATCCAGCTCTTTATCACACTGGCACTGACCATGCTGTCTGATAGAGACATTTGCATTGTAGGCTTGAGGCTACAATGTATTTGAAATAATATATTTGACGTATTTGTTATTAAATATATATCATACAAATGTTTTAGGCAATGATACAACATTGTTATTAGTTAAACACTGTTTTATGTCAGTTTCATATATAATGCACAAGATCTTTTGGTTAATACATGGAATATCTTGAGCATTCCCACATGCATTGTATTGAGTAGATAGTGTAGTAATTTTCCATTGTAGTGACAGTAAACCCACAGATACAGTGAGAAACAACCTGGGTTTATTAGCTGACAATCCTGCAGTGAAGAGCCATTCACGGCTCTACTTCTTCTCTGTCCTGAGTGACAGTCTGAAAGAAAGCTGTGGCTCCTGTGGAGGCTCCTGGGAGCATCTGCTTCCAACCCAGCTATTGGTTCAATTCACATCTTTTCAATCTCAGAGCCAAGGTTCTTCGTTTTCTTAATGCCGGCTGGGGCTAGTGTCTGTTTCTCATGCTTTACCATGTTCCCAGTTCCAGCTAGGGTGGGTCAAATCCTTCACAGGTGGAGTCTTTCCCACCTCCTCTTTGCTCTTCCTCACTGACTTCTTTTCCTCTAGTTGGAAAAATTCTAAAAGATGTTAAGACTCACATAACTTGGTTCATCTAGATTATGCAGGGTACTCACCTTACTTCAAGGTTCCTAACCTAAATGATCTGTGTAAAATCCCTTTTGCCATATAAAGTACTATGCAGAGATTCCTGGGACCTGGAACTTTGGGGACCCTTGAATACTCTAACACAGTAACATTTGCAGACTCTTACAAGAAACAGGAGCGTCAGAGATGTTTTTATCTTAAATATGAGGAAAGTCAGGATCAGAGATGGGGGAGGCACATACTAGGATTTACACAACCAGTTAATGACACGTCTGGGATCCCAGAGTTTAGTACAAGGATCTTCCCTAAGCATATCATCATTTAGTTCCATAAAGTATCTGTAGTCTGTGAAGCAACAGAATTTTAGTTTTATCTGTAATAGAGCAAATGGAAAACTCAAACTCAACAAAAGGCTGTGATTTATAAATATTCTAGCTATCTTGCTGTTAATAGTACTGAGGTATTTAGGAACTGTTTTTCTCTATTGCCATTTAAGTTTTTGGTATTGTTGAAATCCAGTCTGAACTTGGAAACTTACTGAAGTGAGTCATACACTGAAAAAGAGCTTCAGTTGGCTTTATCCAAAGAGAATGTCCAAATGCAAAGCCCCTGTGATTTGCTGAAAGTTCAGTTTGATATTTATCACAACTGTGCTTACATAAGAACTCTATGTAGCCATTATTTATATTATCTTATAAGTGCTATTGTGGAACTGTGGCACACAATCTAATACTTCCAATGTAGCAGTACACGCAGGTGAATCTATAAAACTCTATGCTGGCGCATCAAATTAACCTTCCATCACGGTGCTCTAGTGAAGCATGTCTTGAATTTTTCAATAATTCTTCAGTGCACTGGAGGAAAGCACTAACAACAGGAACTCTTCGGGAGACATGGAGATGTTCAATTCCTGAAGGAAATAAATTCACTTCAGAGGGGCTTTCACAAAATGCAGATAAGCTGCTTTTGGCTTTTTGTCCTTTTATCCTGTTGATCCTTTGTTCTGCTCTGCTTGCCTCTTGATTCTGTTTCCTAAAATCCTTGCCCCCACTCCTTTCAATTTTAAAATAAAATACACAATGAGATGGCTAGAACAGCATACCAAGCATGTGGCTTTCCACATCGCTATAGCAGGGGTTGTGGTAATCAAGTAATCTAGCTGTCCTCTTGCTTGTCTCCCTTTCATTTGGATTTGTGTCATGTGACTAGGCTTATGTAGTGATTGGGAGTGACATATGTCACTGCCCTGTCATGGCAGTTAAATCTATGCTTCCTCACTCTCTGTTTTCTTCTACCATGGAATACCAATGACCATGAATGATGATGCTGAAAGATGGAAGAAGATTGCTTGACATACCCTGAATTTTAAATAAGCAAAACTGAACCCAAATTAAACCAAACCAAATCCTAGACCTCCTTTGGTATGAACTCAACATGATACTTGGATATAGTCCAGCTCACCATGCCTCATCCAGAATCTATGGCAGACATGGATATGGCTGCCACAACAATCTAGTATATACATGTTCCATGGACTAAATAGTTGAGAGAGGGAGATAAATAAGAAGTAGATATTAGTGGTTGGAAAAATTGGCCACCCTTGAACCACAAATTTGATAAAATCAACAGCAGTCATTTGGGAAGCTGATCATGTTTGCACTGAGCTAGCCAGCAGCTCTGGGTGGAAGGGCCTCAAGAAGAGAGAATAGTAGTTCTGGTAAGCTACCATTGGTGTGTGTGTGTGTGTGTGTGTGTGTGTGTGTGTGTGTGTGTGTGCGCACGCGCGTGTGCATGTGCATGTGCGTGTGTGTGTGTGTGTGTGTGTGTGTGTGTGTGTGTGTCTGTGTGTCTGTGTGTGTGTGTGTGACTGATTTGGTTTCTGACAAAGGAGTTTGCAGAGTCGGAAAATCCATTGCTTCTATAACCTAGACAGTAATACATTGTATCACAGAGGGAATAGAAGAGAGATAAGAGAGGATAAGGGAATGAGTAAGTTCAAAATACATTATATACATGTTTGGATTTTTTCATTCTTTAGGATAGAAAACTCAAATGTCCAATAAAATCTTGATAGATAAAGTAATTATGGGTAAAAGGCAAATCATAATGTTGAGCCTTCTCATTCAATTTAAAAAAACTTCAGAAGGACTGCCATTGTCTTGAAAGAGAATGTGTTGGTTTTTATTGTGTATAATAAATCAGTACGAAGGTCTAGAACATGCTCAATACTTTATTTAAATAAATTCATTTATTCTTTGAGAATTTCGTACTTGTATATCATGCATTTTGGTTTCTTCTACCCCAAATGCCCTACCTTTGACTTTTCCTGGACTTTACCCATCATGTCCTCCTTCTCATCCCAACTTTATGTCCTTAAAAAAAATAACTCACTGAATTCAATCAATGCTGCCATGTATGAGTATGAATGCAGGACCACCCACTGGAATATGGGCAACTTACTAGTGACAACATGGCTGAAGGACACTGATTCTCCTTACCCAGCAGATGTCAAATACCAATTACTCATGTGGGGCCCAGTGAGCCCCTGCTCATTCATACTGAAATTTTGACTGGCTTGGCCTTTTTATACATTGTAAAGGCAACCACACCTTCCTGTGAGCTCATGAGTGAAATGGTCTTGCCATGTCCAGAAGACACTCTTTCACATCAATTCTCTCCAATCTCTGCCTTGCAAAGTCTTCAGCCACTTCTCTGTCATGTGACCTGATTCTTAAGGTGAGAGCATTGCTCACTCTCTGCCCTTTGGACAAGTTGTGATTCTCTGTATTAACTGTTTTCCGTGGCCAAACAAAGTTTCTCTGATGAGGGTTGAGAGCTGTACCAATCTATGGGTATAAAGATCAGTATTGAATCATTATTAAAGCTATGTCTATTTAGCAAAACATTAGTAGGTTCTGCCCGAGGGCCAATGACCTCTATAGCCACAGATATTTCGGCTAGCTTCACAGTGCTAGATACACGTTTCATGCTGTGGGGTGGGCCTTATACCTACTAGAGAGTGGTTGCTTATCTCTATAATATTCATGTTATTATTATACAAATGGGCATACCTTGCCAGACTCATCATCATTGTAGAGTTCACAGCTGAGTGTTGTGAAATGTTATTTTAACTAGGCAAAAATGTGTTGCATTTGTTTATGCTGCAGAATATTACTTTAATAGTGTAAAGGTGTGTTACTTTTGTTTGTGCTGCATTTGTTTAGTGATATGAGAATGTATGTTTAATTATGTAAAGATGTGTTGCGTTTATCTCACCTTGCCTGCCCTTAGTACCTGATTGGTCTAATAAAGAGTGTTATGGCCAATAGCTAGGTAGGAAAAGGATAGGCAGGGATAGCAGGCAGAGAGAATAAATAGGAGGAGAAATCTAGGCTCAAAAAAGAAAGAACAGGAGAGAAGGAAGAGAAAATGACACAGCTGGGTGAAGAAGCCAGGTGGCCTCGAGCCAGCCAGACACAGAACCGGTGGAAGAGAGTTATACAGAGAGAAAAGGGGAAAAGCCACAAGACAAAGGCAGAAAAGAGAAACAGGTCAAGTTAAAAGAGCTGGCCAGAAATGTGCCTAAGGTAGGCTGAGCATTCAAAACTAGTAATAAGTCTCTGTGTCATGATTTGGTAGTTGGTTGGTGTCCCCCCCCCAAAAAAAAAACAAAAGGCCTGGTAAGCTGAGAAAGACCGTTGCTGACTTTTCTCTCACAGGAGCCTGTCTGGAACCTCCCATTCTATGAGAGCCAGCCACTAGAAAGGAATTTCCTACGTCACTACCGCCTTGATTTCTGGATGCCCTGAGCCCTACGTGGGCGTTGTCCTCAGAATAAGGTCTCACCCTCAAGATCTGGTTGTCATTAAAAGCAATGGCAAGAGTTTGTATTGTTTTGGTTTCTTTTTGGGGGCAGGGGAGGGGACAAACAGCTAAAAGGGAAGTACTCCACTCCTGGCACTGAGCTGTTTTTGTTTAAAAATATACAGCATCTAGCAGAAGCATCACATCACACACACACACACACACACACACACACACACACACACAGATGTAGACACACAGACACACACACAGACACACACACAGACACACACACAGACACACACATGCACAGTTATACACACACACAGACACACATACACACACACACATGTAGACACACAGACATACACACAGACACACACACAGACACACACATGCACAGTTATACACACACACACACACAGACACACACAGACACAGATGTAGACACACAGACACACACACACACACACACATGCACAGTTATACACACACACAGACACACATACACTCACACACTCACACACACACACTCACTGTTTCCACATGACTTTTTTCACTTCCCCCAATGCCAATTATCCTTTTCCCCACTTTGCCTTCTGCCCAGTCTTTCACCACTTCTTCATGTAAGTTACCTCACTCCCCGAATTATTCCTCCTTCCCTCTTCATCCCACGTGCGTTATACTACCCCAACTCTTTACACGTCCCCTTCTTCCCATAGCCCCTTCAATATTGAATTTTACAGGTACTTCAAGTTAAAAACACAAATCTAAAGATTCAAATCAGGGATCCACATGTCAGCGAGAGCATGCAATGTTTATCTTTCGGGATCTGGGTTATTCACTCAGTGTGCTGTTTTTCCAGTTCCATCCATTTACCTGCAGATTTCCTTTTTCTTTCAGCTGAATACATTACATTGTGCACATCCACTGCATCCGTCACTTGATGGGTATCTGGGATGTTTCCATTTCCTACTGTTAACAGAGCAGCAATAAATATGGACAAACAAGTTTGTTTTTTTTTTTTTTTTTTTTTGTAGCAGGATGTAACATCTTCTGTGCGTGTGCTCAGTAATGGTATAGCTGATCATATGGTAGATCTGTTTCTAGCTTGTTGAGGACCTGCAGTGCTATACCACTTTACTCTCCCAGTAACCATGAATAAAGATTTGCCTTTCTTTATATCCATATCAGCATTTGATTTCTTGATTTTAGCCTTTCTGCTTAGAGAAAGATAGATTCTCAAATGCATTTCACTGATGACTAAGGATGCTGAACATTTTAAAAAAAATTTCTTTGTCATTTGTGTTTTATTCTTTTAAAAGTTATCTGTTTAGTTCCATAGCCCATTTTTAAATTGGGTTGTTTTCTTGTTTTGTTTCTTATATATTCTAGATACCAAGCCTTTCTTTTTCCCATTCTGTGGGCTGCCTCTTCAATATTGATGGTTCCTTTACCACACAAAAGATTTTTAGTCTTATAAGACTCCATTTGTTGGCTGTCAGGCTTATCTCCTGTACTATCAGAGTGCTGTTTAGAAAGTCTTTACTTTTAATTTGAAATGTGTCCCCTGTGTTTTCTTTTGTCAGTTTAGGGGAGAATTATGCTGAGGTCATTGACCTGTTTGGAGTTTGGTTTTATGCACAATGGGAGGAAAGGATCTAGTTTTCTCCTCTACACATAGCCATCCCACCTCCCAGCACCATTTGGTGAAGACACAGTCTTTTCTCTGTATTTTTTTTTTGTCAAAAATCAAGTGGTTATAGGAGCATATACTTATAGCTGAGCCCTCTATTATATTCCATTGATTAGTGTGTCTATTATTATGCCAGAACCATGCTGTTTTTATTATTATGGGCCTGTAGTATAACTTGAAATCAGGAATGATGATACCCTGAGTGGTGTTTTATTGTTCAGGATATTTCTTTTTGGTTATCCATTAGCAATATGCATTGCTTGATAAACTATATCTTACTTAATCTATGAAAAACATTTTTTCCCACAGATACTGTGTCTCAGGAGTTCAGGAATGGCTTAGCTGGAACATTTGATCAATGTCTCATGATGCTGTAGTCTGAGGATCAGGCAAGGCTCTGGTCTCATCTGATGTGTTCTCCTCTGGGCATCTATAGCTGTGGAAGACCTCATGGCCTCGCATCTGTTGGCCTTGGAGCCTCTTCATTCCTCAGGGCCCACAGTAGAGAAATTTTTAGTTAGTTCAGTCCTGCCAGAGTAATCTCTTTGTTTATTAACTGGGTGAGTCCACAGTTACAATTACAAAAATTACATCACTTTTCCATGTACTGCAAGTAAATCTTAAGGGCGACAGCCATATATTCAGGAATTCTACTCACCATAAAGGAGAGGCTATGGTTCAGGACAGATATAGCAGGATAGTAATTTGGGAGCTATTTTAGAGTTCTATCATAGACAAGAATTTGGGGAGACAAAGATGAAGTTAGAGTGATGACAAAGTAGATAAGATGAGATTTTCTAGTAGTAGAAATTAAGTAAATCAGAGAGGATTTGGATCTAAAAAAATGTCAAGCACACGTAACTGGAAACAAAACAATCACAAACCTGATCTATTTGTAGAGGAGGTGAGTTTCCAATAGAATCAGAAACATTCAGACCAGTGGCTGCCATGTATCCCAGCTGGTATAGGCTAAGTTGTGTTTGCTTTCTTCCAATTTCATAAAAGGTAATTCTTTTTCTGGAGTTGTGGGTTGCAGTCTGGCCATCCCTTCCCTCCCATCTAGTATCCACTTATGAGTGAGTACATACTATGTTTGTCCTTCTGAGTCTGGGTTATCTCACTCAAGATGACGTTTTCTAGATCCATCCATTTGCCTGCAAATTTCATGATATCATTGATTTTTAATGTTGAGTAGTACTCCATTGTGTGTATGTGCCACATTTTCTTTATCCATTCTTCAGTTGAGGGGCATCTAGGTTGTTTCCAAGTTCTTGCTATTATGAATAATGCTGATATGAACATAGTTGAGCATGTGTCCTTGTGGTAAGATTGAGCATTCCTTGGGTATATGCCCAAGAGTGGTATAACTGGGTCTTGAGGAAGAATTATTCCCAACTTTCTGAGAGACTGCCATACTGATTTCCAGAGTGGCTGTACAAGTTTGCATTCCCACCAACAGTGGACGAATGTTCCCCTTGCTCCACATCTTCTCCAACATAAGCTGTCTTCAGTGTTTTTGATCTTAGCCATTCTGACAGGTGTAAGATGGTATCTCAGAGTTGTTTTGATTGCATTTCCCTGATGACTAAGGATGTACAGGAAAAGACCCTAGGAGGGACACATGGTTGACCCCGTGAAGGAGAAGTGGATGAGATCTACATGAGTGGATTGGGTTTGGCGGGGTGGCAGAGGGCAAGGAGTGGGGGATGAGAACATAGGGAAATGGGAGGGTCAAGCTGGAACAGGGACAGAGTGGGAGGGCAGGGAGGAAGATACCATGATAGATGAGGACATCATGGGAATAGGAAGAAGCAGGATGCTAGGGAGGCTCTCAGGAATCCACAAGGTTGACCCCACCTTGGTCTGCTGGCAGTGGTACAGAGGGTGCCTGGACTGGTCTACTCCGGTGACCAGCCTAGCAAATAACCTAGCTGTCATCATAGAGCCTTTGTCCAGTGACAGATGGAGGCAGATACAGAGATCCACAGCCAGGCACCAAGTTGAGTTCTGGGAATCCAATTGATGAGAGAGAGGAGATACTGAAGGCGAGGGATGTCAAGATCATGATGGGAGGACGTGCAGAGATGACCGGCCACACTAGTGGAAACCCATGAACTGTGGACTGGTGGCTGTGGAGCCCCCATGGGACTGGACTAGGCCCTCTGAACACGGAAGACAGTTGTTTGGCTCAAACTGTTTGCGGGACACCCAGGCAGGGAGATCGGGATCTGTCCCTGGTGCATGGGCAGGCTTCTGGGAATCTGGTGCCTGTGGTGTAACACCTTGCACAGCCTTGGTGCAGTGGGAAGAGGCTTGGACCTTCTTAGGCTCAGTGAGCTGGGCTCTGCTGACTCCCCATGGGAGACCTCGATTTGGGGGATGTGGGGATGCAGGGTGGCTTGGGAAAGAGGACTGGGGGGTGGGAGGAGGGAGGAGGGAGGTCTGTGGATAGCATGAGGAGTGAGTAGAGAATTTCTTAATAAAGAAAAATAAAATAAAATAAAAAGTAAAAAAAAAAATAAAAGGTAATCCTTTTACCTTAGAAATTGGCAGTATTTGGAGATGACTGGTTAAGAGGTAATTAAGTTAAAATAAGCTATAACTGGTTCCCTTTTAAGAAGACAAAGATTTGGACACATAAACACAAGGAAGGGTACACAGAAAGCTGGGAAGACAGCAGGAGGTGGTGCTAGCCAGAAAGGGAGCTCCCACTCAGGAACTAAGTCATCAAACACCTTAGTGTCCAACTATAGTCTCCAGGACTTTGAGAAATAAATTTCTGCTGTCTAAGGCCCTCTTATGGTCTGTGGTGTTTTGCGGTCAAGCCTAGAAAACTGAGCTATCACTCTTCTATGTTTTGACTGTTTCTCGTTTTTGTTCTTGTATGAGATGGAGACAGGGATGGGACTTGGATGTGAAAGTTTTTTCATTTGGTGTGTATTAAGACAGGAGGAGAGAAATGTCCTACCAGACAAAGATGCTCCTGGAGTGGAAGTGGAAGGTGATGAGGAAACAGTAACTCCCTGGAAAGGCATTGACTGCACTCTTGGTATGATAAGAAAAAATGTAAAGCAAAGGATAACCAGACTGCAACCCACAGTTCCAGGGAGGCTAGCTAGTAAAGAGGACCCTAGGAAAGATGCAAGGATTGCCCAATGATGGAGAAGT
Source organism: Peromyscus eremicus (assembly GCF_949786415.1). Taxonomy (NCBI): domain Eukaryota; kingdom Metazoa; phylum Chordata; class Mammalia; order Rodentia; family Cricetidae; genus Peromyscus; species Peromyscus eremicus. The sequence goes on along the minus strand of NC_081426.1, from coordinate 4,877,512 downwards.
GCATGAGATCTACATGAGCAAACTGAGGGTGAGGGCAGGTAATGGAGGACAAGGGATGGGAGAATGAGAGCCTAGTGGAGAGGGAGGTTTGAGCTGGAACAGAAACAGAGTGGGGGAACAAGGAAAGAGATACCATGATAAATAAAGGCACCATGGAGGAAGGGAGAAGCAGAATGCTAGGGAGGTTCCCAGGAATCCACAAAGATGACTCCACCGTAGACTACTGGCAATGGTCGAGAGGGTACCTGAGCTGGCCTACTCTGGTGATAGGATGGCTAAATACCCTAAGTATCATCATAGAACCCTCATCCAGTGAGTGATGGAAGCAGATGCAGATCCACAGCCGGGTCCCAGGTGTAGCTTCAGGAGTCCAATCGAAATGAGAGAGGAGGGATTCTATGAGCAAGAGATATAGCGACCATGATTGGAAAAAGTACAGAGACAACTAGCCAAACTAGTGGAGACCTATGAACTGTGGACTATTAAGCTGAGAAGCCCCCATGGTACTGGACTAGGCCCTCTGGATAAGTGAGACAGTTGTTTAGCTTGAACTATTTAGGAGGCCCCTAGGCAGTAGGAATGGGGCCTGGGACCTGTCCTTGGTGTATGGGCTGGCTTTTTGGAGCCTAGTGCCTATGGTAGGACACTTTGCGCAGCCTTGGTGCAGGAAGGAGGGGCTTGGACCTGCCTCAGCTGAGTGTATCAGGCTCTGCTGACTCCCCATGGGAGACCTAGCCTTGGAGGAGGTGGGAATGGGGGGTGGGTTGAGGGGGAAACCTGGGAGGTGGGAGGAGGGAAGACAGGGGAATCTGCAGTTGGTATGTAAAATGAACAGAAAATCTCTTAAATAAATAAATAGATAGATAGATAAATAAATAAATAAATAAATAAATAAATAAATAAATAAATAAATAAATAAATAAATAAATAAACAAAAAACAAAAAACCAGTAACAAAACCCCTGTGGTTTGCTTTAGTGGCAATAAAACTCTAAACTCCTATGTGCTTCTCTCGATTTCCTAACCAAAGGTGGTTTGTTTTTTTTTTAACCCAGAAAAGGGTGTTTTCTTTTCTTTCTTTTCTTTTCTTTTCTTTTCTTTTCTTTTCTTTTCTTTTCTTTTCTTTTCTTTTCTTTTCTTTCTTTTTCTTTTCTCTTCTTTTCTTCCTTTCTTTCTTTTTCTTGTATGTTTGTTTTTGCCCCCAGCTATCACTGCCCTTCTCTACAAAAGAGGTTTGGACATGGCTGCTGTTGCTGGGGGCTGGTGATACAGTGCAGCCAGGACACTGATCACTCTGAACAAGGACGTACATCTGAGAAGAGATGACGTTGTCCGTGTAGAGCAGAAACTCACATAGCCACTTAGTTTTCCACCCAGTGATTTAATCTATGAAATGTCCGTGGCAAAGAAAGACTCCAGGCAGGAGAGTGGCTTGAAACGCTATTGGTCTGTTTCACTGGTATGGGGAACAGCGCTCATTGGCAGAATTGGTAGCAGTGCTGGAGAGAGTGGTCTCTATGCACACACATGCACACCTTCATGTATACACACTTGATATAATCAGAAAAGTGGCCACTATGTGCCAGACTACCCACTCTACAGTTCATAGATTCCGTCAAGGCAAGAGGTAAAGCCAAGAGAGGAAAGGGAAACCAGTGGAGCTGTGACTGGGGAATCTCCACACACACAATTTAAGGAAGCTCATTCATCTTGATATTCTGTTGAGGCTTTTAATCAGTATGTAAAGACCAATTATAGTCAATTTTATACAAAATGTTATCAAATTTGAGGGCTGGAGAGTTGGCCCAGTTGATAAAGATCCTTGCTGCCAAGCCTGACCACTGAATTTGATTCTCAGGACCTATATAATGTAGGAAAGTGCTGACTCCTACCAGTTGTCCTCTGACCTCCATACATGTGTTATAGCAAGTACATGCCTGTGTGCATGCACGCGTGCATATGTACATGTGTGCACACATGCACACGCACACACATAATACAGAATTTTTAAAAATCGAAACAAGGTCTTAGGTATATCTCAGACAGAGTGCTTGCCAAGCATGCTCAAGGCCCTAGATTTAATGCCTAGTATCTAAAAAAAAAAAATCAGAAAAAAGAGAGAGAAAGAAAAAGAAATAAAAGACATAATATCAAGGAGAAAAGAAAGAAACCTGATTCAGGACCCCAAACCTGACTACAGATGCAATTTAATCAAAAGAAGGCTGCCACAACGAAGGGAGGAGAGCATTTGCAATGATCAACATTGACTGTTTGTTACCTTGATAGACACCATTTTTGTTAAAACTTGTAAAGTATTTTTTGTTTTATTTTTCATTTAAACCAAGTGTCAGCCAACCAGACCCCGTGAGCCAAATCAGGCCCACCACCTGTTTTGTTAAAGTTTTATTGACTAAGGTATGCCCATACTATTATTTCATTTCTTTTATATGATGGCAGAGTTGTCCCATTGCTACAGGTACATATGACCCTTTACAGTATCACTATATGACCCTTTACAGAAAGACTTTGCTGATCCCTGGTTAAAGGATAAACCATACATGCGAGAAAGTTGAATTTGCTCAACTGGTAAGGCAAACCATGTCAGATCCTTTCCTCTTGGCCTAAGTATTAAGTGTGAAGAAAAAACAGACTTTTTTCTTTTGTCTCCTCCCATTTTACTGTTTGGTTATTATATGCACACCCTATGTAGTCAGTTCTATACTACATAACTATACACTTCTTCCTCACCATGCATAAAATGTCCACAAATCTGCAGAGAAATCCATTCATAGGAAGGCCCAGTGTTCTGAAATCTGTAGATAATCATGACATAAATTCTGGGTTCTCTTTCAGAATTTCAAGAGAAATCATGGCTTTCAACACTTTGATTTTGAAATGGTCCACTGTTATAATGAAAATCTGCTCATGAACATGAACTTTTCTCTTTCAGTTGACTGGAATGAAGATGAACAAATATAGGATGCTGTTCACCATGAAATTGGGAAGTAATGAAATCCACTTGGATGCCTTGCTTGAAATTTTCTTCCTAGACATTCGCCTTGTGGTGTGGTCTGCTGGATAGATCATGCCTCGTACACTCTCTTGGTTATTTAATGATAAGAAATGGTAAGAGGCGTTCAAGCACTCAATTTGATAGCTACTGTAAGTGGGAAGGTTAGAAAAACAGATTCAGGGGCTTGCTTCAAGTTATCAAAAAGCTGTGAAGTGCCATTGAAACACTGAGGATTTTAATTGTTCCTGATGCCTATCTGAAGTGATCCTGTGAATTGGATATTTTTCTTTCTCTTGCAAGTAACAATTTGAAAAAAAAATACATGTTTAGGGAGAAACTTGGGCATTGTGAGAAGTGTGACATTCTACTTTATGAGCCCTGAAGTAATGGATCTCAAAGAGGTGTATGTAGGAGGCTGCTACCAACTGTGAAGACATTCTGTACTGGTTGACTCTGAACTGAAGTATCATTTCCCCTCTCATCCTGGCACCTGGATAATATTAAATTGGACCCTTTGATTTGATTGATACATCTTGGCAGCAGGACATTTAGACATTTATGTCATAAAACCAAAATGAAATATTTTATATCATTGAACACAGCCCTGCAAAGTACGGTAGTTAAAAGCAAATGAAGTTAGCATCAATTTTCCAGTTATTGAAAAAGCACACATACAGACTCACACGTGCATGCACACACATAAGCTCACCACAGAAATGCACCTCCCTTGTTTTGGAATGACATTTAGTAAAATCATGAAGTTTACCTAAGGAAGCAGAGGTGGCAGCATTAGATACAATAAACAGGGACCTACTTATATATGCAAAACAGGCACTCACAGGTGCAAGAAAGGTAATTGCTGGTGCAAAATGTGCCATTACCTGTTTTACATGCACAACTGCCTGATTGTAAGGGCAGCTAGCTGGTTTTGTCTCCCTGTGCATAATTTTTTATGCACAAATAAGTTGCTTTGAGAAATTTGGCACCATGTTTCTCTATCCATGAACCCAAGATATATTTATTACATATAGAAAATAGAAGCTTTCGACTCAGTCAGTAAAATACACTTTCTCCCTGTTTTTACTCCATAAAATCTGAAAGATAAGAAACCCCTTCTGGAATTGTGTTTTCCTCCCTTGATGCATGGTGGGCTTTTTTATTCTTATTCTTTTGTATGTTGTGCTTCATTAGTGCTCTAAAATCTGCTGAAGCTAGTCTACAACTTGCCGATTAGTTCAGCTGAAGACCCATCACAGCAGTTGCATTATGCATTGTCCTGGGAACAATTAAGACATGCCATCCCCACAAAGCAGTTTTTAAGTGGGGAAAACATATTTAATGGTAGAGTTTGTGGCACCCAGAATAGAAATGTGATGAAAACTCTAGGGAATATGTACTTACCCTAACACTAAAGAGGTTCCCTGTAATTCACACATGTACTCCTGGGATATGGCATCCAATGCAGACATCCTAAGTGTTGCTAATGAAGTGTTTATCATCTATGGCAGCCTAAGCAGAAGAGTGTAATATGTGGCCAGCTAAAGAGCACCATTAACAACAGCAATAATGCAAATTTAATACATGCATAATTATTGACTTTTAGTAAATAAACCTTATGAATAATATTCATATCTAGGGCAAGGAACTAAAGCACCTTGGGAATCGGGCATCAGCAGCCTGGCTATTAGATGGGCATATGCAGTTTACACAGTCAATCTAGCAGCATGTGATCAATATAGACAAATGTGTCACAGAGGTGACTGAACACATACTTTTATAATACATACAAAGACCAGATTCAGCATCCCCTTTCCTTTCTTAAAATGATACATACATGTTTCTAAAGCAAGAGTGTTTTTTATTATTTCTTTTTCATGTGCTCATGGTGGGCCAAATTCAAACACAGTATGTGTCCAATCCGAGGATCCAGTTCTCAATATGATATAAAATGTGAAAAATATTCAGTAGGGTCAATGCATAATTTATAAGTCACTCTTAATATATATTTTTTTTTTTAAATTGGGAGCACACCTGATCTAAGGACTCTGAGAACTTCTTTAGATCAAGTCTTCTTGGTGCTTTGTGTAGAGGCCCTATTTGTTATGACGCAAAAGAGTCATTTCAATGATGAGATTTCTCAGAAAGGAATGAGTCTGAGGATTCTTTAGTTTTGATTTAAATCTAGGTTTCTATTCCAAGAGTCATTTTTGTGGAGATCAGAAGTAGCGCCCTGGCTCTCAGGGAGCATTTGAAGCCAAATGTTACAGTCTTATTCTCCCATTAAGATCTGTAACAATAAACTGTGTAAAATGTTATAGATGACTATTTGTTCAGTAACATTTATTTAGCTATCTTTTTAAAGAACAGAATGCAAATGAACTCTAAGATGTAAATTCAATTTCTCTGTGATGTAGTTTTATTAATTATATTCTGCTTTATCATCTCAGATGAAGGCAGAAATTGGGTTTTGTTTTTCAGTCCAAATAATTAGTAAAGATACTTAATGCTTTTTCTTTTTTTTTTTTCTTTTTTTTTTTTTTTGGTTTTTTCGAGACAGGGTTTCTCTGTGTAGCTTTGCGCCTTTCCTAGATCTCGCTCTGTAGACCAGGCTGGCCTTGAACTCATAGAGATCCGCCTGCCTCTGCCTCCCGAGTGCTGGGATTAAAGGCGTGCGCCACCACCGCCCGGCTTAATGCTTTTTCTAAGGGTTACTATGTGAATGAATGCATGCAGGACCGTATGGGAGGGGAAAAGGAAGGAGAAAGACTATAGAAAATTTTAGGCATTTTTTCCCCCATTTTGTCTGAGAAGGGTGGGCAATTCTTTTCTAAATATACCATACAGTGGTAAATTATATCTCAACTTGATAGGGCCATCGAGTATCAGATGGGTGTGTTTATAAGGTGTTTATGGATAAGGTTAAAATTTGAACTGGTGGACTTGGTAAAACAGATGCGCATCCACACTATCTGTTGTTAGTTGGGGGCCTACAAAATAAAAAGTGGAGGAAACAAGACTCAGACTCATGTCTTCGCTGCCTGCCTACCTGAGCTGGGGTATCAATCTTCTCCTGCTCCTGGAGTGTGAGCTCCCTGGTTTTCAGGCCTCCACATGTAGACTGGAATTCTGTCATATCCTTTCCTGGATCTCTACTACACACGTAGTATATTATGGCCTCTGTGTCTCTGTAATCCTATGGGCCAGTTCCCTGTAGTGAATATTATCTATCTGTCATCTATCATCTACCATCTATCTGTGGTCTTTCATTTTGTTTATTAAGACTCTTGACTGACACAGTTATATTCTCATTTTTTAATTGAACGTTCATTTATTTTTAAACATAAACTTTTGTTGATTCTTTGGGATTTTCATATCATGCACCCCAATCCCACTTATTTCCCAGTCCCTCCATATCTGTCCCTCACCCTTGTAGTGCCCCCCCACCAAAGGAAAACTAAAAAAGATATGATAAGAAATAAAAAATTAAATAAAATTTAAAAAATAAAAATTGCAAATAATAATATTAATTTTAAAAATAAAAAATAGAGACAAAACAAAAAAGCAAACAACAGAAAAACCCACTTCAGTCCTCTGTCTTTCCTGCCTCTCCATCATCTTCACTCATGTTAGTGACATTGGAAGCTACTGGGTATCATGAAGTACACCATTTTGTCCACACAGCTTTACTTGCAAATGTTCATTGTGTAATGTGTTGTTGGTCAGGTTCAAGGCCTCTGGCTTCTGCTACACCATCAATTTTGAACTCTCACTAAAACTTTTCTCTGATACCTTGCTGTTGACCTGAGTCATGGAGATCCTGTGGCTATGGTTCTGCAGGACCAGTCCATTCACGCACTCCTGCAGATCATAGATGGGGTAGATGTTGGGAAGTGCCCACTCAAAGCCCGAGATGTGTGTCTGGGTGGTAGCTGAGTTGGTCAGTCCGGGCCACTGGGATCACCCTCCTTAGGTGAGGGGCAGAGCCAGCTCTCCATGCCCATGTTGAGTGTCGAGGCCAGCTTTCTCATGTTGGGGGACAGCTTTCTTATTAGGGATGGGGCCAGCTTTTCTGTGTCATGGTCATCCAGGTCCATTATCCCTGGGCCAGTGAGAGGCAGAGGGGTCAGCTCAGCAAGGCCTTTACATTTCAATGGTTCAACACATGGTTCACACGGGCTCCTGTGAAGCATGGGCAGTGGACATCAACACAGACCCCAACTGTAGCTGGACCATGGACCCACACATGGCCCTTGGCAGCAGCCCAGAACTGGGAGTCACCATGGCCCTGGGTGGCAAGAAGGCCTCCCACCTCAACCCACTTCTTACCACCTTTGCCTCTTCAGATCTGCCTCTCTCACAGCACATGAACCATTTTGCCACCTTGCTTTCTTCCTTCTCCTCCATATATTTGCTCATCATAATGGTGCTTGATCATAATAGTGTCCTAATGGAGCTACCAGGCTTGCGGTTTCTTCTCCCCACCTAGGGCAAACGGCTTTGGGTGGGTGTGAGTGTGTGTGTCCATCTCTGCTTACTCAGTTCTAATGGTGTCAACTATATTCTTGCTAGTACAAAACATCTAAATGAGATGATTTGTATTTTAAAAATAGTGTTTAAAATATAACACTTTATTTTCAGTACAAAGGATTCAATGAGATCTGTACTGATTAATGAAACCACATGTCAAAAAGTTTTGGAGACAGAAAAAAAAAAGCAAAAGAAAACAAATCCAAAATCCCAAGAACTTTTCAAGAGCCAACAAAAGATTGATATGTCTTGAAAATCCGAATTAATTATTTCAAACTGTTCTGATATTCTTAAGGCATTTAAGAATAAATTATTAATTTCATAAAGTTTAAGTAGAAAAATATGCCATTAATGCAAACAGTTAAAAGACAATATTACATACAATATTTCTGAAAGTTATACGTTTTTTCTTAAATATGCATTTTCTCTTACATAATTTTACTCTTTTCAGTGAACCTCTTTTAGATAACACAAGTGTTACTTAACTTTTCTAGCACTATATGATGTTTAAATTAAAATTTCAATAACTATATGTTAAATAATGAGTTTATGTAAGCCATTTGCATATTAATTCTCCGCCTCCATCTTTTGCTCCCTTCCTCTCCCTAAATGGTCTGTCTGTTGCTTTGATGTCAGATATGCACATGACATACATATTTAAAGTTAAGTGCTACATATAAGGGACATCATGTAATATTTACCCTTTCTCTTTTCCGTTATCCTTTTTTGTTTCTTTCCCTTTAGGTCCTTTCCTACCACACTCTGTATATATGTGTGTATGTATGTGTGTGTGTGTGTGTGTGTGTGTGTGTGTGTATACTTCTATAGATAGATAGATAGATAGATGTGTATGTGTGTTTGTGTAATTTAGTTGTACTACATGACTCTTTATGAAAAAAATGGAGAAGGTAAATATTCTTTTTTTTTTCTCTGTGTGTCTCTGACTGTCCTGGAACTCTCTTTGTAGACCAGGCTGGCCTCAAACTCACAGAGATCCACCTGTCTCTGCCTCCTGAGTGCTGGGATTAAAGGCGTGCGCTACCACAACTAGCTGGCAAATATTCTTTATGGAGCCCTAGTTTCTGAGTTTCTCTTGGAATCACGAACATCCTATGTGTAACCTTTATATAAGGCACATGCCTGATATGGAGAGCTATGAGTCGGTTTTGTTATTTTAAGCAGCTGAGGATGACACAGAAGTACTGTCAGGGGGCGGGGAGGCTGGGGGCTGGGAGGAGGAAGAGAGGGGGATCTGTGGTTGGTATGTAAAATGAACTAAAAAATTTCTTAATTAAAAAATGTACTGTCATTGAAGGAAAAATGGAACTGGAACTCTTTACAAAACAAGAATTGGTTTTTGAGGGAATCGATGTATGTTGCATATAAAAATCACACCTACATTGGCAAATACAGGGACAGAACTTAGGTCTGGAAATATTTCATGGAAAATGAGCACTTGAGAATGTGGCACAAGATAGAGACTTAAGTGAAGAAACGCTGTTTTGAAAATATTGATTATGATTCAATAAAGCTCAGAAAATTGGCTCCAAATGTATAGATGCTGTTAAGTTGCATACAGCTAGCTCCTGTTCATCCCTGTTCTGCTTTTCACCTCTGCTCTGCCTTCCAGGGTAGCTGTGGGCTTCATGGCATCTGCTTTCTGGATTTCATCACATGTCTGCAGTTTCTGTTCATGTCTTATATATTACTGCATCTTGGAGTGAGGAATTCTTTTCGGTGAGTAAAGTTCTCATGGTCAGCAAGCGATCTCAGAAGGAGCTGGAAGTAGTTTCTTCTTTCAAAGTGTCATGAGCATTTAAAAAGTAGAAGAAAGAACAGCGCTTAGTTCAGGTTTCCATTGCTGTGATAAATTACCATGACCAAAGCAACTTGGGGAAGAAAGGATAGTGAAGTCAGGGCAGAACTCAAGTGAGGAACCTGGAAGCAGGAACTGAAAGACTGCTCAATGGCTTGTTCCTTTTGGTGTGCTCAGTCTGCTTTCTTCTACACCCCAGCACCACCTGCCCACGGCTCGCACTGCCCACATTAAGTTGGGCTCTCTCACATCAATCATCAATTAAGAAAATGTTCCAAAGGCTTGCCCATGGGCCAATCTGGTGGGACCATTTTCTTAATTTAGATTTCCTCTCCCAAATGACTGCAGCTTGTGTCAAGTTGACATAAAACTAGCCAGACAAGGGTCTATTAGAAATGAGCTTAGAGATGCTCATCTCTGTGAATATCCACATGCATTCTTTAATTGTGCCTCTGTTCACGAGGTGCCCTTCACTTGGGCGTGGCACATGATGATTGTTATTAGAGATAAGTTCCTCCAGAGGGGCATGTTGTAGCTACTATATGGAGATAATTGAAAGGAAAACAGCGATAATCATGAAAAGAAATAGTAAAGGTTAATATTCAGAGAAAGTATGAATAAAGTGTTACTGCAATTACTATCAACAATCTATTAAACAATACCTTATATTCTGGAAAAACCAAGACAAATTTACTTACACTGTATTTATCACCTTATTCTTGAGCAAGAATTATTTTCTTTCATTCTGTATAATTTCTTCCATATGCCTACATTTCTTCCGCTATATTTTAGGTTCTTTGGAGATTACAAAGTTAGTTTCTCACTGATTCTTTTCCTAGTATATACTTTGGAATCCTAGGAAATAGTTTAAAAACAATATTGATGTATGTTATCAGCAAATATTATTTAGCATTTTCACGGAGAAGGTACTGTATGCTACAGTTTATTTGAAGAAAGAAAAATAATCACCTTTAAAAAGATTAAAAGACTAGATGAGTTAGCATTTATATACTAAAGAAAGAGAAACAATAATTGGAGAGAAAGCCCCAAATAAAGGTCAAAGTATGGCTGTCCTCCACACCTCTGCTATGCTCCTGCAGGAGGAAGCTTGAGGCACTCATGCTTCTGCGAGGACCTTTGCTTGGGATGCGAAACCATGGGATCTCTTCACATCTTGGCTTTCTAAGTTTCAATCTTTGGTTCAGGGACAGACAGATTTATGTAGATAACTGCCATTTGAATTAATAAAGCATTTGAAATAACACCAAGTAGAAGACAGTTGCAGAAAGCATCTCCTTTATGGAAAATTGTTGATGCGAAGAAACAAAAACAGCTCACATTCTTAGCATCGAGGAAATATGCTGTTTTTTGTTTTATTTGTTTTTGGGAAGGAAGGAAGGAAGGAAGGAAGGAAGGGATGGAGGGAGGGAGAGAGGAAGGAAGGAAGGAAAGTGAGTGGTTCTGACAATGATGCTGAGCATTTTTCTTACTATAGTTTTGGATCCCACACAATGTGAAGCCACTGGACAGAAAAAGTAGAGAGTCTTGAGTCCTAAAGGAATGGCAGGAGTGTTTGCAACTGTTTTATGATTCAGAGCTTCCAAAGCCTATGTTCCTTCCTCCTGTTTCTGCACTGGGCTGGGCTTCTCCCAGAAGCCACCTGTACCTGAGCTTGTTGAAGTGCGCGTCACCTGTGCCTGCCTGGGTTATAGAGGGTTACAGTGGAATGGTGACTGCCTGGGAAAACAAGAAACCAAGAATCCTTTGCGGATGGGTAGATGCTTTAACTTGAACAGTTGTAGAAAGAGCAGAGTTGGATGCAGCAGTCACTAGTCAGTATGACCTAAATTTTCGTAGCTACAGCTTCTCTTTCTCTTCCTCTCTCCCTCCCCACTTACCTTCCTCCTTTCCTTTCTCACCCCTACCCACTGAGTGTCAAACCTGGGGCTGTCTGCCTGTGAACTGCCCATTAGGTCAAATTCAAGTTTTATAAACAATTATTCTGTGCTTACTATTAACCATTCACCCACTCATCATTCGTCTAGTCAGCATTTAATGACTCATATCAAGGTACAAAGATGAGAAAGCAAGAACAATAAAAATTAAAAATACATCATGTGCTGCAGTATAAATTAATAAGTGTGATAGGAATAAAAAGAAGAGAATCTATAACTTTGCCACAGGGAAGATTTGGGAATGTTTCACCGAGTGTGTCATCTTTGAACTTGATCTTAAAAGATGCACAATTCAAGGAAGAGGAGAAAGGGCGTTTTAGAAGGTAACACTGAATTATTTATTTTTACATACAGGAATACATACTTCTGTATTGCTTATTAATTGTGTAATTTAGTAGGTCTTGGTAGGAAAAAGTAAACATTTTTTTTTATATATTAATGTTCCAAAACTTATCTCTGTTTATTGTACTATATGCCAGAAAAATCAGGCAATGAGGCTCAACAGAAACTTTGTTTAAAAAAAAATCAAAAAACAGCACACACAGCACACACACACACACACACACACACATACACACACACACACACACACACACACACACACGAAACAGATAAAAACAGGCATATATGGATAGTTAAAGGTGTATTTCTGTGCTTGGCTTAATTCTATATTTGGAAACATATTTATCAATTAATTAATAGATGACCTTAAGTGGGAATTTAGCAAATATTTAGTGAAGTGATAGCAATTGCCCATATTAATAAAAGTGAAGGGAATTTTATAATGAATGGGTAGAACAGTAATGTTCTACCTCAACCTCACACAAGTGTCAATTTCAGCCACTCCTTTGTTGGAATTTGGGAGTCCAGAAAACCTGGAGCAAACACCAGCAATCACAAATATGCTAATTAACACTGTAGATGGTAACAGAATGTTTCATTTTATCTTTCACATCTCCAAGGAAGAAAGCATGATGCCAAGAGCCACCCCGATTGATCCCAGCCTCCAATTCTCCCCCTGAGAGAAAGTAAGAGCATCTTCAGCATCTATTTTACCCAGCTGCATGGATGCTGCCCCCCAAGCCCACATTCTTTTGCTTGCCCTGATTACTGAGAGGCCAGTGCTGCTGAGGTGTGAGAACAGGCTAAGCACTTGGGTTTTGGATGATTGTAATTCCAGGTGCTGATGTCTAGTCTGGGCTGTGATGGGTGGGTGTTTTGTCCTTTGGTGTCTCTTGCCTTCTCTAGTTCTCAGAAGCATGTGGTGACTATGTGTTGCCTGGTGGGGAATTTTTCCGAGATTCTGCTAGGTGAAGGCACTGTGATTTGTGGTAAAATGTATTTCTAGGTATTGGGGACTGGCACTTAGGAATGAGTATGAGCTGGGGTATGGTTAAGGGAGTCCATAGAAGGGAAGAAAGCAGGGTGTTCCACTCAGATCTACCTAGTTCCCTGGTAATGAGGGCAGAAAATGAGGAGGGGCCTACTAGGCAATCTGCTACAGAGCTGGGAAATGGATTTAGAGGAGGGGAAATGAAGAATCGAAGCTTGCTCACTTGGTTCACTGGCCTACTCTATTCTCTGGTGGGGGCTTTGGCTGGTGGGTTCCCAGGGAATGCCTGGTGGAGTTGGGCCTGGGATAACAGCGTAAGTGGGGAGAAGGTTGGTGGCAAAGGTCTACATGACCCACTGGAGTTGGGGATAGAGAGGAAGAGAAGGCCACATCAGGTATTTTGCTACAGAGTGCGGGGGAATGAGATGTACAGGGTTGGATACAGAGGAGAGGAGAAAGAGGTGAAGATTTGCAGTTAGCCTACCTGCTTCCTTGGTCTGAGTCTTGTATTTGTTTTCAACATGCTGCTGAACTACTCTGAGTAATTAGAAATGGATAAAATGAATAACAAATATTTAAACTGGGCAGGAAGAATAAGATTGTCTCTGTAGACTGTATGACAATTTTAACATAAAAACTGAGTACTTTAACAAAAATATGTTAGCTTTAATAAATGAATTCAATAAAATTACAAGATACAAAACCAACTACAAAAAAAAAAATAGCTTCACAATCCCATTTAAAAGACTTCCGAAACACTCATCAAATTTAGCTAAAGAGGTGAATTTTTATACTGAAGACTAAAAAGTAGTGATGAAAGAAATTAAGATGGATATAAATAAGTGGCAAGATATCTCCTGGTCATGGATTAGTAGAATGTCAAAATGTCGTTGCTACTTAAAGCAATCTATAGCTTTAATTTAATCTCTATTACAATTTAATGACACTTTTCACAGGATAGGAATGACAGCCCTAAAATTTGTAGACTCAGAAAATATCTTGGGTAGGTAAACAATCTTAATAAGAGTGAAGCAGTAGACAGAACACTCTTGTGTTGTCTTACAAATAATTAGTAGTCAAAATAGTATGGCAGGGCCATAAAATATACGTATGTATATATGCATAAATACATCTGTTCCACTCTGTGTGTGTGTGTGTGTGTATGTGTGTGTGTGTGTGTGTACTGAATAGAAGCACCAGACATGAACTTATCCACACATATCCAATCAATTGCCAACAATTAACAATGGGGAGAACTTATTCTCTTCAACAAATTCCATGAGAATATTGGACAACACATACGCACAACTTGAAATCAAATTTCTATATTACATGTTATACAAAAGTCAATGTAAACACCGGATGTGAAGCTATACAGTTCCTCAATTAAACAGGAGAAAAATTTGTGACGTGGCTCTTGGCCGTGAAGCGCAGGAAGGAAACAGGACAAAAGCGTTTCTGTACAGAAAGGGAACAGCAAGATGCAAAGGCCAACTACAGGAGATGTTCACAAGTCAGCAAGCTGAGTGTTTTATGCCAAAATATATAAGGAATACATAACACTCAATAAGAAAAAAATCCACATAATTTATACTAAATGAATAAGGGGTCTCAAGTAGTCATTTTTCTCAAGAAGACATACCAATGGTTTGTAAGTCTAGAAAATGGACTTAACCTCAGAAATAAGGAAAATGGAAATCAAAGCTTTGCTAGAATGGCCATTATAAAAAAGCTGAAAAAATAAATATTGATAAAGATAAAGAGAAAGAAAGCTCATTATTTGTGAGTATAATGGACTTTAAAAATTAAAAATGGTTGTCTGGGCATGGTGGTGCTCATCTTTAATCCCAGCACTCAGGAGGCAGATCTCTATGAGTCTGAGGCCAGCCTAGTCTACAAAGTGAGTTCCAGGACAGCCAGAGCTACATAGTGAGACTCTGTCTCAAAAAGTAATTAAAAATCGTGTTACCATATGATTGGTAATACCAATTATATGTGTGCAAAGAAATAAAAACATTATCTTGTAGGGATAACTATACTTCCATATTCTTTGCAGTAGTATTCATATTGGCTGTGATCTGGAAATTTGACACAGTCATTGGATGAATGGATAAAGATGTGGATTATATAGACAATATAGTAATAATATCCAGTCTTAGAAAAGAAGGAATTCTTGCCATGGATGAACTTGGAGGACAGTAATGAACTAAGCCAGGCACAGGATCCTGAATAGTATCATATATGTGTGGTCAATAAAAATATCTATTGGTAGAAACACAGAGCATAGTGTGACTACCAGAAATAGATGGGGTAATGTTGAGTAAAGGCTGTAGACTTCAATGCTAAGATGAAGAAATTCTGGAGTCCTAATTTGTAACATGATAATTAGGTAACAATGTGTTATATACTTGAAATTTGTTAAAGGAGTAGATTCTATTTTCAACACACCACATCAAGTACCTATGTGATAGCTATGACAATTATTTTTTTGATAATTATTTTACAATGTGTGTATCAAGACATCACTTTGTATATCTTAAATATATGCAATTTTGTCAATTACATATCAACAGTTCTGGAAGGATGATGATGATAGCCATGGTGATGATGATATTGTTCTCATACACAGTAGTGTTTGATAGCCTCTATCTTGCTTTCTTTTAAAACTATTTTTAATTTAAAGAAGATGATACAATTCTTGATGGGTCAGCTGTCCTTATAAGAGGGAATTGTTGGGCTGTTTTTAAGAATCCACATCCACTCAACTGATATAAATCCACTTAGACACAAGTAGCCTTAGGAAAATCCAAAGTTTGAGCTAATTGGGTTGTATTGTATATAAGATATTCAGATGAGGTATTGAAAACAAGACTTCAGAGTTTACCAAGGATACTAAAACTGGAGGCTGAACAAATAATGAGGAATGAAACAATCAGACTCAAAAGGATTTGGATTGTATAAGTAATTGGATCAGCAGATGGCAAACGCAGTTTGGTACAGGAAAATGTAAAATAGACTCGAAGCAAAAGAAACAAACTAGAGAATGTGTGCTAAATGGAACAATCATCCAGAATGCTGACCAGGAAATGAAAGGGAGGGGCCGTCATAAACAGAAATCACAGCAGCTCTTTGCTTGTGGCCAATTCTGTTGTTTTACAATCCTATCAGAAAGGATGCACATGCGTGTTATCTACACTGGAAACTGACTGTACCCTATGGGAACTGGCAGGGTCTTGAAAGTTCAATCATTTTACCTCTCAGTTTTGTAAAGACACCTTTCAAAAAACATTCTAAGGTTTTGCTTATTTCTCATGCCCATTTTTCTTCTTTGTTTAGGCTCATGCCCATGACTCTATAATTACCCTTCTTGAACATTGCTGAGAAGATTCAGAACAATGTTTTCAGGTTACTTGCTAATACTCTATATTTCACCTTGTCAGAAAATTCCCAAGAGGAGCCACTAAAGGGTATCATTCCCCATTTGCCCCATTCCCTGAAGATACAATGTACTTTTACAAGGGTTGGAGATCAACTGCTTGGTTCTAGGGAATTCTTGGGAATTACAGGTAAGGGGTGGGGGAGGGAGAGAATTATCTGAGCGTCTGTTTTAAAGGGGAAATATGTAAATATCTTCTCCAGGGACTGCCATAGTACTAGCAAGGAAGAACTGGCCACTGGCGTTTGTAGGAAGTTCGATGATGGATCTCCTGTAGGCCATCTTTGAGAGACATTTTGAAGCAGAAGTGAGTGAAGAGAAAAGAGCGGAAAGAACAGTCCTTGTTCTTCAGACTGACTGATTAACTTGTCAACAGTCACTCGACTCAGGCCTCCAAGTCTATCTGGAAAACGACTACAGTAACTTCCAGTGCACTTGTCAGAGGAAAAAAATGAAATAATACTGAAATTTTATTGCATACAAATACCAGCTTAGGTAAAACTTGCCAGAAAAAAAAAGAAGAAAAGAAAAAAAGTAGCCAGTGAGCTACTCTGCTCCTGCAATAACATGCTTTTAAGTGGATGATTGAGGCAGCCATGACAGCCTGCCAGAGACAGTGTTTCCTTTTCATCTGCTGCCCCAGGACTTCTCACCCAGAGCTGATCTGTGTAACCAAGTAGGTACTGAAAGTAGTAGGTGTTTTCTTTTGTGTATATTGAAAACGTGCTAACAGAAGGGTACTAACTGTGTTCCCCATGGTTTTGTTACTCCCAGGGAGCAACATTTTGAATAGCAGTCTTCAATGTTTAGATCTAGTTACATACCCTATGGTCACCGATACTCAACTCCAGCCTTTGTTGTGGAGAATGAAAATGACTTCCCCTGGCCTGGCAAGCACATAAGAGTCACCCTTTCATCACCAACTACTGAGGTCTGTTTTTCATGTGCAGAAAGTAACACTGAAGTCTGTTTACAAATCATGACTAAGCCCATAGAGCAAAGTAGCCTGTGAAATCAATTCATCTTTGGAATATGTGAAAATGGCCATGGCTCTTCTCGTATTGAAATTCTGTAGTAGTTAGGCAGTTTCATCTGAGTGTGACAGTTGAGTGAATTGAATTAAACAATGAAAAAGCCCCAAACAATAGGAGGCAGCTAGATGGAGGCATCCAAAGACACGGTGCTCTGGAATAAGATTTACCATAACCTCAGCAGCACATACGCACGCCGGTGGACATGGCTATCATGTAATTAGCTGAGCAGTAAGTTAGGTGTTTAAAAATATTTTTTCAGGTGCTTTTTTGTATTCATGATAGGTTCCCAACACCAAAAATCAATCTCAATCAAAGCAGCAACTGAGTTTATCATAAATTATTATGGAAAGGTTTTCTACTGAGTAGATGGTTAATTACTATCTAATTTGAATATTTTTGCATATTAATGAGAAATGGATGAAAATCATTTTTAGATTCTTAACTTCAGCTGAGAAACCCATGGAGATAATGGCTCCTTTTAAAAGACATGTGATTTCTGTTACTAAAGGAGATGCTGATTTATTTTTTAAAAATTATTGACTTGTTTTAAGTTGATGAATGGATTAGTATTTTACCATTAATATACTATATCCAAATGAAAGACAACTCCATTACTTGACACTATAGCCCCTAGCTGCCTGCTAGGTAAGAAAAATGGAAGCTAGATAAAGAACATGCAAAGGAAAAGTATAACCTTGCTCTGTCCTTCAGAGTTTGTAGATGCAGACAATTTTGCTTCCAGTTATGAATGTATTTTTATGTCTTGTATATTTTGCCACATGAAGTTCTATGTGTATTTGTTTACAAGAGACATTTAGATCTAGAATATGTATATGGAGCTGAAGGAAGAGATACACTCTTAAAATTATTACTGTAGTCTACAAATTGAAAATGTGACTTGACAATTGCCTTGGGCTTAAGAAATTGTTAGCCACAAGGCAAAAGTCACTTTTACAAAGTGCCCTTGAAATCTTTCTTGACATTGCAAATAAAGGACAGTATTTCTTATATTTTTATGTACTTAGAGAAAGTAGTTCAAAGAACAAATATTTCTCTTCTTCTCATTTCCCCCTTTTATCTATTTCATATGTAAACCCATTTGTGAAATAAGTTAAAAAATTTTTTTCCTTTCTCTTTGGGCAGTCTGCAACTACCAATGATTCCATGAATCCAGTTGACTTTATCCAAAATTTATTGCAGACAAGTGATGACCAGTCATGATGAATGAAATTGCATATGTATTTTCATATTTTTGAACCAGGTGGGCAATATAAGTAAGACATTTATTCTTATAGGCCAATGCCATCTTAGCACAATGTTGATTTAGAAAGGCCTCAGATAAATTAGAATGTTCTTAAATATATATTATTCAGGATTGTATTTTACTGTGGAGATTCAGGATTAGATTGGAACATGGCACTTTATTTAGGTTCATAAGCTTTAAGGCATGATCATGGAGTTCAATGGATACTTGAGAATTATTTAACTCAATAGGAAAGAGTTTTCTTTCAGAGTCTGAAGAGCATGTTATTTACAAAAACCTAAACATCCAAGTTAGCACATACCTGATAAAGAAATCAGTCCCAACCTCGTTCAGTCATTTCATCTGCCATCATGGTCAAGACCTTTTGGATCAGAAAGTGAGAGGAATTTTCCAATCCGAGAGTGGTAGACTCTGAAAGTGGCAATGATAGTACATGTTTCTGAGGAAAAGTCTGTAAAAGAGGCAAGCCATTTAAAAAAGAACTAAAAACCTTGATGTTTCCAATTGAGCCATATGCCAGGGTAACTCTCAGGATAAGAAATGAACTATATTTTTTATGCACAAAGTGGGATTTAAAAAAAAAAGAGAAATCAAGAGTGGCATTAGCATGAGCTGTCCACTCCCCCTCTCCTCCTTCTGGTCTCTTCCAGTCTCTTTTGCCAAAGAACTGAGAATGAATTTTTGAGAGCCAAGGATATGGAAAGGAAGACAAAATAAAGCTGGGAGAATTTTGGCGGAACTACATGCTTAACATACTGTACCATTTCTTTAATATATTTCAATAGTCCTGTGTCATCAGTTGGTAGCTTTCCTTTTCAGCAATTAACAATATATTTTGTTTTTCCCTAATTAAGGGTAACATGCTGGAATTAATTACTGCTGGGTAGTTGAAATCTGTTGGGCTAATTTTCAACTTTAGCTAATGGAACTTAGTATATATTCACCATTGAAATTATCAACCTTAGCAAATTATATTTCTTTCTATATCTTCTAGATTATGAATATGCAGTCTGGCTGTAAGGTGCAGTTGTGGTATAAGGTAAGTCTTTTTGTGTGACTCATGAGTCTTTCCCTGTAAGCTCTTTCCTGTGTGCAAAGTTATAGGATTTCATATAGATTATGGAGGTTGCAAATGTATCTAAAGAATGTCCAACACCATCCCTCTCCCATCCTTTAAATGAATCTATACAAACATATACTTTACTTGTCGAAAAGATAATGTGGAAATTATCTCTATATTAGGAAATACAATATATTTGCATAAAATAATTCAGAAGTATTTAGATAGCATTATCCAAAACTAAATGTTTTAGGGTTGAAAGGGATTGGTCTAAAACAGGAAAGCAACCCAAGGTACAAAACATGCATCCAGATCTGATATCAGATTTCAGAGAATAACACATACACATATGGAATAAATTTCACATACATGATGAGGTGTTATCTTTTTGTAGATGAGAATGTTAAGGATATTAATTGAGGTATTAGATTGCTCTATGAATAACTTATCTAAATTTATAGCCCAACTTTCTGTTACTGAGAGTATAAAAGGAAAACTGGAGGCAGGAAAGTGGTAGTTGATCAAGTGAAGGAAAGAAGACACTCAGTATAATACCATGCTCTTTTCTCAGCATGTGCTTTGGAATTTGAACAAATTCTCCCCAATATTGTTGTTATTTTCTTTCTCCAATCTATCCAGTTACCTGGATTACTTGTTGACACTAGGCACAAAAGGATTCTCTGGTCTAGCTTTGGCACTAATGGCTGGGCTCCTAATTTGACCCTAAAGAGTTGCTCTATAGTGCTCTGCAGAATCCACATTGCCTGTACTGTTCATATGCTCCTTAATTTCCTTAACCTTCCCCATTGTACTTTACATTGTTCGGTGTATCATCATAACAGCCTAAATCAAGCAGGTACCACTGAGATCCCAATTTTACTAAAGAAGAAACAAAAGATGAAAAAATTTATGTTACTTCCTCAAGTCTAGGAGCTAGAGTCTGTGGTCCTGTGTTCAATTTCAGAGGCAGAGGTTTACTTGCTACTTCTGCGAATGGCTGTCCTCCTCCCGGACCCCATGAAGTACCCAACTCATCTCACCTTCCTCATCCGTGAGCTGCGACACTTCAGACACAGTACTTAATTATGCAAGCATTTGTTTTCTCTCCCTTGGTCAGAAAGGTCTAGTGACCACAAACTGTTTTTTTTTAATTAAAATATATGATAAATAATGAATATAAAACACTTTTAATATAGTGCTATTAGCACAAGTATCAACATTGGGCTAAAGAGGATAGGTTGATTCTGTGAATACTGTGAATATATAGACCAGCCCAAAATTAGGACCAGCTACTTACAGGGCTGTGGACCTATTGGGTGATCTAAATCCGAAAAATTTAGGAATTGCTTGCATCACCTGGTGAAGAGATTGCTAGTGATTAATCCATGAACACAGATTGTCACTTCATAAGGAGTCAGGCAGAAGTGGATGCCCACCAGGAGTCTTGTCTACTAGTCTCTCATTTTCTATCTTGGAAAGAAAGACTTGGGTCCAATGGAATGCTTTAGAGATGGACTTTCCATACTATTTTAGCATTCTAGTGAAAACATATGCATTTATTTCTTTTCTATATTTCATTCTACTTACTAACTTTTAGTAATTTGGTAATAGAATATAACTAAAGTTGGTTCCTTAAAGCTAAATCTCAGGCTGAGGTAGTTCTTTGTCTTATCTTTATTGACAAAAATAACAGAATTGTTATTCAATGGTTAGACTACATGTGCTTCCATGCCTGTGGAATATTTTTGCCTTTATGTGGAATCATATGGGGGTGAGTTACAATACTTTTTTTTTTATAATTACAAGTACTTAAACTAATATTTTGTTAATTTTTAGTACATTTCAACTAGACTATGTTGTTTGGTATTTTTGATTTTAGGTAACTATTCCTATTCAGAGACACAAATTTTGAAAAATGATTACTTACTTTTCTATTTCTGATTTTGTCCTGATGTAAATATATATTATGGATAGCTCATTCTACAATGTGGCTCTTTATCAGCACAATGCAAATAGCTTTGCAAACTTGTACCATTTTTCTGTGAAGATCTTGAAATAAAAATAATCAACAGTAAATACCCAAACTACAGCTGCAGTTTTAAATATTTTATAATCCAATCAAATTGTTTGAGTAGTAATGCATTTAAATGTTGTTATGGAATCCCCTCTAGACATTTTAAAATGGTTACTCTCTTCCTCGGTTTGCTAGTTCTGAATTTCATAAGGGATGACAGTTTTAATAATGGAGCATTTGACTTAGAGAGCAGTGTTTCTTTTTGCATCTCAATATGATCTATAATTTTCTGGCTTGACTTTCAGAGGGACACAGCTACAAATTATCTTTTATTAATGAACATATATGCATCTGTTGTCACTGCTGTAATTAAAATGATCTTAAATGAGAAGTTTCACCTGGGTCATTTAGCATCTTTTTAGGTATTTACAAGAAGTGATTTCACCTTAAGAGAAAATATATCAGGCTGAAATTCAGTACAAAAAGTACTTTCATAAAAGCCTCAAAGTAGATGCACTCTTGATTAAATATATTGTGATATTTGAGGCCAGGTCTAGGACTAGACATAGCTTAAATTATTTGTAAATCATATGGGTTAAAAATGGAATTGGGAAAGGTTTCTATGACAAAGCTAGTATTAACTGAAGGCTCACAATATGCTGTGTTTCTGGATTAAAACATGTTTCACAACTCATGCCACGGTTTATAACATAATTTCCACTTTTTAAATAAGAAATCTAAGACAAATAGAGGTTAAGAACCACAAGTACAATCTTGAAGTCTGGGCTTTGTGGACTCAGCACCTCACACATGTCAGGTACTAGAATATATCTACTTAAGTGTACAAACTCATCTAATGTAACTAATGGACAAAGGATGTTTATTTCTAAATCAAATTATCTTAACTACTTGAAGCATAAATATTCTATAAGATGGCTTCCTTATTTTAAAACATTGGATTTACTCTTCTCTTTAATGTGTTACATTGATCTAAACCATCTACTTAGGCAATGTTGTGTTTGACTTAGAATGAAAAAAGTCAATTGTCATCAAAGCACCTCTTTGTTGGCATTCAATTTATTTGCTTACACTTTAACACAACTCAATTAATGGCTTAGAGAATGCTCACATATAAGTACTGTTAGACAATGCTAAAAAGTACTTTCATCTTTGAATTAAAATATAATGTAGAAATTATATTTGAAAGAAAATAGAAGAGAAGAAAGATAATGAAGATTTGTGTAACTGGATCTTACTAAAAGCAAGATTAGACAAAAATGGAATTCATAATTTGGTAGCTTGATGTGAGAAATCTAGTTTGATATCTTAATGTTCTATGTGTACTCTGTATTGTCACAGTATTAAAAAAACAGGCACAATTTGTAAAGATAACTTATTCTCATATGCTAAGATCATAGAAGAAACATACATCAAATGACCAAAACACAGATGTGAATAGTAATGTGGCAGAATGCAAAAAATGGCAGAAATATTTGGGTGCAAAATGATGTGAGTTAGAAGGAGGAGAATACTGAAAGCCAGGGACAGGCTTATTAACCTCTTCCTCTTCCCCAACTTATTTCTCTATAATTTATTAGGGAGATAAACTTTTCATTGAAAATGGAAAAAGAAGATAGAAATGTGTTGGATCAGTCCTTTCATACGACGATTTTCTAGAGTAACTTTTAGACAATGAGATATTTTGAAACCATTTTTAGCATGTATTACAGGGGAAACAAGAAACTAAACATTTTTATAAACCAGTGTTTGTTTTTAAATAATATATAATTTACAATTCTTTGAGAATTTCATCCTATTTAAGGCTGGACACTCTAAGTCTTTTGTTCTTATTACATTGACCACTTGGGGATCTCTGTTTAACTGCTATCTACCTCAAAAATAAGCGTCCCTGTTGAGGGTTGAGAGAGGTTCTGACCAATGAATATAGAAATAAGTCATTGGGAGTTGTTTTATGACTTTTTCTTTTATCAGAATAATGGAAGTAGGTTCTCCCCTTAGGTCCTATGACTTCTCTACCACAGGTTATTGCTTCCGTTAACAATGCTGCATATAGGTTCTATCTCATGGTGTGTGCATAGGTCCAACCAGACCACTACTGCACCACTGGGTGGACGTATCTTGCCAGGCCAGTCCTGTGGAACATCATTTAACCTTTATATAATCTCTATAAAATATATGTTTTCAATCAATTGAGTCTTAAAAACTCATGAGTTTCAATGATTGACCTAAAGTCCATTAACTGGAAATAAATAGTAGGGACAAGCATGAACACCAGGTCTTACCACCTATTGGTTAAATTTTCTTAGCTGGCCAATTGGTAATGGCCAAATAGCAATAGAATTATACATCAGGTGGCTTAAAAAGCAAACGCAGTCTTCATAGGTCTGAAGGCTGAGAAGTCCTAATTGGAGCCGGACAGACTTGGTGTCTGGTGAGTTTTACTTTCTGGTTCATAAACACGTGTTTTCTTGTAGGATTTTCATGGAAGAGGGTAAGAGATCTATAGAATCTCTTTTAGATGGGTACTAATCACATTTATGAGAGCTGCATTCTTATGATCATGCCCCAAAGACCCCATCTCCTACTATCAGCAGCTAGTCTTTGTAGCTACTAGAATGCATCACCATCTGGATGGCACCCTGCTTAGAATCTACATTCTTAGACTGAGTACAGAAATTTAGCTAATTTGAGAAGGTAAGAGTTATTGTATTGCCAAGCATGTGTTCCATTAAACACTAGTCTCAAAAATACTATGAAAGCAAAATGTCTAGGGCCATATATTGAATGCTTTGGGATATACTATCAGGGAAATTTATTTATTTATTTATTCATTCATTCATTTATTTTAATAATATTTTTCATTCTTTGAAAATTCTACACATTTATATAATGTATAACGATAATATCCATTCACTATTACCTTCCTTCTACTCTCACTGGAGAGTAATCCTATCTCTCTCTTAACTTCATGTCTTTTTTTAAAATTTCTTTTATTATCAATAACTCTGAGTCTATTTAGTGATTCCTGTGTGTACATGGGTATGTGGACATCCAATGAGGCATGAGTAATATACCACTGATAACATTCCCAAAGGAGAGTCACCATCCCTCCCTCAGGAGCCATTAACTACCAATAGCTCCTCTGATTGGGATAGGGCCTCATGGGTTCCTCTTCATGTTTGAATTTTGACTGCTTTTCTTTTGTGCAGGTAACCACAGCTATTGTGAGTTGATACATGTAACAGTCATGTTATGTAAAAAAGTCCATTTCACAGCATCCTCCCCTCTTTCTGCTTCCTCTTCTGTGATTTTCTCTGAGCCTTTGATGTTGAGAGTTGATATAGATGAACTGGCCACAGCTGAACACTCAGAGTTGTTTATAGTCAGCACTTTGACCAGCTATGAGTCTCTGTATTAACCACTACTCACTGATCAAAGGTAAGAGCAGCAAAAATCTATGGGCAAAACTATAAATGTTTATAGTTCAGGTTGGCAGGATAAGTATTTAGCAAAATCAACAGCAGTAAGTTAACACTCCAGAGCCATGGTCTTCCCAGCCATGGGCTTTTGACCATACATACAATGCCAGACTTGAAATTCTCTCACATAGAGCAGGACTCGTATCCCATCAGGAGGAGGTTGGTTACCCCGGTAGCTTTCATGCCAATATTTCACTAGTGGGCACGTCTTGCTAGCAGGTCAGTGTTGCAGCATGCAGGGTCCAGCACTGTGTAGAATCACTGCTGTCTTTTCCCCATCAGCACCCTGCTAGCGTTTTCAGGCACTATGCAAGTATTCATCAAAGAGAGACTTTCCTGGTCATTTTGAGGTTGCTTTCTCCATGTTTGCTAGCAGCAAAACCTCAAGCTGTATAGTTTTCTTTACTGTCAATTTTCTCAAGACTTTTAGACAGTAATAAATGTGATTTTCTAAGAAATGAGTATAAAGTTTTATTTTTCCAGAATGTACTTAACTATAGAACTTAACCCCCTCTTTTTTCCTTTATAGCTTATTTTCTTAAAGTATCTCTTATAACATGTCTGTAGACATGCATAGTTTGGGAAACTCTGAGAGATAGGAGCACAGAAAGTATACTGTCTATAATCTAGAGTATATCCAAGAAATCTTAATCCAAATTATGTTATTAATGTTATGAAAAATTAATGGCTGCTGAGTTAATGCTATGCCATCATACTTTTCAGCAGAGGTATAGAAATGGATATTAAAAAATTAAAAACTTTCTCTTAGTTATTCTGTTTGGAAATGTTACAAAATAAAATAAATCCAAAACAGACCACTTTCCAAAAAAGCCCTAGAGAAGCCAAGTTTGCATTGCCTGCCTCCCACTTGTTCTTAGAGGGACACTAAGGTTCCACTGTTCTGAGCTACGACAGACCTAGAAATTAGCGTTCAGAGTTTGCATCTCAAGTTTGCATTAGCTTTTGAGGAGTAAGAGTGTGGTAACCACTAAGAGCTCTCTTGGGGGGGGGGTCATTCAAAGTCACCTCTCGTTTTTCTGCGGGGAAGAATTAGAAATCTACAGAAAGCTTAATTGTCAAAACCAAGACAACCAGGGGTAATTGAACAGCCAGTGTGTATTAGGATGGTAGCAAATGCTTATCTCTGTTTTCCTCCAGCCTATAAAGTCAGGAACATAAAATAGAAACTTAGAGAACTTACACAAATGATCAAAAGTCAAATAACTAGCAAACAGAGGTGCCAAGGAGCAAATGCAGATGTGATTGATTATTAAAAGCCACAGGCTTTTTATGATCTATTGTCTCCCAATCTAAGAGATACCACTTCTATTCATTCCTCCCAGGGCATGAAAGGGTTGGGGTGCCAAAGTGTCATACATTTTCTTTCTCTGTGTATTTACCTGTACCTAAAATTAAGCATTGTGCTTTTTCAGAAAAGAATCCCACTGGGAAGTCAGTATCCCAGTCACTCTGCTAGAATGTACTGTACTCCAGAGATGACATTCCTATGTGTTAAAATTACCATAGAGAAGGAGAAGGGATTATCTAGATAGCCTACAAAAATAGTGGCAGCATTTCTTGGAGAAAGTAGATCAAGGCTAGAGTCTCTCTAGGGTTTTTTCTGTTCATGTGTTTGGGAGTAAATTTGTTTTCAGCCCCTCTTCCAAGGTTTAAATATTGTAGATATATTTTGTTTATGATGCTAGTCATGAATGATTTGTCATTTTAATCTTGAATAAAACTTTTTAGTTTTTTTGTAAGTGGACTTTGTGGGTGAAATGTTTTCATTTTACTTCCCATATCCCTAAAATAACAGTACCAATAATGTTTTCATTGCACAAGGCTTGTGAGAAAATCTGAACAAAGCCAGCAGCCAGCAAAGGACAAAGGCCCAGATTAAACTATTCAGTGGGTCAATAATTTAACAAATTCAGAAAGTGTGCAGTATCAGTTCTCACACAAATCTGTAAGATAGATTTCTTCATTAAAAATCTATTAAGGGGTAGAAGGAATTTATTAAACAAATTATTAATATTTCAGGGCACTGCTAAGTAGCAAATTAAAACAAAGATAAAATAGGAAAAGGAAAATATACTTCATGATTAAAAATGAATTTCTACTTCACAGTGGATTTTACCAAAGGCTAATTATATCTCAAACATTTCAGTTTAGGAATTTAATTTTTTTCCTTTTCTGAATTATGGGCTAACAAGTGGTCTATGCTTTCTTTTTTGTTGTTAAATCCAGTACTACTGTGAGCCATGTTTTCTCTTTGTAAGAAATAAAGCACACATATATTATTTACATCAACTACTTATATTGGATATTTTTGCTCACAGTACAAATCACTACAAAGGATAATAAAAAATACACATTTTTCTTTGCTTATAACCATATCATGAACCCCCAATGACCTCCCATTTCCTCTTGGTCTTTTAATCTGTAATTGTAAGTGGGAGCTGTGTATTTTGAAATAATACTGCTGAAAGTGTTGGGCATGTAGCAGTTTTAAAGTTTGTAAGTTATGTTTGCTTCAGGGGAAGTCAAAAAGATTTAGATTGTAAACTTCAAGTTATAGCTTCATCAAAAACAGCTCTGAAAAACTATTCTTTATTCCTTTTATTTCAGTCAAATATTTGGTTCAATTAACTAAAACCCTATTAAATGCAGTTTGGAATACACTCTGTAGAACTTATGACAGTACAACATTATGAAAGCTTTTAAAGGTTTTATTAAGAGGCTTTTGTTTGTCATTTGAATCCAGACACTTTTGAAGGATTGCTTATATACTCTGAAATAATGAAACTCATTTTGGTTTAATGATCTAGCCATGCATGCATGCCTGCGTCTATCAAATATTTCTCAATCATACTTTTTGCTAAAGTATTGCAAGTTTCTTGGAGGGGAAACTATACAAAATTGGGACTATCTTTTAAAAAAAATGACACATTAGTCAAGAGACTAGATGGTCACAGTTGCTCACTTTTAAATATGGTCAGTAGTATAATTATAATACTTGACCGAAAGTAATCTGTGGCAAAGGTTGAATTTAATAAGCAGTGAAGCATGGTGAAGGCACTACCGATTTGTAAACACCCCAATACAAACAAGATGGTTCCATCACAGAATCACATGGGATGGAGGACTTCAATCTCAGGAGCCTTCTAGCTCCAGACTAAGCCTTGAGGGTTCTGATTCCAGAGACTTCTTCGGCTCCACTTCCATCAGTTCCTTGAAAAATTTCTTGGTACCATCATGTGAACCCCTTGGGTGCTCACTTCCACATTACCAACTCTTAGAGAGCTTCTGGGACCTACATTGATAAAATTGCTTTCTGCACTTTGTTCACAGTGGCCAGAGTCCACTAGACTTGCCCTAGCCATAGCTTCCTGTTACAGACAGCATAGTACAGAAAAAGATTTACAGATTTTACCCAGGGGACTGAGGAAGGCTTCCTGGAGAAAAAGACATTTGTCTTGGCTCTTAAAGTAGAAGAATGTAGGCTTGTGAGGTTGGTTCATTGAGGAGCTTGTTTTTAGATGAAGAGCATCGATAGCATCTCAACTACAGACCTGGAGATCTAGACACAGCCTGGAGGCTTCAGAGCTGACTAGCTTGATTTTGAGGAAGCCTTGGTTGCTAAACTGTTCCATTCAGAAATGTGAGCTGTTTACTCAGGTACAGGGTGGATGGTGACAACCTCTCTTTGAAAATGACCTGGCAGGAGATACATTGGGTTGGCGTTTGAAGACAGAAAATTGCTATGACAGTCACAGAGATGTTCCATTGTAGGCTTGTGATAGGTTTTCAGGAATGTTAGAGGAGAATGAAGTGTTAGAGAGGGTGGGCAGGAGCAGACAAAATCTGAAGGTCCCTTCCAGCCATGAGTTCAAAGTAGGGTTGAATACTGGGCTCTGAAATCCTATCATCTGACATATATTGGTTTTATGATTTCTTTCTGTGACCTTGAGTAAGTGAGTTCTGCAAGTGTCCCATGGGTTTCCAATCCTTTAAAAAAGAGTAAGATTTTAACATGTTAGTGGGAGCTTTAAACAGAAAACACACGTGAGGCCCTTAGCACAGAGCATCATACAGGAAACTCCAATAAATGCTTAAACTGCTTAGTTTCTTGACATGGTAATGCTAAAAGGGAGGAAGAGGAAGTAGGTTTGGTGGGATAAAAGGGCTGCAATAGAAGGTTTAGTGTTCAGAACTTGTTGATTTCAGGTGGATGTAGGGCAGAGGACCCGGAGGAGTGAACAGAACTTCAGAATGTCAGAAGAAGTGGCTACTCCAAATTAGAAAGGGAGGTTCCTTCTTCCCAAAAAAGACTTTCCTGAATTTTCTTTTCAGAATTGACATAAGTTTTTAAAACTTAAATTTATGAACCAAAATATGTTTTTCTGAACAGAATTATTTTTAAATTGTCTGCTTCTAATTTGAGGAAAGAAGAAATCTGACTTTTTTCCAGTGAGGTAAAAATCTGAGATAAGCTTGTGATCTTTCCAGCAAGCCTAGGGGCTCTGAAGTAGGCTGCCGAACTTGGTGCAACAGCATAGACTAGTGGTAAGAAGGAAGATTGTAAGAGGGAAGTATGGATACCACTACCTGGAATCCATCCTGGATTTTAAGCTACAGTTAGAATCACAGATAGCTATAGCAACTGACTATTAAATAAAACTTGTTTAAGGTGTGAATATTTTAATAAACAAGTCTTGCTTATTAATTATTAGAATATTTGAAAAAATACAGCTTCCTTTCTCTTTTGTCTGCTGAAATAAGTGCCTTAACAATAATAATGATCGTGTATTCAAATGTAAGAAGGTGCCTCCTTTTGTCTAACTGAAGAATGCAGCTGACTTAAAGGGACAATGAATTACAAGCTTTCATAACATGGTGAATAAATGTGTGACTTCCTTGCACTGAATTTCTTTATCCATATAAGAGCAACATATAAATCAACAATTAAGTACATATAATATAGACACCAAGGAAAGAAATACAATGAACTGAAATCTACATCCTGAATCACAAATTAATAATTGAATATTTATACAATTTATACAGTATTCACAAAATAGATAAATATTGTATTACACATCCAAAGAGCCATCGAAGAAGATGAAGAGGTTAACTAAACTCCTTTGGGGGAAACATCTCTGCAGGACTCAGAGCTCAAGAGACTGCCAAGAGGAGCATGCACTTTTAGCAAGCACCTTAACAAATTCATCTATGTAAATAAATTAATTTCTCAAACCTTGTGGTTGAAAATAACTACCGCCTTCTATTTCTCATGGTTTTCCTGTGGGCTAGAATTTGGAAAGCATCTCAACTGGGAGGCTGTCGTTCATGTCTCTCAGGGAGGTACAGCCAGTGGCAAAGCTAGAGATAGAGGCTGAGTACCTGGGCACCCAGCACCCATTCCTCTTCTTTTCACCTTGCAGCCTCAGAAAGTGATTTCTCCTTTGAGTGAGTTTAGGCTTCCTTATGTCATAGTGGTCTCAGACTTCTTTTGTTTTAAGGTTTTATTTTTTAAATTGTGTGTGTGTGTGTGTGTGTGTGTGTGTGTGTGTGTGTGTGTGTGCGCGTGTGCATGTGTGTATGCTCATGTGAATACGGGTGCCACCAGAGGTCAGAGGAAACCGGAATTATTGTGTCCTCTGGGATGGAATTACAGGCAGTTGACTCAGTGATGACTGGTGCTGGGAACCTAGTTGGAGTCCTGTGCAAGAGCTGAGCCACATTTCAACCCCAGGTCTCAGACTTCTTAGAAGGCCGCAAGAATAAGTATTTCATTTAAAAAAAAAAACACATGTCCTTGATCAGTAGAATACTCCTGCTACACCCCATTGGTCAATGTCATGACCTACTCCCAAAATAGAGAAAAGATACAGATTTTACCTCTTCACAGAAGCACAGTCAAAGTCACTTTTAAGAAGGAACTTTTAAAAGAGACATTTTTAAACAAATTTTGGAAATTATGGCTACTTGAGTGAGTTCAGCATTAGTTCAAGGCTGCAGATTGTAAATATCTTATATTTATTTTTTATTTTTTTGAAAAATATAATGTCATATATTAAAAGAAAGATGCCAAATCCTTTCCAGTCTGATAAAGGGCTTCTTCTAAACTTACATCATTTAGTATGTAAAACACATTTGATTATATGTTCAGCACCTGAAAATTAAACAACCATCTAATTAGGTCACTATTCTGACAAACATTAAATGTATCAGATTTATCATTTAACATAATATAGGAACAATAACAGTAACAACATCAAGGATCAAGTTGAAACAAAGAAACATATACATACAATATCCCAATGCAAATGAAGACAAAAGTTCACCATGTGCATGATTTGATTTCATTCATGAATTAACAAGTTCTCTTGATATAGTGCAGAAGACAAGGTGACAAGGAATTTATTTCAGAGTGCTCTATGAAGAAGGTTCCAACCAGAGAGGATGCTTTATCTTGAGTGCATGCAAAGATGCTCTTGATGCAAGATGTTTTTCAGATACAGAAATCTTTCAGGCTCATATAATACTACTTGATGCACCTATGCCAGAGAAATCATCTTTCACTTTAGACACATGCACACACAGAGAATGTAGAAACATCTAGAAGCCAGCCTTCCTAATGGGTAAAAAGCACTGTGGTAATTGTCTCCTGCTTACGTATGTGTTTAGTTATTCTGGGGACTCACATGTGTTCCAGGAATATTCTCTGACTTCTGGAG
Source organism: Peromyscus eremicus (assembly GCF_949786415.1). NCBI lineage: Eukaryota > Metazoa > Chordata > Mammalia > Rodentia > Cricetidae > Peromyscus > Peromyscus eremicus. Next base: position 4,845,821 of record NC_081426.1, on the reverse strand, counting down.
TTTGCAACTCACAAAAGGGAGGTGTCTAGCACCACATGCATAGTATTATTGCGAATGAGAAGGGTACAGCAATGTGATTTTGAAGTGGACCTCATCATATACCAAAGAATAAACATTCATTATTGAAAAACTAACTTTCCACACTTTATTTCTTAAAAGTAACTCCCTTAAGTGAACCTTAAAAGTTTGTACATACCACTATCTAATCAGAGTTTGGGATGAGTTAGCACAGTAAAGAGGAAGTGTTTTCTTCTGGTCCCCTTTGTGATTGTTGGTGTGGGAAAGGAAACAGCATTCTGAAGATGTTTGAGTAAAAACATGAATGACACATAAAATACACCAATTTTAAGCACATACTGATGTATAATAAGGTATAGTGCTACCAGTGGAGCCTGACGGTTGTTCGCTGTTTTTATTTTCATGATGCTTTCGTGGTGTTGCCAATACCTTGCGGCATTGCAAGGACTTATAACTCAGCTTCTGACATCGGAAAATACTGACCCTTCATCCATCTCTTGCATGGTTTCTGAGCTGCTGTATCCAGACCTGGGGAAAGTATTTCTCTCTCTTTCTGCAGTATTTCTTGCTTTGTTTTAGCTACCTCAATAACTCTTTCCCTTTGTTCCACTGTGGAAGGTATAGGTATCGAATGAGTTCACAAAAATCATTTTCTATCTGAGTCCTAGAGAAATGTCCCAGTATTTTCTCAAACACACACGGGAACCTTACCATTTGTGAAATTTAGCCAGAAAATCCACAATAGTTTAGCTAAAAGTCAGAATCTGATCCTTTTTTTGGGATCACAACAACATTCAGGGGAGGAGAGAAAGGTGAATGTAGAGAGTCGGGTGAAATGAAACTGCGATTGAAGGACACACACTCTAGCTCATTCTTTTGTATTGTCTCAACACTGAACACACATGGGGATGACTTTCCTAGGTCTTGACCCTCTATTTCTCAATGACACAAAGAAGCTACATGATGAGGACTCAACAAGCAATTCCACACATTCTTCATTTGGAATGCCAGCTCTGAAGAAAAAAGCATCGGGATGTACACAATGATAATATGAAAAGTGAGTTTTGTCAATAGTCAATTCTTAATTAGCTGAGGTTTGGTTCTACTTCAGTTGACTTGTATTCTAAAACATCACTTAATTCTTACCATAATGTTGTTGTTTGTCAAGTGCACCTTTTATCTATTTTGTCATTAAATTAGCAATTGAGTTTTCAAGTGCCTCCAGTCATTTCTGTTGTAATTTGAGAGAGGAGGTTTACAAGCTATTGAATCTTAGTTTCAGAATCCTATTCAGCAAACTGGAAAAAAATGGAGTTTGGAGTTTTCTTTTACATAGGAAACATAATTTAGCATTTTCATAATAAAAGAAAATAACCACAGAAAGAAATTATGACAAATCTAACATTTTGTTGATCAAATGTTTGTATACTTTATTAAACTCAATAATTCTGGAAACAAAAGGGATGAATATTACTATTTGAAGTAGTACTATACAATAATGAGAACATATATAATATAAACACATATGCACATGCTTAGAATAGCTTATCTTTGACATTTTCAAAACTTCCTCTTTCTCAACGATGTCCCCATCCAGAATTTGTATTGTGTCTGCTTCCCAAAACGACCACTTCTGTTTCCAACTCATCCATGTTGAGCTGTCACACGTTACCTTTTGTATCAGCCACATCTCCCTATTATCGCAGCCTCCCCCAAAGTTGCTATTCAACCAACTATGAGTCACCAATAGTAGTTTGAAAGTGATCACCCCATAGGTGTTATGTCACACATGGAGTTGATGTCTCTCTCCTACTTCAGCCCCTGTACTCATTGGCATCGTCATCAATGATCACATAAAAGCCCACTTGCTTTCACAAAAGCTTCTTCAGAGTTCCCAAAGTGGCAATCCCTAGGCCAATACAACAGTGCAGGTACTGCTGGTGTCATCCTCAAACTGTCCCCAACATGCAAAATAAAGTCACAAAATATGTGCAAAAGGCACAAGCATATCCTTTAAAAATGAAAGATTCGTGAGCAACACCGGTGTTAGATATGGAACTTTTCCTGCCATTTGTTGATAAATTTTTAGCAATGTAGGATGAGCCAACAGAAAGGCAGGGGTGGATTTTTGGTTACTAGGAAAAGTCTACTAGATTAACTTAAATTTTACTTTCTCATACACAACACACACACACACACACACACACACACACACACACACACCATACACACACACACACACACACACACACAGCAACAGACACATAAAACCAAAAGCATTTCCATACTCAGTCTTCACTGTGCAACAGCCAGCGTCCTGGACTGAATACTTTTCAGTGGCCCAGTTTGACTAAAACTTGATCAAAAAGAGTAAAAATTTAATCAGTTAATTATTATTGTGTGTTTATTATGTGTGCCTGTGGATGTCAGAGGAAACTATTGAGGGCTGTTTTTCAAATTCCACCTTTATGACGGAACTCATACTTCTCCATTCTTTCTCAATTATGTGACTATAAAATTCAGTATGGAGGAGATTTGTTTTTCTTGCAATCAGTCCTTCACAGGTCTGAAGATGACCGTCAGGCACCGTTCATGGTGGAGTTTGGATTCTCTAACTTCAGGGGTAGCACAGGATCACTTCCTTCCAAGTGCTAAGTTCATTGGGTAACATGCCTTTCAAATCTCATTTCTCCAAATCAAGATTTAACAAAATGATGGAGAGAATGAACATGCCATCTTAATTAACTGGTGTTTTGTCCAGTAAGCGACTTTTAAATTGTTACCTGATGCAGTTGTACTTCCGTATTTAGTCCTTGGGGCTGTACTTGTTACTTATTTAGCCCAACCTACAATCTCAGAAGTGATTCCTGAGAATAATTAAAAATAAAACAAAAAACAGGCCTCTTCAGTCCTCTTTTCACCTTGAGACTTCATTCTACTGTGAAAACAAACATCTTACGAACACTGTTGTAGTGATCTCTCTCCCTTTACCCTTTATCCTTTACCCTTTACCAGGCCCTTTTGATGGTTCTGTGCTTCTAGTAGGTCTACACCTTACACAGTCATTTTTTGTTGACAGGTTTCATGATAATGTCAGTGTAATAGTAAAGGTGCAGTGTTTTCTACCATGTTCATCGTTTGTGTCATCTCAATTTAATATTTTGCATTTCATATTTCATTTTTTTTTTTTTTGGTTTTTCGAGACAGGGTTTCTCTGTGTAGCTTTGCGCCTTTCCTGGATCTCGCTTTGTAGACCAGGCTGGCCTTGAACTCACAAAGATCAGCCTGCCTCTGCCTCCCGAGTGCTGGGATTAAAGGCGTGCCCACCACCGCCTGGCTCATATTTCATTTTTAATGTACACAGATCCTCTAGGCCATCAAAACTGCTTATGTGCATCACAGTCCAGTGTCCATCTCAAAACATTCTTTCTCCTCATCAAGGGGCAAGCTGAAGTACTAGGCTTAGAAATTCTATCCCATTATTGTCTGCATTATTTCTAGAAGAGGTCCAATATATATTTGCTGAATTTAAATACACATTTCTTATGCCACAATCTAAGCTTCTCTGCTGTGCTAAGTAGGATAAGATAGGCAAAAAGGTCTATGCACGATCTCACCTACATTAAGAATCAAAGGAAAAATTTAAACACATAGAATCAGAATCTGTTCCATTGTGTAGGGTGTGAGTTGGGTAGAGGATAGGTACAAAGATGTAATTATATAGAATGAACAAGTCCAGAGATCTACTGTGCAATGGGTTATAATTAATAATGTTGTATTACAATATAATTATACAGTATTATTAACTAAAATTTTATGAAGTCGGTTTTAAACACTTGACCACATGCACAAAAGGTAAGTATGTGAGATGATGAATATGATACTTGGATATATTGTAGTATTTCCTTATCTATCTATGTATCTACCTATCATCTATCATCTATCTATCTGCATATCTATTTATCATCTATCTATCTAAAAATATGCTATAAGCCCTAATATTATACCTTTTCTCATATACTCTTTGAAGACAGAATAAACCCCAGTACATCTTACATACATGCAGTAGTGACTAGTTTTGGATGTAGTTTTGTTTTTCATATTTGCTTTGATAAACTATTTGTATAAAAGTTCTGACTTCTTATTTGTTCAAAGTCTTATGAGACTCAATATTTCCTCAGTGGGTCAGCGGTTCCCTTCCTACGTTACCATGCAGTGCTGGTTCCTGTGGGGCTGTGATATCCTTATGGGGAAAAACAGCATTTGTCCAGTCTGCCTCTGTGTAGGACTAACTGGAGGGCAGTGATGTGGCACTTGTTAGTTTTTTAAAAATGGAAGGAAGGGGGGCTTTTAATTGTACAGGAAATTTAATTAGATTTAGGCTAATTAAATTCATTTTTTATATTAACATGTTCACAAATATTATTGCATCTCGTTAGATTTCATTCTTCTGGCCTTACTGAACAATATTCAGTAGTAGTTTCTGATTACAATAAGTTCATTATGAAGATAAGGTGGAATTAGTGTAGAAGCTCAGCTGGTTGAAGAGGTCTGTACTTTAATTACTGCAGAGGGTGTGCATATTAATTACAACACAAGTGATATTTACTGTACCTCAGGAACATATGACAGGGTAAAGATACTGACGGCACCAGCTAATAAACTCAGTATGATAATGAGGAGGAAAGACCATAAAAATAGAAGGAAATAAAATTATTCATAAAGTATATTGATCCCAAAGTAAAGACATTAAGCTCTGATGAAGGGCAGCAAAAGGGAAGCTCTTCACTTTATCAAACAAATAACCAAAGTAGAGAAATGTTAGCAGGGAGACAGATTGTCATTATACCAGTCACGTGCTCACACTCCAGAGAGTACACAGGAGCCATAAAATGGGAGATTTTTAATAAATCAGCAGAAAGCCATACTGTCACCTGCAGGAGCTGATGTGGCAGTGGCTAAGGACAGCTCCTACCCCCTGAAGTCAGATATGATACCGAGTAAATGGGAAGGAACCACATACATGAAAAATTTGGTTTAAGAGTGACCCTTGCTCCTGGAGAAGCAAGTCCCACAGAGGGATGCTGGGATGCTCGCTTTCAGTGGAGACCTCAAGGTCACCACCACACCCCCTCTGGGCTTGAAAGTGCTATGATTTTGAGATTGTAAGAGGAGCAAGTGGGCTTTGGTTGTATATATATTTTCTCAGGAATGTTTAAAGGTGCCATGAACCTCTCACGATCCAAAAAGCTGGAAGGAAAACTCAGATTTCTTCTGTAGTCATTAAATTTTGTGTTTCATATGGGCCTTTGAAAATGGATGGTCATTTTTCAGTTAGTCAACTGCTTAACATTTACAAACAAGTGCATTCTAGGAAACCAACAATTAAAATGCTAAATTTTATTTTATAACAAATAATCGATATATAGTAATTAGTAATTTTTGTAAGGACTTGTTATTTGGGGATTAATCAAAATCTGCCACAAACTGTGATGATAGTTGACTTAAACTGAAAGGAAGTGTACTTTTGCCTGCTTTGATACATCAACAAAGGGAGGTTGATGTTGATGGTCAAACACTTGGGGCTATTTTAAGTTATTTGGAAAGCATTGTGTGTGTGTGTGTGTGTGTGTGTGTGTGTGTGTGTGTGTGTACATGTGTGCGCACGTGTGTACATGCGTGCGTGCGTGCGTGTGTGTGAATTGTGATTTTACTGTATATCAGATACTTATGACAAATACATATAGATATATGTAGGTATGGTTTTAAAATTTTAATCACAGGATATGCAGTTATAATAAAAAAGAGGATGATAGAGAAAATAAAGACTGTAGAATGTGGCAAGTGAGGCACATCCAGGGGACCATATGACATGGACCTGTCACTTGGCGGCATAATTACAGTTACTTGGGGACAAAAAAAAAAGGTGTGGATATTTTTCACTTCAGTTGAAATCCATAAAGTCATGAATTGAAAAGATTAGACATTGAATTATAGAATAAAACAATGGCAACTCTAGTTTGCAACTTGGGAAAGGCAAATAAAAGGAATAATGAATTCTTTCAAATCTGAAGTTTATTCTGGGGTAATGACTGGACATACTTCTGACAAAGGAGTTGGTTTCTTTTATTTCCTCTTTCTTACTTTGCCCCTTTCAGGGCCTTACTCTCTTTTTCCTAACATCCTCTTCTGAAGCTAGCCGTGCTCTCTTTTGGTCGTAGAGTTGAGAGGAGACTTGTATACACTAATATGAAACATATTTGGGTGTGTTTTATTTTATTATAAGTGCTCAATGTTTTATGTAAGCTTAGGCTATTGGTAGAGAAGTTATGTATATGGAATTGAATCCACCTGGAATTACTTAAATCCATCAAGTGTTTCAGAATATAGTCTATAAGAAAACATCCTGGAAGAGCCAGAATATGCAGTAAAGAGGTGGTATGAGTTTTATAATCATTCCTGGTGTGTACTGGGCTATGGCCACCAATATACATAACACTGTAATGTAATGACACCTAGGATATAGGACTGTGTAACATCTGAGACATGGTGAGTATGTCACAATAAATATTTTTTGAAAAGATGAATAAATAAATGATTGAATGATTGAGTGTATCCACTTTGGGTGGTGGTTCTTCGGTCCATGATTCTCTAATCTACTGAACTGGGTTCTGTCTGTGACACTGGCATCTCAGTTTTTGTACTGGTGTTCCTTCACCACAACTGCTCCCTCATCCTCTGAGATGCACACGGCTTCACTGTCTAGTGGCCCCTGTGCCGTGTTTGGATGTGCAAGATGTAAATGATAATGGGAGATTCAGTGACCTGAGCTGAAACATAGACCATTGAGCTGTCTGTAGCTTCTCTTTTAGGAAGTTCAAACTGTTTTTGGATGAATATAAATAGCTTTAGCAACCATTCAGTTGTCAAGATGTTAGGGCATAGTTTTTTTGTTTTGTTTAAAATGTTCTGATATTTGGAAACAAAAACAGGGGGTTAGGTGTACACCAATATAAAGTACTCAGTCCCTGGGGAATAGATCCGAATCTATGGCTCATCAACTGGGGTTTGGGCTATTTATTAGTACTGAAGAGTCAGAACCCTTGGCAAAATAGCGATGCATTGCATTTAATATTGTAGTCAGAATAATTCTGATTTTCTACTAGGGCTTTGTGGATTCCTGATAGGCACTGATTTCTGTTTGTCAAGGTTTTCATTTTTTCTTTATTGTTACTGTTCTTTTTCTTTCTAAGCTCACACAGCTTCGTGATCCTGTTTGTTTTTTAGTTCTTTTCTCCTTCCTCACATACATCGCTTCACTGGTCTATGGCTGAATGTTCACCAATATTATTCATTGTCTTCCTATAGCGTTTGGTTCTAAAATTTATCTCTGCAAGCAAAGCTTTCTCTTGCTCACGGTCCTCCTCTAATGGCAAGGTTCTACACTTGACATTCTGGGACTGTGCTTTGCCTCCCCAGCAGAGAGGAGCTGAGTTTCTGAGGAATTGGGAAGAAAGTTCTTTGCTTCCCTCATTTATATTTTTTTTGTGAGTGGATAAGATAATATTTGATGCAACATCAAACTGACATGGATTCTGACGTTCATACATGTTTTCACAAAATGGAGACTAGGCACTAAAATGGGTCATCTGTCACGTGAAGGCTGAAGTAATAGCCTCTAACATGAAGTTTATGCAATGATTACTTTAGGTTCGGCATAGGCTTGTGGGTAATCTTATTTAGGATGAAATTAAATACAAGAATTTAAACAAGTGAACTTTAGCATATGTATATTGCAGGCACCTGCAAAATCCTTTTTTCCAAGTACATCACTGATTTTCATTGCAAGGAGCAAAACCTGTGACATGTCCCCAGTGTCCTCAGACCTCTGTGCAGTTTAATCCTTTAAGAACTCCAAACTCTGAGTCATTTCACAGATTAAAGTTTTAGAAGGTTATGCTTCAGTTATAACAAATTTATATTTGTGTATGCTGATAATTAGAAAAAAGTATTTTGTAAAAATCCAAGGAAGTAAGATTGAATAGATAATTAAAAATCGCAACATTCTAATCAATAAATGAGATGGATATGATTGTTCTTGCCCATTCTGCTTCTTCGACCATGTAAATCTTCATCAATTCCTTTCTTTTCTTGTTCCAAGACCGAGTTAGATGCATCACCACCAAGTGGGAATCATAGTCATGTTCCTGCAAGTCTCAGGTTATGCTGATCCAGAGTGTATTAAAACAATAATTCACTGGGTAACCTCACAGGTGCTTCATTGAGTAGTAGTAATGGCAATCAAGGAACAAAAAAGGCAGCCGATGAAGGTGAATTTGGAAATCTCACAGAAAGGGTCAAACTGACCAGCATCACCAGGAGCTCCATGGAAGAGAGTAGGCATTCAGCAGGAGCAAACATCAAAACAAAAATGTTTGATTTCATTTGAGACAGATCATTTCTTCAGTTACTTTTTTTTCTTGCTACACAGTCCCTACCCTCTGTTTCCTCATTCTTGTTACAATTAGTCATTACCTACTGTTGCTAGGGCTTTGTTGGCAGTCCATAACCACAATCTGTTGCTCTGAGACAAATCGATTCTTTCAGTCCACAGACTCATTCCTGAATCCATCCCAAATGAACACACACACACACACACACACACACACACACACACACACATGCACATGCACACATACATGCACACATGCACACACACACACACACACACACACACACACACACACACACAGACACGTCCATATTCCCTTATCCTGGCTAATGTGACAGCACATTTTCTGAAGTCAATATTCATGTATGTGAAGTGTGTGAAATATGTCTCTCTCATAAAATGGCTTCTGACTCTATCTATGTAGACTGTAGAGCCCAATGTACACTTGTTGACTGCCATTGCTTTTACAGGAGACAACTTCGATGTATGTTTGAGTTAGAGAAGAGAAGTTGCTGCTGAGCTTATGGAAGAGCATTTGTAGAAACCCTGTTGTTTATACCCACACACACATAGATGTGTACACAGCACCGAGCCTAAGTGATCCCACTAAGACTCACACTGCTCGGGTGTTTCAGCAAAAGAAATTATAGCTTTGCTGCAATCAAGTTAACAGTCAGAGCAAAATATATGCTTCGTAGCCCTTCAGATTTTACGTGTTATACATACATATATATGTGGTATGTATTTTGAAGCGATACGTATGCTGAAATTTCTCCTCACTTAAAACCGTGTTGCATAATTGATTGGAAGTGACTCTCGTCACAGCCTATTTTTACAGCAAAGCAGGCACTGTTTGAGATGCTTGTGATTTTTTTCCATTTTTCTTAAATGTTTTATTGCCAGGAAAGGAAAAGCCAGCTATTAGATAGAGGCTATTATTCATTGTTGTTTTGTCCCGAACAATGTTGATTAAATGACGCTGCTACATGGCAACATAAATATGTAAAAGAAAAAAATCGAAACTACAAAACATTTCCTCTATTAGCTTTGAGTATCTCTGTTGCTGGACTCTGTGAAAGCCCCTGGTGACTCGATCTCTCTCCTTTCCCTTTCCATGCCCCCATTCTCTCTCTCTCCTCTCTCTCCCTCCCATGAATGGTACACACACACACACACACACACACACACACACACACACACACACACACACGAATGACCTATTAAAAACATGTAATGCTTTGGCCCTGCTTTCTTAGAAATCAAAGGAACAGCTTCCTTCTTAACACTTACTAGTCGCCTTCATAGTAAAACCTGGGGCCACCAAATTGACCTCTGAGGAAGCACTACTGAAGCAAGAGGGGCTATCTCACTGTGTGCTGAACATCTGTGGCCCCCTCTTGGTCTGCAGCCTTCATTCTCAGATTCTGAAGCAGCTACTGCTTTGGGATGCATTTTAGGAATTAAAGAGATCTTTTTGGGGGGGCTTGTAGAAAACTACTAGCTTCTCTCCTCAAAAGGACACAGGTAGTCATCCTGAAGAAGCTACTCTAATGAGAAATACCTTTTTTTACAAGCACAATTGTAGTGATTGTGGTCATTACTCAACTTTACAAATAAATTCACAACAGCTGATATGGAATTAAAACAATATATGAATATACAAAAGCCACAGGGGCCAGGAAACAACACAGGGAGAATGAACCTGCAAAAGGTGTGCATTTGTTTTCTAACTGATGTTTTCACTAAATTCTTTTATGAAGAAGAGAGAGAAAATATCTTCAGAAGTCTTATGGAAATTGAAGACAAAGCATGAGCCTAGGTAATCAAGAAGTCAGAAGTGGACAGCTCTGTGATGTTTTGTTATTGTCATTTGTTTTCATAATCATTCAGAATAATCTGTAATATCATAAGCATTTTTCTATGATTTTTAACAGTTTTATAATTTTCAGACTTAAGATTAAGAAAACAACGTAAGTGAGCACACTGTTCATAAGATTAACATTGATTTTTAACATGATTGCAATATGCATGGACCCTGAAGACTTTATCAAATTGTTTAGACTTCACTAGATCTGAATAAATGGTAGGGGCCACTGCAAAACTAATTCAAATATATTTCTTTGTCCTGTAAATTACTATATATGGCTCCAGTTTGCTCATATCTAAAGTCCTATAAAAGAGGGTTTTTTTTTTCACCCATAACCCCAGTGTATTTTATCCACCATAAAACACATTTGAAATATATTACAATTATGTGTGACATGACATAAATACATTTGATCAACAGTGAGCACAGCAATATGACTTCTAATTTGAACCCACATGAGCTAGCTTCCTTTACAGCAATCCTGCCTCTTAGAATTTTTTGTTTGCTACCTCACAGGCTCATCTTGGAAAGAGACTTGATCAAATATATGTTTCCCTTTTTCTTCCCTATTTAAACTGTTGAAACAGAACAGTGAGCATTTGGCCCCACATTCCTGTTGAACCATATTGAAACATGAAAATATGTAAACATGTGTGGGGATATGGAAAGTCATGAACTCCAGGGCAGGGACTGGGAGCTTAGTCTGCTGAGCTGTCCTGTGGATAGTGGCACTGGAAGTGCCATCGACTTCTGTCTGTAACTTGCAACCTGTTTTCACATCTACAGACTGTGAGCATGGCAGTGAGGGTATCAAGGAGAGCTCTCCCAAAGCTACATACGGGTTCTGTTCTCAGCTGTATTATTATTCTCATTGTTTTATTTCTATCCCTCTTGCAAGTAGTGTCCTTTGTGGCATTTAGCTGTGATGAGGTAGGCGGGTGAGCAGCCTCCTCCAGAACTGACGCCAGCTGGTTTGGAAGACTGGCAAGCCCTCAACTCTCCCTCTATCTACCAAGTTAGAGATTGACTTTATTATCTGCTGGAGTGCCATGCCATGCCCAGGCTCCAAAGGCCCAGGATGCAGTCATGTTACACAGCCTGATTCACCATGGCACTTACTTTGATTTAGTCGTAAGTTCAGGAATTGCTTTTTAACAACAACTACAAAAAGTGAGGGTCATCCACTTCTAATGCAGGAAACCTTGTGCTAATCTGTTCCATGCATTCAAATGAAAATATGACTTCTTGGCAGAGAATAGCATTATAATGTAAAATCCCATATGCTGTTATACAGTATGTTGCAATCTGTTTTACGGCTGCCTCTATTCTAACGAGTGAATACTGCCAATAAAGCAATTGAAGATAACACTAATTGCTTATTTCTGTGATCCATAATTTTTATGGCTGCCTTATAGCTCTTTAGTCAAATAGATGCTTTTTGGCCTTTAAGATCTAGAACTCATGTACTGTAGCAGCCCAAACTGGAAATGCACATGCTGGCCTGGGAGACTTTTCTGTGCTTGATGAATAGGAGGAAGCAGAAAAATAGGTGAAAGATGAAAAAGAAACACACCAGTGTTAAGTCAGCTTTCGCAGATGAACATTAGACTTGAACAATATTTGGGTAACTTTAAACACATACACAAATATATGGCTGTGTATGAAACTGAAGCTGTCAGCTCTCCCTTGGCTTTTCTGAATTTGGAGAACACAGAATGAGAGCAATGGTGACCACGGAAATCACAGACTTTGAGCACAGCTCTTCAGAGGTGGGGGTTGGGCTTGATCCTAGGCTTTACCCAGGGGACCCTTGGACTAGGCAACTGTGAGCTACTGAGTCTGAGTTTCAGAATCAGAGTCCTCTCTGAAAAGTGTATTCACTAAATGGGCATAAAGTGCTTTGCTCACTGTGAAGGCTTGCACACATGTTCATTGTGTGCTTGACCCTTATTCGAGGACACTGGCATGCTTTCTCATGGATAATCTCATTGAAACTTCAAATCAGTTATCCTTAAACTTATTCCATCTTTTGCTAGATGTTGTGCAGCCCATGGACCAGCTGCAACGTCACTTGGGAGCTTGTTGGAAGTGCAGGCTTTGGGCCCTTTTCTAGGCTCTCTGATCACAATCCTACTTATCAAAACCTTTTGGTAGTTAGTATGCTCATGACAGACTGAGAAGTGTCACTTATCTTAAGGACAAGGAAGTTGGAATTCAATTCAGCAAAGGTATGTGACTTACAAGAGGCCACCCAGTGAGCCAGCATGAAAGTTGGGTCTTCACACCATGAATCTAATTCATGCTGTCCCACAAAATATGGAGGATTTCATTAACACGTGACAGATTTTATATACACAGCCTCAAAACATGGGTCATTATTTGTAGTTTAAAATAATATAACTCAAGAACGGCTTGTTTCTTTTTTTGTCAGGGGGTGAAAATAAAATTCAGAGCAAATAGCCAGTAGGCTATAGCACAGAACTTAAACTGTATGCTGAAAGTGTCAAAAACACCCACAGGTTTCTATTCACGAAGTTCAGAAGCTGTATTCTTAAAATGAGGAATGAAGATACTCTGAAATTCAAGGTATATGGCAAAGACCACAGGAATCTAGTATTCATTTTGTTTTGCTTGTATCCAGCTTCCTGGCTATTATCATTGCCTTTGCAGAAAAAAGAGGTGATGTCCCTGTGTTTTTCTCCTGTTCAAATAGGAATATAAAAAGTACTGAGTCCGAAAAAGAGAGGCCAAAGGGTCTCATTAGCATGAGTATTAAAATGCTTACAATTCCCTTACCAGGTATAGACACAAGACACGGCTTTGAGAAACATGACTAAGGTTTCAACATTAAACCCACACACATCAACACATATTGTATATTTGCTATTGGAGAGACTTTTTTTTATTACACAGACTGGTATTTCTTATTACACTTATCAATAAGTAAACATGAATCATGTATACATTATTTCATTTAATCTTAACCAAAATTCTGTGGGCTTCTATTATTTTCTCATTTTATTTATAAATTTATTTGACTGGTCTTAAAAACAAACAAACACAGAAAAACTCACCTGTGATACAAAGTCAGTAAAATAAGAACATAGTGAAAAACTGAATTACGAGGAGTTGAAAGGAGCCTTCTAAATTAATGCTGTGACTTGAAAATGAGCTCCTGAAGATCTGATTTTGCTAGATCTCTTTTCTGGATTGAATTTCTACCATAACTTTCTGCAGTGTGGTGGATATGCTGCCTTCCGTATCAAACACATAGATCCTGTAAATGCATCGAGAACTTTTTTTTGTAGAGGCGTGGTCTGGAGGAGTTTGTAACCAAGTGTAGGAGACACTGACCTTATGAATGCTCAGTCTAGGTCTTGATTCAACAAGACTCTCTTGCTGAGAGGCCAACAAAAAGCTGAATTGAAACACTAACACATTGAGAATATTCTTACTGAGATCAGCTACTCTGGCCTTCTATGAAAGTGGTGTGGATGGACAGATGTTGAGATACAGCATCCCCAAAAGATTCTGGATATAGATGTGAGGGTTGTTATGATTGGAGGTACAGAGTTGAAGGGAAATGCTTAGACAGAAAGGATCACAGGACAAGAATCCATATCAGTAACCAGACTCTACGTAAAAAGGCTGATAAGTACATGCAAAATTATGAAAAAGTTGCAAAAAGAGAAGTTGCAATGTTCACTCCATTGCATATAATATACTATATTGCATATAGTAGAAGCTCAGAGGCTATGCCTTGCTAAATGTTACATTCCAGTATATGCACAAAAGTCATTATGAAAGGTACGTGATTAGATTGAGGACTGTTGCACCAGCTGCAACTTCTAGCATTCAAGTGTCTACTTATTACAAGAAACAAGTGTTGATTACTTAATTTCAGCACTTTGTAATACCTCAGAGGGGAGAAATGCTCAGCAACTCTCTAGGACTCACCTCTTATGCTAGGTGGATTAGGTGACTGGATTCTATGCTGTTTCAGAACTCCAGGTTTGACTACCTGATTTCTTTTTTCTAAGTACTGATTAAAGCACCAATTTAAACACATCCAGTCTCCACATGCTGTCCTTTGGACACAGTGCAGTATTTATGATACTTGTCTATCTTACTGAATGTTTTTAAAAAGGAAAGGGTTTATTGTTTTTTGGTTAAAAAAGAAAGAAAGGTAACTCCACAGAACTGTGTTCTTGGGAGAAACCTCACACAATGTGCCACTGATCAAGCCTACACAAACAGAATCATTCCTACTATTTATTGAAATATGGTGTGCTTTACTTCAGGGGTAGAAAATTCCAGCATTGCCTCTTGTCAGGATTTGATCAGCTTGATTTCTCAGCTATGCCAAGGGGTTGATTTCACCTTTGTGAAACTGGCTAGTGTCCCAAAGTTATTCGGATTTTAATACACGAAGAGTAGGAGAAAATAGAGAAATCTATCTGGTATCGTTTTATTACTCCATAAAACTCAACTGTCAGAGTGGAGAAGACAGGGAAGGCTTGGCACACAGATGGCTGAGAAGTTAAGCTGAGTAAATGATCAGAGAGAGGGGGGGGGGAAACAGAATTGTACCTCAGTATATGTTCCTCAGTGTTATTTTGTACGCATGCCTTTGAATTTTAAATTCAAATAAGGCATGTATATGGGCATATATAAAACTGAAAACATTTTTTTTTGATAAACAAGTAGATCAGGTATCCAAACAAAGAGGTACTGCTTTGCCTCTTTCCATTTAATCACAGAAATCCTTATGTCACATTATGTCACAGGAGTGGTTTTACCAGAATGAATATGAACAAACTTAACCCTTTTTAGCTTACCATGATGAGCTGTTAGGGCATGAGGAATCCTAGTATTGCCAGGTAGGGGGAGATTTGGAGGGTACACAGGCAAAGAGGGTGAGAGGGGAAAGGAATAACAGAAACCTTTTTAATATATTGATGTGAGATGGGAGGTAATTCTGAAATGTGACTTAGTGGTGACCTCTCCTCTGGGTGCATCTGAAAGCAGCTTGTTTTATTTTATGGAGAAATGCTGGCATGCTCGACTTTAGAGAATCAGGATTGTTTGGCAAATAACAGTGATGGTGTGTGTCCTTGTCTGAACACCTGCTGTATTCTTCCAACAAACGCTGGGGCCATGGCGTCTCTCCTCTAATGACACCTCATCAATCCGCTCCTATCAATGTCCCAGCCATAGAGGTGACTTCGAGTGCTCACAAGCCTTAGAAAATGTCAACGTTTGGGGAGAAAAGGTCAGTCACAGCTCCCCCCCTCCACCTCCCCTGCCAAGCCACCGTGGGCCTGGCGTTCATTATCCTAATTAAATCCAGCAGCTGAACATCTTCTTATCTGTAGGGGAGGAGAGCAGGGGCATGATGCAATAGGATTGATTTGCATATCCAAAGTTAATTAGTGCGGAGGAGCAGGTGTACAGTAATAATAATTATCACACATGACAATCACCTGTGACCACTTCCCCGCGCTCCTTCCGGGATTCAGCACAGTGATTGCTGGCTGGTTTTTCCCTTACTTCATATCCATCCTGAGCTGTTTATGTCCTTGTGCCTCTCTTCACAAACCTGCTGTGAGTACCTTGTCTGCTCCTTAACAGGCACTGTGTTTTTCTCTAAAGGTATATTTTCCCCTGTTCCATTTGGAGGGAGAGACTATTGCAAGGCAGCTATTTTCAATTTTGTTTGCTGAAGTTGTCACATCCTAGTAGAGCCTGGGTGTTTATTTTTAGATTACATGTAAGTGGATAAGAAAAAAAATGCTCAGGATCATAATTTGAAAATCCCACTCTGCACCATTTGAAGAGTCTATCTTGAGCATATGCTGGGAAATCAGTCTGACCCAAAATAAACTTTCCAGGCAGCAGACACATGAAACCAAGTGACGATTTGATGTTTGCCACGAGATAGTCTGTGCCAGTTTGAAGAGGGCACGGGGACCTGAACCGGAGCCCCCAGTCCTACAGTCTGGACACAAACCTAAGGAAAGGGAGGAAGACATGGTGGGCTGTTAGGGGCTGGCAGAATCTGGATAAACAAACAAACATTAGGATGATGTAGCTGTAGGAGAGTTTCAACGGTGGCTTTGAAGAAGACTCAGTGCAGCATCCAGGATGACTCTCCTGATGCCTCCACTGCAGAAAGCTTAGATAGATTACACTCTTTGGACTTAGCTTGCACATAAATGTGTAGGTTATGCAGGTTGCAAAGTGTTTTCTCTGTCAAACTGGGGTAATTTTTTCAAATTAAGTCAAAAAGCATGCCCTGGAAATAGGATGTGCTTTTATAGAAATGAATTATTGCTGTATGCTGTACAGGAATTTAACACTCACAATGGTTGGCTAATAAGTAGGTAAGAACAGAATATTAAATACAAAGAAATTTTGTAGGTAAAGGGGAGGCATTAATGTTAAATTAGCTATGAAACCGTGACTGTTTTAATTTTTTTCATTTTGACTTTTGTCTGTTTCACCAGTATTTGTCAGGGTACACTTTTGCCAATCACGTCAAGTATAACAGGTAGGCTTTCCTTTCACACAGCTTTAATGATAAGTGACAGAGACGGCAAGAGGCACTCAACTGCCTGCAGAATGCATTAAAAATTCAAAACTTTACTTATCAGTCTTTTATTAAAACTTTCTGTAATTGTACAAAATTATTTTCCCACTGGGTTAGCTTTCAATATGGAGTACAATTATATTTCTGACACAAAATAATTATAGTTAAAAAAAACTACAAGAGAAAAGAAGTATTTATTTTTAAAGCAAAATTCATCCATTTTATATCCACAAAGTAGAATTACAATGAAAAATTAAGCAATTACTGAGCCAAAGCTCCAGTTTTGAACATTTAACTTCCAGTAGTAGACAGCTGGGTGGAAACCCAGGCAATAGAATTGAAAAGAATTATGAGTTGTGAATGGAGACTTTATAGTCCTTGTCTGCTTATGAAGGACTTACTCTTCTATATTTAATCTATCAGCATTAGGTTGGTGAACATGGTGGACCCAAGTGTTTCCAACAGGGAAAATACTGAGTATTAGTAGGTGAAGTTCAGTGTGTTGTCTGTGTTTTGTTCTTTCTATGTTTGAAATATTCATAGTTTAAGATTTTAATCCCAAGAGCTGATTGCTCTGTGCCCTGATTTTGTGTGTATAGCATAACATTAAAATAATCCCCACATTTCTAGTTTTGGCATCTTCACTTAAACAAAAACAAAAAATCCCAAAAATCCCAGTAAGCAAAGCTCTATAAAAAGAGAATTGTGCCAGAAGTAGATTCCCTTAAAGATTTAGAGATTAAAAGAGCTGAGGATGCCCTTCAGTGGAATGGTGCTTTCATAGCATGTGCAGGGCATTGGGTTCTGTCCCTAGCACCACAGAAACAAAGGATAGGAGTTACTACAACCCTGGATATAGCACTTAGATAGAGTGCTTGCCTAGGGTACAGGAGACCTGGCCGTAAATCTCCAGTAATACAGTTATGCTCACAGACAAAACCACACAAATTTAAAGAGTAACATATATCTAGTTAGGATCTCTCTCTCTCTCTCTCTCTCTCTCTCTCTCTCTCTCGCTCGCTAAAAATTTCAGGAAATATGGAAACATGAATATATATTTTAAACAAGACCCTTTAGGATCAGTTCACATTTTCATAAAATCTAACATCACTGCTTATTACTTTATTCACACCCTGCCCTGGTGGTACATTCATTTGGTGGTACACTGTATCAGGGAACACTGTGTGTTCAGCAAATACTCAGTAGAGTTTTAAGCAACTGCAGGGAAATACAAATATTTCTGCCTTATTTGAATCTCTGTTCTTGTCCTTAACTAGCTGACAGTCTAGGATTAGATGAAACCAGACTATAATTCTATGTGAAAAAGTTCTGAAGCCTCTCACACTGAGGAAATTTATGGGGCTCCACTGATGATGGGGAAATACAGAGGCCTGCATGTGTTTTTGTATGTAAATTTCATTATATTTCTATGTTTCACTTAATGTAAACAGCATAGATATGTGGTCTAGTAGCCTAGAGATTCCAATTCAAAATTTAAGTGGGAATTTCCATAGAGTATGCTCATCTCTCAATCTCAGTATAGAACTGGAGTCCTATTGTTATGCTGATAATTTTCACAGAGGTTTGGAACTTTAATTATAGCTTTGATAATACTATTAGCTGGTGTGTCTTTAAATAATTCAGTATTTAACACATCTGAGGTTCTGTGTCTTACTTCTCTGTTCTTAATTCCTCCTCATATAAAACAGTATGAAATTTTTGAAAGATCACTTTGAACCAAGAACTTTCCCAAGTGTACCCATTTGTTACTCATAGCAACTTTCTGAGGATAATTCTAGTATCCTTTCTATACTAGAAATGAGTAAACTGAAGAGAGATTGTGTAATATACCCTGATGGCAAAGCTAAGGAGTCTGAAGGTTGAGAGGGAGAATTCCAGAAATAGTTTTAAATTCCAAACTCACTCAATTTTCTATGATACTGTCAATTATTCATTTAACAACTTATTGACGGATTATTTAACATCTACTCTGTGACAGATATTGTTCTAGTTGAAAATATCTCCAAATGGAGAAGACTATTGGGAACATAGTAATGCAATCATGTAACTAAGGAAACATCCAAGAGGAAGTGGCCAGCAATTGTCAGACTCAAAAACATTAATATGAATGCTAATGTGGGAGAATGGCTAACAGGACAATTGGTCAAATCAGAGCAGAGCAAACACTAGTGACAGGGTGAACATCACAGAGAACATGACTGTTGCTCCCCACGGCTGGAGTCCATGTTAGGTGCAGGAAGGATAAGAGGAAGTTGGAAATAAGACGAAAACCTAAAGTACTTTTTTATTATGTGCAAATTTTAGTTCCCCATGGATGAGGAGTTACTAGGAAATGTTATGGCTTGGAATTCAATGGTTACATGAGGTTAGAAGCTGCATTGTGGCCGGGCGGTGGTGGCGCACGCCTTTAATCCCAGCACTCGGGAGGCAGAGCCAGGCGGATCTCTGTGAGTTCCAGGAAAAGGCTCAAAGCTACACAGAGAAACCCTGTCTCGGGAAAAAAAAAAAAAAAAAAAGAAGCTGCATTGTGGTTCAGGTGTGGAGTCAGGAGAAGTGTATTGTGAGGCTGGGGACTAGAACTTGTTTTAGAGTGCTGAACTTTACCTGTTTACCTATTTATTCATGGGGTTCTTTATGTTCTATGTGTCCATTGTGCATGAGACATTGTTCTTGATGTTCACATGATATTAATGGAATAAACATGGCAAAAATCTAGCCCTAAAATTGTAGCAAAGTTTAAATAGAATTACAAAAAAAGAACCTGTTTAAGGAGATCATGAGTTTAAAGAGAGGATTTGTAAGGTATGTAGGAGGCAGCACTCATGGACAAGGCCACTGGTTAGGACTGAATCATCAATTCTTAAAATCTGAAAACCATAGAGAATCCATCCTGAATAACTAAAACTGGCCCCAACACCTAAAAGGAAGTTTACTATTGAAAAGGTCTATGACCAGGCTGTCAAAATTGACTTTATAGGCACCAGGATAGGAGGATGGATGGCCATTAGGAACAAACATTCTTTGGACCATCAAGATGATTTATTAGACCAATAGGCAGTTGTTCAGGAATTATTGCCTTTCAACCTTAGGAGTCTCCAAAGCAAAACATCCTCTTGGAAGCTTTGATTTTACATGATAGATAAATGAACAGTCTAGCATTGACCATTATGCTCCTGGTGGGGCCCATTTAAATAGAAGAACTAGACATACAGGTTTTGTCAGATGAATTTAAGTTATCAGACCCTACATCATTCTCAAGCTTATTGATTGCCTTTCCTATAAAGGTAAGAGTTAGACCCACCTATAGAAAATAATATGTTAATTTGAGTTAGACCCAATGAAGGCAAGAGTCAGATCCATCTTAGAAAAGAATATGTTAATTTGAAGAAGTAAGTGAAATAACAAGTTAACGTAGGAATTTGAATCCGATTGTACACTTAGCAACAAAGCTTAACAGGTGTGTTCTTTGCCTGTCAGGGTGGTTAAAGCTTTAAGGACACAATTACTAACAAAGGGTGTCTTGCCAAGTGGTTGGTGAGGATATTAGCTCTCCAGAAATCATTAGGGTTCTTTCAAGCCTTGTGATTGACTCATCCGAGGCAGGTGAGAGGACAGGTTCTTGACTCTTACATGCCTGTTTGTCTGTTGGAGGAGAAAGACAATACCTGGTTCTAATCAAGGCTCATTAAGTACTTGAAGAGGCTGAGCTGAAATGGAGCAACATTAGGCAAAGTGCATAGTACTCTAATTTTGTTGATGGCATGAATAAAAAGCATAGGTGGTCTGACTGAAAGAGACTACATAAGAATATTTTCAACAATGAAGAATGGCTGTCAGAAGCAACGAAGGCAGAGACGCCATGCACTTTGTGCCTAGCCAGTGTCTCTTGACATCTAAAACAGTACTGGAGCTGATCTCATCTCATGGATGTGGAGGTATGGGAGAGGATGGGAAGCAGAGAGCTGCTTCCACCACTGGGGCCTCAGGAATACACTGCTGAAGTAATTTTAAGACACTGAGAGTTTAACAGACAGTAGAAAAATGAACAGGCTGGAGGAGCGATGAGAAGCAAAGGAGGGAGAGCGGGCCTGTTTTCCTCCCCTGTTCCCGAGGTGTGGTTAAACAGGTCAAACACCTGTGAGAAGAGGGTGCTTCAGGGACACCCTCGGACTCAAATTGTCCATGGGTGCTGTGGAGATTGCATCCTCTCCTTGTGTAGTGATTAGCTGCCTCTTCACACTGGTGAGGCTGGCAGTGAAGAGCGGGGCCTTCACCTGCAGGTGTTGCCATGGCAAAGGACACTTGGCATAGATTCAGGCGACATTCAAAGGCAAAAGTGAAAATGAGGGTAGAGAGAAAATAGAAGCTTGATTCAAGCGGCTCAAGTCACCTCCTTCACAGAGTCTTTGCCGTGAACCAGACCAACCCCACCTTTGACCTCTTGACCCCTGAAGGTCTGAGTCCTAAAAATATGGTACAGAAATCAACTTTAAAAAAAATGCAGCCAGTTTTAGTGTTAACTCGCTGCAAAAATACTTCTGTTTCTGCAAATGATGAGTGGTTTCTTAACCTTAAAAGGATTAAGAAACTGAAAGGAATTGGTTCATGAACACTATAAAATCATTTGTCTTCCCTAATGCAAAAACTGGCTAGCAAAGTAGCTGGTTTTATCTGCAATTCTGAATTTTCTTTTGTTGCTACTTTCTTTATCATCCACATGGTTTTTTAGGACAACCAATGCTCATTTCTCTGGTGTCAATCAAAGAGATTTCTGTCTTAACTTTCACTTGATTTGCACGCTGAATTGAATTTTTCTTTTATTTTCTACTTTGAAGTTTGTGCCTACTATCCTATTCAGTCATTAAGGTTCCATCATGGTCAGGGTTCCTGTATGTGATTTCATTCTCAAATCAGAAAATTCTCTACCATCTGTCTGTCTATCTGTCTGTCTGTCTATCATCTATCTATCTATCTATCTATCTATCTATCTATCTATCTATCTATCTATCTATCATCTATCATCTCTTTCTAATCTATCCATATATCATCTATCTATCTATCTATCATCTATCATCTCTCTATCATTTCTTTCTAATCTATCAATCTATCATCTATCTACCTCTATCATCCATCTGATATATACCTATATCTACATCTATATATGTATGATACAGATATAATTTCTAGGTCAAGACATGAGATAGCCAGTCACTTTTCCATTCTGACTAGCTGATTCACTTTCCTCCTTATCTAATGTTGGTTAACAATAACAGTAAATAAACTACGACTGCATAGCATTTGCTTGAGAATTCATGTAGTGGACCTAGACGGAGGTTCTTTCTCAGATTCCCAACCTTAAAGAGCTGAGTGCTGGTGGTTCAGGTTTATGGCATGATAGAAAGGAGAATGTGGTGCACAGTGTAGATTTAACATACATTGAGTTCCTAAATTGCTTGTGACTTCTTGTCAAAGAAAGTGACATGCCTGTGAGTGCCCACTGCCTTCATCAATGTAGATGAAATATGGCTTAGGTCATGGGAACTTTGTGAGTAGAGGGGAATTTGGCTTGGATCAACATCTGTGTGTTTTCCTATGCATCTTTCCACATTGATTAAGAACAGCTAACTCTTAGATGTAATGTCTACTAGGAAAAGGATTTGAAAACACGATGATGTGCCTTAAGTGGAGGGGCTTGCAGATTCAGTGTATAAAGAGACACTGAATTAGTAGTTAACTCTCTCAGTTCCTCCCTTTCTTTTTTCTTTTACAATAATTAAAAATTAAATTTATTTGTTACCTTGTATCTTTCTTCATGTGTATTCACCCTCCTGCCTGAGCATGTGTGTACCATGACCTATGACGTGTGTGTGTGTACCCTGACATATGGCGGCCCAAAGACAGCTTGTAGAAGTGGATTCCTCCTTCTACCATGTCAGTTCTGGGGATTGAGGCCAGGAAATCGGGCTTGGCAGCAAGTGCTTTATCTACTGAGCCATTTCATATCACACACACACACACACAGACACACATAAAGACACACACACACACATACACAGACACACACACACATACACACACAAACACACACGACACACACACAGACACACATAAAGACACACACACACATACACAGACAGACATACACACACACAGACACACATACACACACACATACACACACAGACACACACACATACACACACACAGAGACACACACACATACACACATATACACACACACAGACACACACACACACACACACACACACACACACACACACACAACCACCCTTTTCTTTTTGGAGACAAGGCCTGTGTATGCCAGGCTGGCTTTGAACTTATGACCTTTCTACTTCAGTTTTGCAAGTTGAGATTGCAGATATTCACTACTATGTGTTGTGAACAAATCTTAGGTAACTAGGTTTAAAAAAAAAAAAGGACAGAGGAAGAAGTGTACTGATACTGGATTATGAGTCTCCTATATTTGAGGTAAGTATTATTCCTAAGTTTGCCAGGCACAAAGACAAAGCTGCTGACTGTCAGTGCCCACATTATTGGGCAGTTTGAAGACTGCTTTAGTCACATTTGCCAAGCCATTTTTCTAGATAATATTGTCTATCTGGAAAAAAGTTATACAGAATGGTTGTCACAGACTTTCTGAACATTCTGATCAAATTTGATCTGATTGTAAAGTCTGACATTCTGTCAACATGTCAAAGCCTTATGTAAGATGCTCAGACACGAGCCTGATTACTCTCCACCCAGCAGCTCTTTAGCTCTTTTATTCCATCCTGTCTTACAGGGAAGCCCAGAAGTTCTTTGATGGGACAAAAGAATTAATGCCAAAGTTGAGTGAATTACAGCCGCTACTATCTAATTAAAATGATTTTGTGCCAGTTGCTTTTGTTGGGCTGGATCCACACATAATATAATTTCAGTCCTGTTGGTAGGCACCCTGTGATAGATCTGAGATCAGTGTTGCCTTTTAAGGGAGGTTAATGAAGCATGGTGTATGCAGCTTCTTTCTCTCCATCAAATGTGAAAGATGACCACTGCTGATAGGTTACACCGACTGGCCACTTCCGTTGATAACCAAGTGGTTTGCAGGGTCTGAGCATTGACCCAGCCTTGGCCTCTGCCTCTCTCTGCCTAGTCCTTGGAATAGTGCAGCTGTTGTCAGTCACAGAGGAGAACTCCAGTTATGAACAGCTTTGCTTGGCTACAGCAGCATGCCTCTACACAGGGGAGGGAGAAGAAGAAAAGGAAAGGGGAGAAAAAGCCTTACAAAACCAACTCACCTAAAAAGCAAACATCATTTTTTTATATGCCTGGCTCTGTTTATGTATATAAAATGGACATTATAGTGGAGTGAAAAAGACCCTCGTAAAAATCCTTCTTGAAAACTATTGTTGCTGACAGCCGTGACCTCTGTGCGTCTGCATGTTTACCCATAATTCATAATTAACAAAGACATTAGAACTGCCACAGGAGAATTCTGGGCTTTATTTCTTTCTAACTGGGCAGTACTAATGCTGGAAGTGCTCCCAAATCAGTGATTTAACATTTCAGGAAATCTTGGAGAGGCAGCAGAAGCCTCCTTATATAGCTCATACGCTGGGACTTTGGCGATATGGATACGGCCGAGATAATTATTCAGCTCTCGTTATTGCTGTAGCTCCGCACCTGATCCCCGAACCATTAGAGTACTCTGCAGGTTATTACAACTATCAAACATCAAGGTCTCTTTTCTAGTCTCTTGACTGTGTGGTTATCATTTTACTCCTTTTAAATCCCCCATCTGCATAGAAAGCCTCTGTGTTTTTCCTGAGATCTGCTCACAACTTCCCACCCTCTTCTTTATTGCTCCCCAAATGGAGTCCTTTCCTTACCAGCACATTTGCATAAAAACATAAACCTATATAAACCTCATGCCTTTTCACTCGTATTGTTTTTATACCCTTTCTCTTGTTTGATTTTCTCTTCCAGGCCCGGTGCACCCCTTAATTGGGGCAGCAAGGAGTCAGTAGAAGGGAATTCTCTTGAGCTCAAGGAAACTGTGACAATATAATTTTAGATTATGGGAGTTGTTGGTGCAAACGTTTAATCTTCCACTCAGTTGAAGCCCCCGTGACTTCATTGTAAGCTTCTGTCTGTCTGTTCTATATATGATAACCAAACGCAGAAGCATACATGAGGATATAAGGGCAATTTGGATAAAGAAATCTTTTTTTGCATTGTGTACTTATTTAATGGGTCATTACTTTTAATATTGTTTTTACCCTCTTTTGGAATTTAAGATGACTTTGATTGAAGTATATTTTCAGTTTGGGTTACAATCTAACCTTGTCATATCTTTGCTTCTAATACCCTTCTAGACAAACTAGAAGATGATCAAAACCAGACAGCTCTGCATATTCTGGGCACTGTGTCAGCTATCTAGGGGCAGGCAGTCACTTATCATGATATATAAAGGTACTGTTATAAATGAAGAGTCTGTAGCAGACCTCTGTGGGTTGCATCTTAAGTGAAAGCAAGATGCTGTTTCCGGATGTCTTACACAGTTTTCATTCCCCGTAGAAACCTTTATTTCGCATGATCTCCACCAAACACCTGTAAAAGAGGCATTCTACCCACTGTAGGCCTATCTGCAGAAGAGCTAATCCACAAGAGGGGGTGAGCAGCCACAGTCGGTATGGCGGGGCTAAGAAACATATGGCTTCCTCACTTAATATTGCTGCACAGTTGTCCCACACCATATTCCCTTAAATGGGCATTAGCTCTGTAGCCAAATTAGCAGGCTATAAAACATATGAAAATAAATGCTTTTTTTTGATGTTACAAAAAAATGAAATATGGCTTAACATTTTCTGCCCATTATCAGTATTTGTGTATTCTGTGGTATGTGTGTATAGTAAATGCATTGCACTTTTTAAAGAAAAGAAATACAGAGAGAATTCAAAGACAGTTGTTTTTAATCATAAGCAGTGAAAGCTAAGTGGCTATATGCTTACTTCATCAGCTTATGCAGATAAACCAACTGATTTTCCTAACTTTTAGAAGAGAATAGTTTCTTTTAAGACCTCCTTTTGTTGACCCCAAAGAGGCTTTAACTGTTTAAACATTGTATTTTTCTCTTTT
The DNA here is from genome assembly GCF_949786415.1 of Peromyscus eremicus. NCBI lineage: Eukaryota > Metazoa > Chordata > Mammalia > Rodentia > Cricetidae > Peromyscus > Peromyscus eremicus. Next base: position 4,819,736 of record NC_081426.1, on the reverse strand, counting down.
GTCCATGGTGCATTTTCATGTTTTCTTTAGGAGCTAAGGAATAAAGGGTTCTACACCAAATATATATCAATTAATGTAAATGTGTGTAAATTAATCATGGAAAGGAATCAGTGGGCAGCATCTGCTGTAACTGAAGTTTTCTTTACAATGACCACAGCAAGAATGCTTCACTTCAGGACCTTCTGTAACCGGGGGTCCTCAAACATTGTCAGAGACATCCTATTGTGTGTGCACTTTCTTTTGCAATCCTGTACGAACTAGCTATTCTTCATCATATAGTGAGCTTCAATATTGGAAACTTTCAGTTAAAATCTTATTTTATTCCTACAAATCTTCTTATCAGGTAGTGTCTTCTTATTTAATGAGAAAGAAAGACTCAGATAAGACAACTAACTTGCTGAATGCCACACAGCCATGCAATTCATGACAGCCTTCACTTCTGATCTTTGGACGATCTCTTCTTACTACTATACTAACTTGCTGCTTCCCATAATTGCGTAATTCTTGATACCATCAAAGCAAGGAAGGGCATTTTTCAAGCTTTATTTCTAGAAGAAATAGTGGTTTGGTTCTAACCATTCATTATCTGGATTGGTGAAAAGATGCTTAAATTTGCAAGATGGTGGAGCAGTAATATGGCAAAGGCTTTTTCTTTGTATGACAACCAACTGACCCCTAAATGAATTGAACCTATGACCTCTTTCCTCATTAGTTCCAGAAAAAAAAAGGAGACAACTACCCTAGAAACAATTGTTACAAGCAAGCTACAACACAATTCCCCCCATGTTATTCCTTTGGGACTAATTAGAGAGCTAAACAATGCTCTTTGAAAGACAAAATCATATTGCCATGTTCTTTTGATTTGGAACCTCCTGATTTTGTGCAAAATATTATGTAAGAACAAATATACATTGCTCTGGGGAAAAGTTTCCAAGGTTTTGTAACATTTACACAATGTGGGTGTGTTATCCAAAATAGGATAAAAAGTAATTGTTTTATCTGATGCTTCAATGGTTTGTGATGACATCATCATTGGTCTTGGTGTTCTACCCCAAACAAACGATTTGTTATGTTTTAGTGAACTGGCAGATTATATTACTTTATATTTCTGGGGAAGGAAAAAGGAGTAGAAAATGAAAATATGCATGTGGTTTTTGTAATTAGTTCTAAATAAGTAAATAATTTGGGATATTATTAAAGTTCAATAAATGCTGTTTTGAATGGAGATGGATGTCACTCAATTCTTGAGTACTATTATGCACAATGAAAAAATGTTGTAATCTTTGATATGAGAAAAAAAGAGCATCCAGGATAAGGAGAGTGGACCTAGTAAAAATAAAATTGTCACATATTTGAGAGCAACTTTGACTTAGGTAATTATGAAAAGCAGTATGGCTTTTCTAGTAATCATGGGGTTAAAGCACTATAAAGAACTTTCCAGATGCACTTTGTTATCCAAGAGACAGATAGAGAGATGCTGTTCTACTGATATATTACATAAATCATGGTGCCAGCCAGAAAAACAACAGATGACCAATTTGTACAAAGCATTTTTTCCTTATGTTACATTTATTTAAAATACATTAAATCGTTGCGTTAAAATCGAGGCAGCTGGCAGTCCAGGCAACCTTATAAGATTTGTGTTTTCTGGATGGAGGCCCAGTCACACAGAAAGGTGAACCTATTGGGCTAGTGTATTCACTTAGTTATATGCCAAGCCCTTGTGTAGCACAGGTAGTCCAGAATTTACCATGTCATGCTTTTCTTTCTTTCTTTTTCTTTCTTTTCTCTCTTCTCCTCACTTTCCTTTTCATGCTTTCTCCATCTTCCACTCTTCCTTCCTCCCTCCCTCCCTCCTTCCTTCCTCCTTAAAAATCTCATGGAAAATAGGAAAAAAAGGGTTAATACCCACTTTTCCCAAGTGAAGTCACTAAATAGTGATGCCAAGACTCAACCCAAAGAAAAGGACCTGCATGGGATGAAACTGGAGAATTCTGGCCATGTTCCATGGATCTCTTTTCTTTCATACATCTTGGCATTACTATGGTGCTTATTTGACTTTGGGGATAAAAATCTTGTCTGAGTTAGATAGCTTAGAATTAATTGATTCAAACATAGCCTTAATTTGTGAATGAAAATTAAATATTTGTTGCGCTTTTAGTCTATTTTTATATTCAATTTCTTAATGGGGTAGACAATATTCTCAGAGTATTGAAGATTGTTAGTATGGTTTTTCAATGTATATATGCATATATACATTATATATGTATATATTATATATATCTTTTTGCCAGTGTTTACTACCAATTGCTTTGAAAATCAGTTCTGACTATCCCAAGTCAAGACAGAGAAGTCTATACGAGAGAACTTCATGGTTCTTTTTTTTCAGTTTATTTAATGACAGCTTCATGTCATACCTTGTAATGCTCTTCATCTTAAAGAGTTTTGGTAGCTATAGTATCTAATTGTTTAATGAAACTAATCCAAATTAGAGTTTGCTGACTTCAGTAAAATTTTCTTTTTTACTGGTTAATAATCAGAGGATTGGAGTGGAGAATTCAGTTTTTCTAGAAGTTGAATTTTGAAATTTGAAGCTACTAAGATGATAGAATTCTATTTAAATTCATCAACTATTTTTGGGTCACTACTGTGTTCACAACATGCTAGGAACATATTTGGTAAATTTTTAAGGACTTAAATATACTTTTTTTCTTAGGAGACTAAATTAGAGCATAAGAAAAAATACAAAACAAAGTCTGTTCCCTCGGTTTATGATCTCTATGGAGAGATTTGTATTTTGGGGAAATATGCAAACAATTAAAGAACAATTCCAGACCTCGTGTGGTACCAAGTTGAGTCCCAAACATAATACAGATGTATAGCCTTGACTGTTTAGAAGAGACAGAGGTTGTGGAAGGTCCTTGCATCTGAAATACAATTACAGAAGTTGTCTTTAAGGAACCCTCATGGAAGATGTGACGGTTGAAATAAATTCTAAACTGTAGAGAAGATTTTGTTGTTTAAGATTGTTGGAACATTTGGTGTTAGCTAACAATGAGACCATCCAAATAGGTTCGTTTTACCATAGTTAGGATGAATATGAAGCAAGTTTAACTTGTGAATACTTGAAAAAATTGCTAGGGTAGACTTAGTGGCACACACCTATAATCCTAGCATTCAGGAAGGGAGGTAGGAGGATTATATATTCAAGGCAAGTTTGAGCTTCATAGTAAGACTTTGTCTCAGGTGAGAAAAATAAGGATTAGTGGATTTCCACAATGGAGAAAGAAAAAAATATGAAGCATGAAAAAGAGAATATATCATTTTTATTTTTAAATTGTTTCCTTCAAAGTACTTGGGTTAGCCTTGTGGTGTGAACAGATTTCTATCAAGAGTGAACTCTAGCAAGGGCCAAGGTAAAATATACTCAATCTAAGTGTGCTGGAATCCTCTTGGTAGAGGATGTTTATAGCAGTATCTCCAGGACTTAGCACCCAGAGCAAAGGGATGCTCACAGAGGCTAGGGTGCTTGAGTTTTTTAAGTATTGTTATAAAATGTCCTGATAGATGATAAGTGCTCCTATAAGGTAGTTAGGGCAACATCAGCATGCGGTAGGATAAGTTAGATCATATGTGCTCAAAGCGTATCAGTTTTAATTCTTCCCAATTGCAACAGCATGATACCATGCAACAGAAATACATGACTCAAAGTTCTGGAGCTTAGTGAATCCAGTGTTAAGGTTTTAGAAGATTAGACGTCTGGTGAATTGGGGCCATGGATGGCACCTTATGCCTTCTGTGTCCTCATGGGGTAGAAAGGAAATATGCTTCCTCAAGGGACCCATTTCATTTTCTAGTCACCTAAAGATTTCTTTACATAATTTCACCACCATGGAGGTTAGGATTTCAACACAGAAACTAGAGGCACAAACATTTAGACCATAGTGCACACAAAATTAGTAGCCATAAACCCATTAGAGATGTTTATCATAGTTTCCATTTTTAATTGATTTGAAAATATGTCCAGCCATTTTCTTCTTGTCTGAGTGTGACACATCTTAGAATTATCAAATCATTAATGGCAAAAAGAGAAACATTAAACAGATCTGTCCTGTACAAAATGACAAAAATTAGAACTGTGGCTAAGTGTGTGACATTTTAACAAACCATTGGTTCCTTCTCCCTATTCCCTTCCACCTGCCCTCTACTACACTCTTCTTCTCTCTCTACCCCTTCCCTTTTTCTCCAATAAAGAGTCTGAATTCTTGAATTGCTAAGACTCACTTTCTCATCCAATGAGTTTGTATTATATTGAGGTCTCCACCTATTCTGTTGATACACACCTCACGTGGCTGAAGGTGGAACAGGACATGTAGATTAAGGGCTCAGGCTTTACAGTCAGGAGGACTTGAATGCTTGCTGGGTAACTTCTGTTCTTTGTAATTATGGTCAAATATTGAAACTCTAGGTTCTAATTTCACTACCATTAAATGGACATAGTAAGCCACATTTCATAAACTTACTGAATTAATATAATATAGTAAAACAGCTCACGTGATGCCTGAAACACAAAATGGTTACAGTTACTTTTACCTTTGCTGTGGTATGGTTGAGGCTCGGCACACACTATCCCTAAATGTGACTGTGGAGACTAGAATAAGACACCCTAAAATATACTTGTTAGGCATATTTTGAGCAGATTATTTTGAGAAAATGTGGACATAGTAGTAGCTCTGCAAAGCTGCCCTTTGCAAAAGAAATTTACATCTATAAGGCAAACCTATATTTTAGTAAAATGTGTTTACGTTAGGATGAGGGCTGCTTTTAGACAACTTTCACTATTTTATAGAATTTTTATCCACACGACTAGGTAATGTTTATATACTATGTCTTTCTTCTCTTTGCTTTCTCATAACTCATCTTTATATTCCTCCAGAAGACCCCATTGCTTTCTATAGCTCAGGCTGCTGTCTGAACTTCAATCATCTGGCACTCTTTGAATCATATTTTTGTGGGACTCCTATGCATGCATACATAATGAAATCTTTCTTTGCTATTGTTAATCTGTCTTATGTCCATTTAATATAGTAGTTCTCAACCTTCCTAATGCCACAACCCTTTAATTCAGTTCCTCATGTTGTAGTGACTCCCAACCATAACATTATTTTGTTGTTACTTCATAACTACAATTTTGCTACTGTTGTAAATTGTAATGTAAATATCTGATATGCAGGATATCTGATATATGGCCCACAAAGGGGTTAGTATCCACAGGTTGAGAAACACTGATTTAATGTATAACCCAGCTAAAAAACCTAGAAGTATATAGAGGCAAGCTATTTTTCTCCCCGGTAGTGCTCTCATCTGACACAGCAAATTCGGTTGTAGCTACTATGTAAGCAAAGCCAGTGAAACATCCCAAAGACAGCTATTATCACATTGATTTTTAAAAACTGTAAGTAGACCTAAAACCTTAGGAAATAAATTCCATTCAATTATTGTCACATCTTTGAGAAATAATTACTTATAGCTGAGACTGAGCCTTATTCTACATCCCTCTTCTTCATCAGGGAGCAACTCAGTCATGCTGAATTGGCTGTGTCATTTCAGAACTCCTGGACAATAAATCCTCTGAACTGCAGAGTGAGTATACATGATAGCTGTACTTTTTCTGCCAGTCCATATATCTATCTATCTATCTATCTATCTATCTATCTATCTATCTATCTATCTATCTATCTATGGCCAGGTAATACCATGCTGAGATTTTTAAAAGTCACAAGTATATGTGTTTATTTGACAACCTGAAATGCTTCAAGGAGGCCATTAGGCCCTTTCGGGGTCTAATGTGTGTGTAGATAATGCACAGAATGAAGTTTGTAGTTATATCCAAACGTATCATTAGAGAACATGACATTCTCCAGTGACTCTACCATTATCATCTAAGATGTCAACTTTTGTTTGCACCCTAGATTTTTTTTACTTATTACTTCTCCATTTCATTTTTGTATTTTCTATTCATACTCTCTAAAGTAGAGTGTTTGATTTTCAAATGTACTCTACAGAAGCCAGGCATTTTTGCAACTGTGCTTATAGGGTGTCAATTGTCAGAAAAAAAAAATCAAAGGATTTTGAAATGGGATCCAAAATGTTCTGGCCCATCCCCTGCACATCAGGAAGCAAAATCATAGATCTGTCTTTAACAGGTATTATAGCCACAATGTTGGGTAGACTCACCCTCTGTACTTTTATGGTGGAACAGAAGAACTTGGCTCAGTGGAATTCTAGTTTATTGTCCCTGGTCAGTGCATTTGCACATCTTGGAGTAAAGGTTTAAAATTAGGAACTACTCTTTGGAGACTGCTGTTATTTGGTCACTTTTGGGAGCTGCAGGAGTCTGGCTGGCTTTGCCCTTCCCGTGCTTTTCCACTGCCTGTCTTTAGCGTCTTCGCTTCATTGCCCACGTGTCACCTGTGCTTAGCCATGAGGCGATATATCCTCTCCCATTCCAAAAACATTGATCTAAGTCTCCCTCCTTCCATTTTTTAATAAATCTTAGTGAAGCGATATAACATTCCAGGTCAGTCCTGTAGTGCTGTTCTGGCCTCGCTGGAGCGGTTGCTGCAGAGCATGGAAACTTGCTGGCACAATATTGCAAAGTGACTCTGTGGGGGCTGGATGACTTCCAGCCAGCAATGAACCACGGCCAAGAAACGCCAATATGGATAATGCAAACAAGAGAGATTTGGGGCACATTTCGATTTAACCATCTGATTTAATTGACAGAATAAATGCACCTGTCAACGGGTAATATTCTTGTGATTAGTTTTGGCTGTGATGATGAGATGATGTTAAAAGAATGTCAGAACAACCTGTCCTGGGACTCTTACAGGCAGTTTTGAGCAAGGGAAGGTCAGTTTTTAGCTAGTTGAAAGAAGCAGGATTATTCTCTTGTAACGTGAAGGTATTTTATGGATACGGTGAATGTTTTATTTGACGTTTTCCCTCTGTGCTTAGCCTTCACCACAAATCAAAGTAGGGGACAGAGGCTTATAGAAGACATTGGCATTTGAATGAGTCTCTATGGCTACTGGGGTAGTCTTCATTTGGAAATGGGAGCTCCAGGTATTACGGCTAAAGCTGCACCCAGTGGTCTTACCTCACTCCAGTTCTGCTTCCTTCATGACCAGAGCAAACTATTGAAACAGAATTTTAGTGGAGTCAGCTGGTAACTGAAGCTTTTTTCCTTTGTTGTTGTTTGCTCAGAGAAAATGCTTGACCTTAGAACAAGTATATTAATTAATGCTCATTCGTCCTGTCATTAAACGTTTGCCTTATAATGCCAGGCTCTTCTTGGGAGATTGGGCTTTCCATTGACTCACAAGAACTTTCTCAGGGCTCTCTATCACTGACCTCTCTCCTTTTTGAATTGTTCCTTCTCTTGCTCCTGTGTATGTGTAGAAAGCAGAGGATTTGGGGTGTCCTGCTCTGTACCTTTTCACCATTTTCATTTGAGTCAGGGTTTCCTACCAAACACTTATGCCTCCTGTTTCTCTTCCTATCATTCATCAATTGTTTCCAGATTAATTTTATTAAATGTCATTTCTGTCAACCTCTACATTCACTTACATCACATTTATTTCTTTGGTCCCTCTATTAACTAGCCTGGTGTTTTGCATGCCTGACCCCAGTGATCCTCCTGTCTCTTCCTCAACACGGTAGTTATAGTCACTCATAGCCACACTTGGTTTCCTACCTGTTGGGTGCTGGGAGTTTTAATTCAGGTCTTCATGCTTGCACACCAAGCACACTGAACCTGCCATGCCCTTTCCCCAGCCCTCAGTTTTCACTTTCAGGTCACTTTATCTTTTACTTCTATTGAGTTCTCCTAATCTTTCCATGGATGCTTCCTAAATTTATCTTCAGAACAAGTTCCATACCAAATTTCCAGTCATATAACCAGTTCTCTAGAGGATGCATCCCAGGCTAAATATGCCATTCCACATTTTCCATTTTTGTGTGTAGCAACTGTTCTTCTTTTTATCTATGACTCATGAAACTAAACTGTTTCAAATAGATATTTTAATATCTGATTAAAGCCATTGATTTTTTTCCTTGAAAAATACCATATAAACTAATGCTCAGGGGTGTTTTGTTTTGTATTGTTTTTGTTTTTCCAGACAAATTTCTCTGTGTAGCCCTGACTATCCTGGAACTTTTCTGTAGACCAGATTGGCTTCAAATTCATAGATCTGCCTGCTCCCACTTCCCAAGTGCTGGCACTAAAGGCATGTGCCACCATGTTTGGTCCTCAAGGATGATTCTTAAGTTCTGCATTTATTCATTAGTTTGTTAAGAAATCCTTAATTTAGATTAATACCTCCCTACCCTGAGGATCCTTTGCTCTCTCCTTTAAGTTTTATACTACATTCAGCCAGTAACCAAGGCCCATAAGACTATATTTCTCAAAGGCTGGACCCTTAACCAAAACATCACTTGAATTGCCTAGCTCTGTCTTCCTTGATTTTGAATCTCTTTGAATGGGACATAAAATTATATGCGATTTAAAATAGTCTACACTTAGTTGAAATCCACCACTGCAAGGTGTGATTTTTCTGGAATAACCTCCTCCACTATCCCTTTGTATTTTAATGACCAACACTCCACTGTAGTTTCCCTTATGTTTTTCCTGGGAAACAGGAATGATTGCTGCACTGTTGAGCCCACTTGGTGCCAGGTAATTTCCATGAGCACTATCCTACTTCAATTGTGGAAGACCAACCTAAGAAAGGTAAAATAAATTGTTCAAGGTTATCCCAGTAGTGAGGGATATGCTGGAACTCAGATATAGAGCGCCAAAGTTCAGATGCTTCTCTGGGCACCCCAAAGCTTCTCATTGGTAACTTCTATACCTTCTGTTTCTCTTCCTATCATTCATCAGTTATTTCCAGGTTATTTTCAATAAATATCATTTCTGCCAACTTCTATGAGAAAACATATCATCTTACATCACATTTATTTCTTCAATCCCTCTATTAACTTATAGGACCCTTAAGGTCTTGCATTATGTCTGTTCTGATTCAGAGGAAGAACCCAGGACAATTTTGAGCAAATAACATTTGTCAGAAAGCATTCATTTCCTGTTGACTACTGACTGATTTCTCCTTTTCATGCCAGTTCCTCTGCAAGATTGGACCCCTCTTTGCCTCATCTAAATGTTCCCTGTGTGAACAAGTATAGTTTCCCATTTGTGTTCTTTCTGCATTCAGTTTTCCCCCTTCTTTCCTGCTCTTCTCCTAAAGGTTTGTTTCTGCTGCATCATATTATTGTGTAATACCAGCTTCCAGGTTAGACATAGATTTCATTGGAATGTGATAGTCTTAAGTCTGTCCATCCATACATCAGATTTATTTTTTTTAACTACCTCAATTCAGTGTATGACATTTTAGTTTCTAGATTCATTGTTTATTCATAGTTTAGTTCAGGATACTGAAATAGTTTGGGAAGCAAAGGGCAAAGATGAGAGGTCGAATTTCTTTAAACTGATTGGGAGACTTTGTTGCAGTTTAAAAATGAGGAATAGCTAAAATAACAGCTCAAAATTATCTTTATCTTTTAAATGTTGTTTTAAAGTAAAATATTAAAACAGAGTTTTAGAGATATGCCATAATAGTATTCTTCACAGGATTGTACAACCACTGAAATATTTTCTGTCAATATTCTGACTAAAAGTATGCAAAAAGAGGCCATTGACAACTTACTAGTCAATATGTATTCAAATGTTATTTTAAATGAAATAGGAGAAATTATTACTTATACAGTATTGAATTTCCAACGTTCCGAAATCCAACACAGGGTCTTCAGTGTTCATTAATCATGAAGAAACAATGTTAATGGAATGAACCACGCTTTCAGTTTTGTTCTGACCTGTGGGTAGATAATTCTATTCCAGTTCTAAACTTGTTTCAATGTATTTTATATTAATCCCTATAATTTGTCAACCTTATTCACGAGACTATTGATTTCATATGACTTCTTTCATACCATGTGAAAACATATAACTTTAACAATGTTGTAGTATTAATCAGCAATAATAGACTGTTTCTAATTATTTATAGATTATAATGGAATTATAATGGAATAATCATGATTTGACAGAGGAAGGTAGGATGTAGAAAGGTCCATTTTTTGAAAGCTCTTTCTTTGTCTCTGGCTTTGTGTACTTGGAACCAATGACTTACTGAAGTCCATGTCAGTGTGACTTCAGGTAAATGGTAATATAGCTGGAAACTTTTCTGCATCCTGCCGCGTCCAGAGCCACTTATAAAATGATCACTCAGAGGCTTACAATAATTATAAATGCTTGGCCAATGGCTCAGGCTTATTACTATCCAGCTCTTATTACTACCTACTTTTAAATTAACTCATTTCTATCAGTCTGTGTATCGCCATATGGCCCATGGCTTACAGGTAATGCTCTGGCATCTTACTCCTCCAACAGCTGCTGACGTCGCTCTGACTCTGCCCTTCTTTCTCCCTATATTCAGTTTGGCTTTCCTGCCTGACTATATTCTGCCCTGCCATAAGCCAAAGCACTTTTACTCACCAGCCAATAAAAGCAACATATATTTGCAGTGTACAGAAGGACACTCCACATCATTTCCCCTTTTCTGTCTAATTAAAAAGGAAGATTTTGACTTTAACATAGCAAAATTATATATAAGAAAACAGCTATCAAGCAAGAATTATAGTCACAATGTTTAGTCTATTTGATTTGGCAAAATTAAAAAAAATTCTATCATCTATCATATCTTTGTGAGTCTAAGGTTTTACATCTAACTTATCTTTTGTCATAACTAAGAAGAACTGTAATTATAGCTATCTAGTCTTCAATTCCATCAATGACCCCAGAAGGATACAATATTATCTGAGTAAACAGGAAGTATATTATAAGCAACTTCCAAAATTCTAGAAATGACAGAGACATCTGGCTGCCTGAACAGTCACCCAGAGTTCTGTAATGTTGGAGGGCATCCATCTTCAGTTTGCAGGCCAAGAGTGTCTGGCAGATTTCTTGGTGAACCAGGAAATTTGAAGGACTGTCCTGACTATTTTGGCAAAATTTGTCAGTTGCATTCTTCTATGTCCTGTAAGATGTCTGGCAGATTCTTTCATGAAGCAGGAACCCTGAAGGACCATCCCATCTTGTTTTGCTAAGTTCAGCAGTCATTTTCCTGTGGGTTCTGTATGTTCAGTTTATACAGCATATTGTCAAGCAGTCCAGGCAAGAGCAGTTTTTGTCCAAATGGCTAGCCTTGCCACATTGAAAGCAAATTTTATAAGGAGCTTCTTTGATACCCATCATTCTCTTAAAGTAATTGGTGCTGCCAGGACCAGATGTGTCTCACTGTCAAGAAAAGTCTAAGTAAATGTCATATTCTATAGGTCTTTGAAGTGTTTGAAGATTACCTATCCATCTGAAATATATTTCTGCATATCTAGAAAATCTAACTAACATGACTATAAGTTTGACTATTATAGATGACTATTAATTTGTATTTCTTAACTATACATTACATTTTTAAATGAGCTACATAAACACAATACCTTAAACAAGAGTAGAAATATAAATATAATATAACAAAATTGACCTTAAATTTGTATCAATAAAACAAATCCATATCATTGTATTTTGAGATTAATAGTTTTTTTGATTAAAGTAGATTCAATAATCTACCTCTTTTTATTATCTTAATAATCTACCCTTTTCACCATCATTTATATGTATATCATATTCCCCTTTCTTCTTTAGAATGAGATTGACTATGACCATTAACCATTTATAACCAACTTACTTTAAATAAAAACAAACATTCATAAACAATATTTTGGAAATCTGGGCATAGTTTTCTATACTACTTCCTGCTGATTGGGGGCACTGCTAATCTTATGGAGATCCTGAGAAAATTCAGAATTACAGTCAAGTCCTGACTGGGGTATTTTGTGTGGTTGGTCCATCTTAGCCAGTAGCCTTGAAGCTGTTGTAGATGTTGGATCACCTGGGTCATTTTTCTCTTCAGAGACATTTCAGGGATCTTGCTTGATCAAATAATATTAACCTGGAAGCAGTCCATAGGTATGTGTGTTGGTTTAATTTAGTAGCCCCCACAATCAAGTGTCTCTCTGCAGTTAGCTCATTAATGGTCGAAAAATTTAAAAAAAAAATGCAATAATATACATAATCCAGACTCTCTGTATATTTTCCATCTTCATGTGGCTTATTTCTTTTATATTATTTTTACTGTCTTTTTAAAGCCTTTATTTTTTAAAACTATTTCTTTCTTTCTATAACTATCTATACTCTTTTTCCTTTCTCCCAAGCCTATGCATATTTTTTTAACATATTGTGACCCATTTAGAGGTTTCTTTTTGTCTGAATCTGTCTTTATTGTGTATCTGTATATTTTTTTAATCACTGCATTAAACTGCTAGGCAGGTGTGGCTAGGAGCCAAGCAGGGGCTTTGGCTGCTGGCTCCACCCCGTTTGGCTTCCCAACGTGGCAGAGGTACCCAAGAGAGTCACTCTTACACTCCCAACTCTGGGGCCCATGCTGCCACCAGGTAGCATGCAGCTGGCCCACAAACCTTTTCTATCTGTATGAGTAAATGCTAAATCTGCCATGTAGCACTCTGTGTACCTTGGAGATGCCTCTGTGTTCCTGAACAAATCAGTTATCCTGTGCTCAAGCCTGAATGCCATGACATCTCTGTACCTCAGCCCACACGAAAGACATAACTAGGGAGCTGTTTTGGGCTCCATGTATGTGTTCTAAAGCCCCCCTCCCCTTATTTTTAAGCCTTCTCAGGTCTTATGTGGAAAGTCCTTCCTCACGTTGATTCAGTGCCAAATGTAGCTGCAGGCTTTTCTGCATCCCACTCAGTACTGCAGCTGCTTATTAAATAATCACCAGAGGCTTACATTATATATAATTATATATACATTATATTATAAATATTATATATACATTATATTATAAATGCTTGGTGGATGGCTCAGGCTTATTACTAGCTATCTTACTTTTAAATTAACCAATTTCTATTAATCCGTGTAAGCTACATGACCCATGGCTTACCGGTAACGCTCTGGCATCTTTCTCCTCCAGCAGCTGCTGGCATTTCTCTGACTCCATCCTTATTTCTCCCTATACTGAGTTTGACTTTCCTGTCTAGCTATATTCTGCCCTGCCATAGGCCAAAGCAGCTGTATTCATCAAGCAATAAAAGCAACACATATTTGCAGCATACAGAAGGACATCCCACATCATGGTAAAGAGAAAAAAAGATATTGGACATTGTTGTCCAGTTTACATAGACAACAAGGTGTGCCACCCCTTTCTTTCCCAAAGCATCATGATTCTCACATGCTCACATCCTCTGATGGTCTGATATATACTTGAACATTATATAACACAGATGCTAGCTTTGCTATTCAAGGGAATTTAAAAAAAATTTCCATAGTGAAAAGGACTTCCAAGCTTTGGAACATGAAAGCAGACAGCAAAATGTACAAGTTGGTAGTTTTGAACATCAGTTATAAAATCATACAACCTAGGCCATGGTATGGCAGACTTCTCCACAATTGTTGTCTCCATTCTTGAGATGTGTGAATTTATTCTTCATAGTACCTCAAATAGGTTAGGAGATTTATTTCTTTCAAAGTGTGAAATTCCTAGAGTAATAGGCTATATTAAAAAAGAGAAACGTTACCTTCACATGAGGTACATACTTAATGGTTCCAGTAGGTGTAGTCCAGTGCTGAGCCTCTGTTGGTCAGTGGCCCTGTCTCCAGAGCTCTCTGTGGGCTCCAGCAGGGTAGCCTTAGGAAGATAAGAGCAAATGGAGGAGGATCAGTCTCAGGCTTATCTGGGGGTCTTTGAGAGCACAGTGCAAGCAGTTCTTACAGCAAAAAGGAAAAGAAGAACAATGTGCTAAATTGATTCCATTCTTGAAACTTTCAGCTAGGATATAAATCTGCCCTGTTTTACATTCCCCAAAGCCAATCCCAAATCAGTTTATGGGATTAATGCCATTGCTCTGTAAATCACTTATTGGTATTTGAGGCATTTTCATGAGAAATAGCTTCTCCTGTGTTTTCTTTTCTTTGTTGCTTCCACATAGTAAAGGTTGCCACAATATCTTTTTTTTTTTTTTTTTTTTTTTTTTTTTTTTTTTTTTTTTGGTTTTTCGAGACAGGGTTTCTCTGCGTAGCTTTGCGCCTTTCCTGGAACTCACTTGGTAGCCCAGGCTGGCCTCGAACTCACAGAGATCCGCCTGGCTCTGCCTCCCGAGTGCTGGGATTAAAGGCGTGCGCCACCACCGCCCGGCCAAAGGTTGCCACAATATCTTAAGGACCCTAGAGAAAGTACGAAAGTCTAAATATTAAGGGAAAATTTAGGACTATGAATCTGGTATTATATATTAAAAAAAAAAATTGCTGGGTATGTGGACCCCCCCCCCACAGGACCACTTCCCTCTCCCACAGTACCACTTCCCTCCCCACAGTACCACTTCCTTCCCCCCACAGTACCACTTCCCTCCCCCACAGTACCACTTCCCTTCCCCACAGTACCACTTCCCTCCTCCACAGTACCACTTCCCTCCCCCACAGTACCACTTCCCTCCCCCCCACAGTACCACTCCCCCCCCCCACAGTACCACTCCCCCCCCCCCCACAGTACCACTTCCCTCCCCCCACAGGACCACTTCCCTCCCCCACAGTACCACTTCCTTAGCTACTTTCTGGTAGTGTGGACTTCACTCCTTTGTAAACATTGATCTGGTATCTAGTGTTTATCACGTGCTACAAAGTGTACTGGGATTAAACACACCATGGCCTCCATCTTTGAGATGCTAGTATTGTCAATTTTATGAATGGATATCAATTATGAAGGCTCTGTATAGAAAATGTGGTTCCTTTAACATTGGAGATAGAACTATTTATTTTGGAATTTATATCATTTTCCCTGACTGATCTTTTTCATGAAATTAGAAAAAATGTTCTAGTTTGAAAAATCCCATGCTTGATTTTGTTAAAACATTAAATTATTTTTTTATTTATAGTACTATAGTAATTTTCATATTAATATATCTTTGGGGAATTAAAAGTTTTATTTCAATAGTTGTATGTGTATTATGTGTGCACTATAAGTGAGTATATGTTACTAATTTAGTGTGACTTTTGATATTGTGAGATGGTTCAGTGTGTGATGGAGATTATGACACAATCCTGACGACCTGAGTTCAATCACTGGAATCCACATAAATGTGGAAGCAGAGGACTGGCTCCACAGAGTTATCATCTGACATCTATGCAGATTCCCATCACATCATGTGAGTGTGCATTCCGGTAAACACACACACACACACACACACACACACACACACACACACACACACACACGAGAACTCACACTATGTAACTGAATGCATAAAATTGAGAGTGTCTTTTTCTTTTCATGGTTCCATCCCAGAAAAAGATCCTTAATTTTATATAATGTACCTACAAATTCCACAGCTCAGGTTCTTGATGTTTCTCTCATTCCCAGCTCTGTATTTCTTATAGCTGTATACAAACAGCTCTCTCTGTCCTGATATTTTGCTTTTAACACAATATAGTTTATTCAGGTGATTTTCTTTATATTTTTTGAGGGTTTATGCTACATAAAATAAAATTAGCTTTTCTACAGTTATTTTTGGGTTTTCACAGTTTTATTTGTCAAGCTTATTAACAAGCAAGTTATTTAAAATATATCTTAAATATTATATCAATAGTTGTAGTGAAAGTGTGTGGAGTAAGGGCTTTATCAGTTTTTATGTCATATTAAAACTTGATCATCATTTCCAGTGAGAAACTTATATGTTACATATAGTCTATTTTCACCAGTTAAATACATGAAAAGAAGGCTTGTCAGACATAATTGCACAACATATTTTGTGGTGGGGTGACAGTCTTTTACTTGGACATGTGTCCTGCACTGACTTAATGTGATGAGTGGTACTTGGGACCTTTGCAGGAATGAAGACAATGATCAAAACAAAAAGAAATACAGGTGATGTTTTTGAATGAGAAATATTAACATTATAAAAGTACAATCATTCTGCCCTTGACAAAGGATTATTGTGAACCTTTGTAAAACCAAAGCAAATATATATACTCTAATGAACAAAAGCGGTTATCGCAGAGATTTTTATATCTTGACTCTAGTTGCACAATCGTCAGCATTTTTTGTAAGTTTTAGTATCTTAGCATTCTTGACATTATTTCACTTTGCTAATCCTTTCAATTTTAGTGATTTTGATATGTATGTATGTATCATTATATTTTTAATTGGCAATTCTTTCATATTGATACTTTTGGCTATCTTTTAATTTGCTTATTATTCATTGTGACTAACTCTTTGGCTTAGTATTTTTTCATATCTTTCCCTTGTTGCGTCCGCCTTGACCAGCAAGGAAGACGCAACACCAGGCTCTTCTCCAAGGAGTTTATTCAGGAACCTTGAACAATCTTCTGACCCCGGGGAAAGCCATCTTCTCCTTCTCCTCTCCTCTCACTCACTTTCTCACTCACTCTCTCACTCTCACTCTCACTCACTCTCTCTCTCACACTCACTTACTTCTTGGGAAAGCCAGCCCACGCCCTTTATAGCCACTGGACAATCAACCCCGTAGTGCCACGTGGACAATGCTGATAGGGTCAGACATACGCAAGCAAGCCAGATTAGGACCAGGTGCACGGAAGCAAGCCAGATCCTAGCCTTAGCCAAATAAGGAGCACCTGCCATCGGGAAGGCAGAAGCCGGATGCCGGCGCCATCTTTGCGGCGCGGCCATGCACGGCTCTCTACAGTTCCCCCTTTATTGTTTTAAGCAGCAGGCAAGAGCAGAGGTCTAATCTCTGCCAAAATACAACTTGGACATTGTACTGGTGTTAGTCCAGGTGTCATCCACCCAGAGAACACTTGACCCGTCCAATACCCTTTTTTGCAGAGGTGGGAATTAGGGCATCAACCCACATGCAATTAGACTTGCTCTTCTTGGGTTTTGCAATACAGCTAGACCCAAGTGCAGTGCACTAGCCTCGCATCCTGCGCGATCAAGCTTTTAATGCAGCCAGCCAGGCCTGGGGAGACTGTCCAGCCTCTATGGCTGTAAAGGCTTGGATAATCATGGCTGCATTGCGCTGCTGAGAAACCCTTAAACGAACAATGCACCACAGGCACATCAGGGAGACAAGTACCAGTAGGCCTGCCAGGGCACCTAATCCCGCCCACTCCTTTAAAAAGGTGATAGAATTTCGCAGCCAAGACATCATTTCTGCAGCGGAGGCCAGGTGCACACGGGTGGAGTTGACTGCAATGATCACATTGCGCAGGATCTGAGTCAGGTTATCAAATTCCACCGACCAGGTTCTGCTCCTGAGTCAATCCTTAGCTGCACCCGCTGGCACGCTTGTCAGAATCAGGGCTATCAGGATCAGGCACATCAGCTTCCG
Source organism: Peromyscus eremicus (assembly GCF_949786415.1). Lineage (NCBI taxonomy): Eukaryota > Metazoa > Chordata > Mammalia > Rodentia > Cricetidae > Peromyscus > Peromyscus eremicus. The sequence goes on along the minus strand of NC_081426.1, from coordinate 4,802,183 downwards.
GGGTGTCATCACATCTCTCCGTCTGAGGGGCCCGTCGCACCAATCGTTCAGGTACCCAGATAGGTTCTAGCCGGTCCTGTGGGAAAACACAAACAGAACCTCCCGCCCATGTCAGCACGGGATCGGGGCCATGCCAGCTACCTGTGAGGATATCTTTCCACTTCGCCATGCCCTTCATAGGGCTGTGTGGATTATGATGCCTATCTGCTGATGAACTTCTCAAGGCATCCAAATTCAAAAAATTTAAGGTGAATAATGCCAGAGAGTTGCATAACACCCGAATGGCCCTCTTCATCCTGCCACTGTAACTGTCCTGCACTAATGGTTACCTTCTCCTTGAGGGCAGCTACGTTTGAGATGGCCCATTTTTCCACACCAAAAACATGCCCCAGTGTTCCCTCCTTTCTTGTTACTAAGTTGCATAACTGCAGCCACAAGGCCTGCGTTAGTTAGAGGTCCCCCCAATTCTCTGCATACTTTCATCCATACTTCTAGACCTTTGTTCTTATAAGGGGTGATTGCAGCCTTGCATTCTTTGGTACATTGTTCATAAACTAGCTGCTTTATAAGCGGCATCGCGGCATCTGGGTCCCCAAAGATTCTGCCTGCAGCCTCGACCATGCGGGCCACAAAATCTGAAAAAGTTTCCATAGGTCCCTGAAGGATCTTAGTAAGGTTGCCGCTCACTTCCCCTTTATTAGGTAGGGACTTCCATGCCCTTGTTGCTAGTTGATTTATCTGGTCATAAACCTGCTGTGGATATTCATTTTGTTGATTGGCAAATCGGCCCTGTCCCAGCAGCATGTCTACATCCCAAGCTGCTTGACCTCCACCTGCAGCCCTGTTAATCGCAGCTTGTTCACTGGCAAATTCTATCAAAAATGCCTTCCAGTCTAAATACTGCCCTGCGCTGAGACATGCTCGATCAAGATTCATCCAATCGGATGGAGTCATGCAAAATCTGTGCAGAGCCTCTACTTGAGCAATAGTATATGAGGCTGTGATGCCATAAGTCCGGACAGATTCCGCTAGAGACTTGATGACCTTAAAATCCAAAGGTTCATGGTATCTCTGTTGAGTCTGGGCATTGAGAAACACTGGGCAAGCTAGCTGCATTTCAGTTCTAACCTGTCTCCAAACCTCCGGGTTAAAAGAATTCCCCATAAACACAACTCTAGACATGGAGGCAGATTCCAGATATGGTGGAGGAGCTGAGGGAGCGGCTCCACACTCAGACTCGCATCCTTTGATTCTTTCTCTTTCTCCCTTATTTCTACCCCTTTTCTTTCTTATTCTCATGCTCTGCAAGGTTTCACATAATGACTCTACATCATCAGAATCAGGGGAAGAGATAGGGGACTCGGAACGCTCTAGGTCCGAAAGGTCAGGATATAACCTTGTTTTTTCTTTCCCCTTTTTTGTTTTACTTCTGATAGATGCTGCTTTAGCAGACATGGCTCTTTCTGATCTTTCCTCCTGCAACATTTCTAAGGCTGCCTGCCCATTCTCTACCGCATCACTGCAGCGCTGGTCTTCGAGACACCCTCTCACTAATTTCCAAACTGGTCTAACCCCATGTTTAAGCATCCCTTGTTCTGCAGCGTAGTCTAGATCACGGCCCAACTTTTCCCAGGAAGCTACCGTGAGGCTTCCGGAAACTGCAAACCAGGGTGCCACGACATCACATTCCTCTAGAAATCTTTCTGAAGTACTCTTCTTTTTTTTTTTTTTTTTAAATTTTTGTTTTGCAATACAATTCAGTTCTACATATCAGCCACAGATTCCCTTGTTCTCCCCCCTCCCGCCCCCCTCACCTTCCCCCCAGCCCGCCCCCCATTCCAATCTCCTCCAGGGCAAAGCCTTCCCCACAGACTGAGATCAACCTGGTGGACTCAGTCCAGGTAGGTCCAGTCCCCTCCTCCCAGGCCGAGCCAAGGGACCCTGCATAGGCCCCAGGTTTCAAACAGCCGACTCATGCAATGAGCACAGGACCCAGTCCCACTGCCTGGATGCCTCCCAAACAGATCAGACCAGTCAACTGTCTCACCCACTCAGAGGGCCTGATCCAGTTGGTGACCCCTCAGCCATTGGTTCATATTTCATGTGTTTCCGTTTGTTTAGCTATTTGTCTCTGTGCTTTATCCGACCTTGGTCTCAACAATTCTCGCTCATATAAACCCTCCTCATTCTCGCTAATTGGACTCCCAGAGATCCACCTGGGGCCTAGTCATGGATCTCTGCATCCAGATCCCTCAGTAGTTGGATGAGGTTTCTAGCACGACAATTAGGGTGTTTGGCCATCCCATCACCAGAGTAGGTCAGTTCGGACTGTCTCTCGACCATTGCCAGCAGTCTGTTATGGGGGTATCTTTGTGGATTTCTGTGGGCCTCTCTAGCATGAAGTACTCTTCTTAATCTCTAATTTCTTTGAAAGGAGCAGCTCGTTAAGAGCCAGAAAAATTGGGTGCAAAGAAGTTGCGCCCATGATACTAGCAGCACTTTTGCCTTCACCTGCCTTCACTTTCTTTAATTTTCCCGTCTGCTTTTATCGCGGCTCCACTTAACCTTCCTGTCCGCTTTGGTCGCGGCTCCACTTAATTTTCCTGTCTGCTTTGGTCGCGGCTCTACGTTTCCCGCTTTTGTCGTGGATCCCCACCTTACCTGGGGACTTACCAGTGCACTGCCCTGACTGCGAAGAGTTCTGAGCTTTAAAGGGTCCCCGTACCGGCCACCACTTGTTGCTTCCGCCTTGACCAGCAAGGAAGACGCAACACCAGGCTCTTCTCCAAGGAGTTTATTCAGGAACCTTGAACAATCTTCTGACCCCGGGGAAAGCCATCTTCCATCTTCTCCTTCTCCTCTCCTCTCCTCTCACTCTCACTCTCTCACTCACTCTCTCATTCACTCTCACAGTCACTCTCACAGTCTCTCTCTCTCTCTCTCTCTCTCTGACACACACACACACACACACACACACACACACACACACACACACACACTCACTCACTTACTTCTTGGGAAAGCCAGCCCATGCCCTTTATAGCCACTGGGCAATCAACCCCATAGTGCCACGTGGACAATGCCGATAGGGTCAGACATACGCAAGCAAGCCAGATTAGGTCCAGGTGCGTGGAAGCAAGCCAGATCTTAGCCTTAGCCAAATAAGGAGCACCTGCCATCAGGAAGGCGGAAGCCGGATGCCGGCGCTATCTTTGCGGCACGGCCATGCATGGCTCTCTACATTCCCTAATTTTCTACTCTCTATAATTTTATATGGTTCTGTAGATGGATTTTATATATTGGTAGAAACTTTCCATTCTATGGATCATAGATGCACTGTAAGTACAATTTCCTATTCAGTGTGTTGGAGAATTTTGATTAAAAGTTCACAATTTAATGACATTTCATAAATATGGCCTTTTTCTTCATGGTTCGTGACTTTTTGACATCTTGTTCTTTTAAAATATGATGCACCTGGGTATGGTGCTGCTTGTTTATATTTCTAAAACTCTAGAAACTAAGGCTGGAAGATTTGAGTCCTAAACCAATAGCTTCCCTCAGCTACACAGACAGACTTTATTTCTAAAGGAAAAAAAGAAAACAGAAAAAAAACCTTCTCACCAAGATCTTAAGATATTTTCCATATCTTATTATTTTACCTTTCTGTTTAGATTCTCCCATTAAACTGAAATATTAATATATATTAATAAAATATTATCTAGTAACCTTACAGACTTTTCATCTCCAATTTTCATAGAATGAATATTTGAATTAAAAAAGTACACTCAACTAGAGCAAATTGAGTCTACAAATACCATCAGTCCTAATGTTATGCAACAAGTTCTCAGATAGTATTTGCTAACGGAGAGGCACAGCCTACTCCTAAAGAAATGCCATGCTAGATTACTTAAAATATAAATTAATGACTCCGAGGTGTATGTCCAATCAGAAAGGGTCAGGTTGTACATAGAGGAAGCAAACTCCACTAATGCTTCTCCAGCTAAAAAATGGACTAGAGGCGCAGGAGAAGGTCAAGAAATATATTCATATTCATACAGACAAGGCTGACTACAATAATATTGCCAAGAAGTGGAGGAGAGCATTGTTAATTGAATATCCATGGTATAAAAGTGAATCTACACCTCTACTTTAGAATCTAAACAAAGAGTATTTCCAATGGGATTTAGAAATTACTTGATGGAGAGGTTAATAGAAAATATTTTATTAAAATATGCATTAATATTTTAGCTTAATGGGGCATCTAACTAGGACAGGTAAAATAATGAAACAAGAAAATATGCTAAATGAAGTCTCAGGGTAAAATAGATCAGAATTATTTTTAGAACTTTCCTGTAAATTTTAAATTGCTTTTTTAAAAACTCAGTAATATTTTATACAAACACATGGTTTGATGTATAATATATATAGTATGAGACATAGTATATTAAAGCTAATAAAGTGTGTTATTCATGTCATAAAACTTGTATCTCAGGCAGAAATAAAATGGACTTTAAAATATTTGTAGTACAATGAAGAAAAGATTGAAAGTAAATTCACCATAAAACACTATATTTGATAAAATAATAATGTTTCTATTTTCCATTAAATTGGCTAGCTGTTCCTTAACTTATCTTTATGTTAAATAATACAAAATTCACCCCAACCTCCTTACTTCAATATTCTATATAAGTTTCAACTTGAAAGATGGAATCTCCTTGGAGACAACTAATTCCATGGGTAGAATGAGATAACTCAAGACATGACTGGGAATCTATGGAAAAAGCTATACAATAGATCCTCTGCTAGTATTCAAAACAGGAAATAAGTACATGAGATCTTCCTTGTAGCAGAGGACCAAGCAGTAGATGCAGAAAATGGACCAAGTGAGAAAGGCCTTAATCTCAACCTGCAAAACAACCCATTCAGACAAAAATGCCAGCAGTAGACTCTAGGAACCAGTAGTTTTAATCAAACTGAGGGATAATATGCTAAAATAATTTAAAAAGCTACTACAAAATATATAAGTAATATAAAGAACTATTTAATTAAAATAGGAAAAGCTGGCTTTTAATATTTTCAATTTTTTGTTGGCCTGGCCCATGACTGTTATCTGAGTCTTGGTCTAAGCACACCCTATTTAGAAGGGCTCTTTTCAAGGGATGGGAGGAGCACACACCGTGGTCTTTCAGGCCTACTCATGAACTCAAGAGCACACACTGTGGTCTTCCAAGCCTACTCATGAACTCAGGAGCACACACCGTCTTCCAAGCCTACTCATGAACTCAGGAGCACACACCGTGGTCTTCCAAGCCTACTCATGAACTCAGGAGCACACACCGTGGTCTTTCAAGCCTACTCATGAACTCAGGAGCACACACCGTGGTCTTTCAAGCCCACTCATGAACTCAGGAGCACACACCATGGTCTTCCAAGCCTACTCACTCATGAACTCTCCTTTGTTGGCTTTGGCAGCAATTCATCTGTCCTGTATGTTTTATACCTTTTTATATTTGTATATCTTTAAAAATATCCTTCACTGGAGTGAGTCTAGTTCCTTAAGTGTGGAAACAAAGAACTGTTTTCTAATATCTAACACATTTAATTGTTTTATGTATCTTATTTGAGTGTAACGGTAAGCTTTGGGTCAGCAAACTCATCTTTCTTAAAAAACTATACCTGGAATTTAGTAACTTAAAATAGAACATTTCAGTTTAACAGCTGTAAAAATATTTTGACTTATAATACATGAAAATTTGAGATCATTTTGAAATTCTTGAAATATGTAGCATCATAAAGGATTTTAAACTTTGAGAATTGAGGACAGAATATTCTCATTGATAGATCATAATCATCCCAATATGATGATGAAAGCATTGATAAATTAGCTCTGGCACATCCATACAGCATAAAACTGTACACTGATAAGATAAGAGTCATTGAGTTCCAAGAGGACATGGTAGCACCTTAAATACACATTACTGAGTAAACACAGTCAGTATTGAAGGGCGATATATAGCACGCTTCCAACTATATGATGTTTTAGAAAAGACAAAATTGTAGAAACAGTAAATTGATAGGAACTTGACAAAAATGGAAAGAGCTGAATAGTTCAAAGGATTTCTATGGCAGCAAAATTATTCTTTTTAGACTGAAATGGTAGAGATATGACATGCATTGGTCAAAACCCACAGAATTGTACAAAGCAAAAAGTGAAACATGCTTGAAAATTAAAATGGAACATTCACAACTTTGAAAATCTGAGTACAAGATGGAAATTTTGTTCAAAAACGGAACAACAAAGAAAAATGTGTGAAACTCCTCTTAGAAAGGTGAAGAAGAGTAGGGAAGCTAAACCTAGCTGTGGCGCATGCCTTTAATCCCAGCACTCGGGAGGCAGAGGCAGGCGGATCTTTCTGAGTTTGAGGCCAGCCTGGTCTACAGAGCGAGATCCAGGAAAGGTGCAAAGCTACACAGAGAAACCCTGTCTTGAAAAACAAAAAACAACAACAACAAAAGAACTTTTAAAAACAGGTTCTGTGTTCCTGTTTATTGTGTTTCCATTTTTATTTGTCTCAAGAGATTTTTTACCTGTTGATATTTTCTTTGGCTTACTCTATAGTCAAGAGCTTGTTGTTTACTTTCTACTTATTTATAATTCTCTTCTCACAACTTTCTAGCTTCATATAACTGTGGCCATAAAAGATGCTCAATATGCTTTCGGTCTTCTGTAACTTGTTAGGCTCCTGCAACCCAACATAATCTATCATGTGTAACATCTACACATAGCTGAAAAGATTACATATTATCCGTCCTATTGTTGTACAGAGTGTTCTCTATGTGTCTGTGAGGCCCACTTAGGCTGTGTGGTTTTTCACATCTGCTCTTTCTTTATTGATTTTTTTTTCTTGACAAGTAAGCTATCCAGTGTTCATCTATCTTACTGTTACTATGTTAAATCTATTTTTCTTCAAACTTTGTTTGCTTGATATATGTTGGTGATCTACTCTTTGGTATATGCATTTTCATATTCTGTTGTTGAGTTAATTTTCTCCTTTAAAAAATAATAATTTCATTCCTGTTGATTTCATACATGTGTACAATGTACTTTGATCATATCAATCCCATATTTCCTTTCCCACACCCATACCTCTCTTCATCTCCCCTTTTGACTTCTTGTGGAAACTCTGTTTTTGAAAATGGCCCTCTGTGTCCAATTAGTGCTGTCAACAAATGCCTAAGTGTAGGCTACCCACTGGAACACAGTCAACCTACCAGGTACCGCGCTGCTGAAGAAAACTGACTCTCCCCCTTCTGGCTGCCATCAACTAGGTCCTTAGTGTGTTCCCCTTCCCATATCCATGGTGGAATATGACTGGCTTGACTTGTGCAAGTCATGTGCAGACAGCCACAGCTGGTGAGTCAATAATGCAATGGCCCTGTCGTATCTAGAAGATAGCATTTTTCACCGATCTTCCCCAACCTCTGGCTCATACAATCCTTTCATGTCCTCCCCCACAATGTCTCCGGAGCCCTGTGTGGAGGAACTGTGGTCTACATGCCCCATTTGTGGCTGAGCTCTCAAAACTGATGCTTGTTCTCTGGGCTTTGACCAGTTATGAGTCACTCTGTCAACCACTCTTTGCTGTGCTGAGATGTTAGCTTTCTCTTTTCACTTTTAAAATTAATTTTGTTCTTTGACATTTCATACATGTGTATATTCTGATTATTCTTCCCACCCCCTTATCTCCCTCCCATCCATATTAAACCCCCTCCTCAACATTATGTTCTGTAATATGACTTAAACCTTCTTTCTTTTTCTCTCTTCTGGTTATCAATGTGGGTACCATCTTTTGCTGCACCTCCACTTTCAGCCAGAATGTGTCTTTAAAGAAAAATAAATGTCTTATAGGAAAGATTGACTTAAATGTTACTTTTTCCCCTCTGTATCTATTAGTTTCTCTGTCTTTTAATTAGAAACCTCATTCTAACACGCTTAGGTAATTGTTGATAGGAATAGACTAGATGTTGCTGTTTTATCACTTGTTTATTTCCTTAGCTTTTGTTCCTTTTCATCCGTTTGTGCTGTCTTCCCTGATTATTTGATTATTTTCTCCTCATTCATTTATATATTAGACATTGTATCTCATTGGTCACCGTGAGGCTTACAGAAGGCATTTGTGGTTATAACAGTGTGTTTAATTCGATAACAATCCCAGCCTCACACAAAAACTATATTCTTTTTTATCTGCTTCTCTTACTTATGCTGTGTTTACATCTTTTTATGTTGTGTATTCAATTTCAGATTATTTTATCTATAGTTATTTTTAATATCTTCATCTTTTAACTTTTATACTACAGTTAAAAGTTATTTGTTTCCTTAATGACTGCTATTCTGACTGGGATGGGGTAGAATCTCAATATAGTAAAAGTGATTTACTCACTACCATTATAGTATGTATTAAATTTGGGAGTCGACTGTATTCTAACCTTCAAAATGAGCTATAAACCTCCATATCTTTTAATGTTGTTAGTTAGCATTATTTCATTCCAACTTGAGTTCCCTCTAGCATTTATTGTGTGCGAGGTCTAATGGAGGTGGATTCCTTCAGCTTTTGTTCCTGTAGTAAAATATTTCTTCTCCTTCTCTTCTGAAGAGCAGCTGCACAGGTGAAGTGGTATTCAGTCATTTTTTTCTTTAGGAACCTTGAGCATATCACCCCACTATCTTCAGATCTACAAAATTTCTGCTGAAAAATCTTTTTTCTTTTAATCTTAAAAGCTGATAACTTCTGGAACAAATTTGAACTTAGACCTTTGCATTTGTATTTTCTTTATTTGATGATTTAATTTTACCTTTCATTGTTTCATGAAGCTTTGGTACAATGATAGATAAGTTTTATGTTGCTATTTTCCCTGGTTTCTAATCATATTTTTCTGGATTCTGATTTTCCTAAGTTTTTAGATATGAATTTTTATTTAGGTTAGCCATTGATGCTGAGCTCTGAATAATGAACAGATAGATTCCTTGTTTAAGTAAATAGCTATGTGCTGGATGAACACAGGAAATGAAATCATTGCTATTTATTTTGTTTTAAAATGCAGTAGCTCAAAAAACATTTTATACAAAAAAATCTTCATTTTGTACTTTTACTTAATATTCTTTCGTATATGTTACTACATTCATTTGGATTTAAAATGTGATATCCTATTTGGAGAATGTATCTTAAGTACACTTTTAATGAATAAATATTTATGGTGCAATTAGAATTGTCTTAGACTAGGATTTATAAGACCTGAATTTTACCTTTTGCTGTTATGTTTAATCTAAAGTGATAACATTCTCAAGACTCATCTTTCTCAAACAAGGAAAAATACGTAACTACTCTGCTACAAAAATCTTTGGTTCTTATATTTTGTGAATTATCTTTGTTTAGTGAATTTCAGAGGCTTACAAAAAAGCAAAAAAATCACTTGGAGGAAAACACAAATAAATTTAAATTCATTTTATAATTGATAAGGAAAGAAAATTGTCAGGGACAAGGATAGAATCTCTAGTTAGTGGAAAAATACAGACCCCGGATAAGACAGGGAACTAGATCATCTTACAGTCAGGTTGCCTAGCAACAGGACATTGAGTCAGAGCCCTTGACCCTTTCACCCTGTAAACATCCTACATAAACATCCTATTAGCTTGCCCCACCCTATGCAGATAACAGCTTCTTGCTCCCCCCCACCCTGCAGGAACTATATAAACCCTCCTGGAGAAAAATAAAGTTGCACCTTGATCAGAATCTTGACTTGGTGTATTTCCTTTGTATCTCCTGTCCCTATCATTCCCTCCTTAGGGTGGTTGAGAACCTGTTGTAGCCCTGCAGGGCTGGGCAACTGGTGCCCAACATGGATGAAACCACCTCTTGAGGATTTGGAACGTGGTCTCCTGGAGGAAAGACCAAGGCCTTGGTGAAGTTGTTGGATCCCCCTGAAATCACCCGGTTTAGGACGCGATCCTGGAGGAGAGCAGAGACGACACAGGTAAGAAAGTGACGAGCCATGGGACAGGCAATTTCGTCACAAGATTTATTCATTTCTGGCCTAAATGAGCCCCTCAAGATACAAGGAACTAGGGTAAAGAAAAAAGACCTTAAAGCCTTTGTTGATTATTAATGACATTCTTAGGGTCTATAAACATTCCCCTGACATACAAGAGCTTATTAATACAGGAGAAAAATCTTCAAAGAAGCCTTTCGCTCCCCCTCTACCTTTCACTCCCCTGAGCGCTTTCTGGTCCGCCTTCGGTCTGTCCCTTGGTTCACGACCTGTGCTCTATGGAAGAGGGGATGCTCAGGACTTTTAAACCTAACAATCCCCAGGAGTCTGCTCCTGCCCATCTTTATCCCTCTGTTAACAATTTTACCTCTAACTTCCCTCTAGATCCTACCGAGGAGGCCTCCCTAGAGGGTTGGTCCGAGGGTAGCGGTGTTTACAACTAATTGATCACAACCAGTTACGGATTTCTTTGTTCCTTCTCCACTCCCACTACTTCACTTGAACAGCCGTCCTCAAAAACTTGGACGCTAAAGAAACTCCTCGGCAACTCCCCTATGATACAAATGCAGCACAGACAAAATTCCCTCTCCTTCCCGGCCAAGAGACTGTTCAGTCCAGACTGTTCGGGCTGGATAAAAACAAAAGTACCTTCATTAAACACTTGGCCTTTGAAAAAGCAAACCCTGCCTGCCAGGAACTAGGGCTTGGGGTAGCTACTGGTGCTTTCACGATTTGTGGAGGCAACCATGAGTCCCCTGGGCAGCTAGAGGGGACAGAGGACATTTTGTCTCTAGATGGACAGTCGCATGGTGTGCAGGATGGGGCCATCTCTGAGATCATGTTTCTGCTCCAACACAGTAAGGCCAGTCTGGAGGGGATGGTGGTGGAGGATCTCAAAGTGTAGGAGGTGTCGGCGATGGTTTGTCTTTATGGGGGGGGCAGAGCCGGCCTTGGAGGTGGTTCCCGGGACTGGGGTGCTGGCAGGGTCAGATGCTTGCTGTTGTGGAGGGTCAGGTCTTGGTGGCACTGGGGGGAGGGGAGCTTGTGGGGCATGGAGGGTGGAGGGGAGGGCCTTTCTACCTTGGCGCCTGCCGGCTCCTTCATTCATGGGGAGAGAGTCACAGGGGCCGGCAGGGGGAGGGAGGGTCTGGGAAGGCCAGCAGCCTTCTGATTCTCATGATGTGAGGTAGGAGAACATTCAGCATTAACACCATTGCTGATCATCACAGAAAGACTAAATCCTGTTAATGGTGCCATAAAAGAGATACAGTCTGCTCCCAGATGGTTACCAGAATGCCTGGTTAGAGCTGTAGATATACCTGATCTGCCCAGGAAAGATAGCTCCTCTCCTGAGGAAACTTATTCTGTTTCAAATGCTGTCCCTCCGGCAAGCCATCCAGGCTGTTGTCCTCACCCACAGCAACCCCCACCAGCCCTTTAGCTCTGTTATCACTGTGCTCAGAGTTCCTGTGGGGGGACAGTGGGAACTTTACAGCAAACTGTGTTTGAGATCTTTCACACAGTATACAAGTCCCATAGTCAATCATGTTCTGGGCTGAGCAGGGATACTGCTTGTCACAAATCTAGTCTGACAGCAGGGGTCATGTTTCCAAGGGCAGTGCTGAATTTTTATCCAAAGTGTCAGAAAGGCTTGTCGGACTTGCTGGCCTTGGTGTCACAGGTGGTCATAGCCATGTTGGGCCAGCTTGACACAGCCTGTGGGTGGCAGGTAGCACAGCAAACAGGGTAGCACCAAAGAGAGGGCACCAATGAGGGACCAGCGGGTATAGCAGTTGGAGCGGGAGTAGGAGCAGGGATGGTTGGTGCAGGAGCCCCATCATCCTCATTGATGCAATGGTAGAATATGCCTTGTACTAGGCACATGCATGTGCCATAGACCCAAATCTTCCTTGTTCAGTTGATTCCAACCTTCTGCTTATAATGATACCCTTTTAAAAAAATCCTGTAACACTGATGGCAGAGGAAGCCCACCGATTCCATCATATGTAGTGCACCTGCAGATCACTGGGTCAGGTCGCTATGTTGCCACTCAGGGCACTTAGGTCCCTTCCACCTAGACTAACCTATTATTCCTCAGATCAATTCCTAGATCTCTAGGAAGAGAAGCCGCGCTGAGATGACTGCCTTGACGGGAGCCTGTTACTACTATCACCTTCGCAGTCCTTCTGGGGGTTGGAGCAATGGGAACAGGCACAGGAATTGCCTCTCTGGTCCTGTCCAACCAACATTACTCTGAGCTTCAACTGTCCATAGATGAGGATATTGCTCAATGAGGAATTTCTGCCCTCAAGTCATCTCTTTCCTCCCTAGCTGAGGTAGTTTTACAGAACAGGGGAGGCCTGGATCTCCTCTTTCTACAACAGGGTGGCCTTTGTACTAGGCTCAAAGAGGAATATTGCTTTTTTACAGACCACACCGGGGTAGTCAGGAACAGTATGGTAGGTTAGGAAAGGACTAGAAAAAGAGAAAAAGAAAAGGAGTATAAGAGCTTGGGTAGTTCCAGAATTGGTTTTCCAACTTCCCTTAGCTAACAACCCTTTTCCCTTCCCTCCTAGGACCTGTTGTAGGCCTGCTCCTGGTCCTTGCCTTTGGGCCATGGGCACATTCCTGGCTCACTCGGTTCATCTGAAGCCAAATAACAGACCTGCAGGCCAGGCAGATCCAGGTTCATTACCACTGCTTTGATATGCAGAACTCCAGGGTTGAAATTTCCCCTGAGGAGAGATGCCCCACACAGACCCCTTCACTCGGGGGAGGCTGCCCCTGTGTGTGGGAAAAAGGCTCACTCAAGGCATGATTGGAGTGCAGCTGGGACTGCACAGGCTGGGGACCATGGTACCCCAAAATCCCGAGATCCTGGATTATATGCCCTGTTGCATAGCAGTTGTGCAGTAGCAGCCTTGCACTTACCCATTTCTACACCCTCAAAAAACTGCACGGTCCATTGATTCCTGCACTATGGATGCCTGTGGTGCTTGAGTCTGGAGAGACATTCCCTCTTGGACCTTTTTTCACAACCTTTAGTGGGATAGGGCCTCTGTAATCCTCCATGCAAAGCCTCTTTCAGAGCCCTCCTTTTAGACCATTCGAATCTGGTTTATGTTGGCCCTTAGATTTATTACTAAGAAGGGGGAGATGTCAGGGACAAGGATAGAATCTCTAGTTAGTGGAAAAATACAGACCCCGGATAAGACAGGGAACTAGATCATCTTACAGTCAGGTTGCCTAGCAACAGGACATTGAGTCAGAGCCCTTGACCCTTTCACCCTGTAAACATCCTACATAAACATCCTATTAGCTTGCCCCACCCTATACAGATAATAGCTTCTTGCTCCCCCCACCCTGCAGGAACTATATAAACCCTTTTGGAGAAAAATAAAGTTGCACCTTGATGAGAATCTTGACTTGGTGTATTTCTTTTGTATCTCCTGTCCCTACATTCCCTCCTTAGGGTGGTTGAGAACCTGTTGTAGCCCTGCAGGGCGGGGCAGAAAATTATTAAGAGGAGTATATCAGGGAAAAAGCCTGTCAAATTTATTTTGGATACTAGTAAATAGTCTAAATATTGGTTTATGTTTACACATTTTTAATGAATTCATCTTCATAGCTCAAGTTTCTATGGCCCTCTTGTTGAAATAACTGTCATTAGATTGTTTGGCATTTTGAACCTGCTGATGTTTCCTGTAGAAATAACCCCTTGGCACTGTGGATAGGCTGAGAGAGCCTCGGAGGACAGTAATGTGTACAGTCCTACTCTCACAGCACTCTCCTCTAGGATATTCCCTTTCTGATTTCACTTTTCGAAATCCCAGTGCTTCCAAGTAAAGGTTGAGTAGACAAGATTAGGACGATAAAGCCCACGTAGTTGCAGTTTGTCACGTATTTATGCTAAGAAAGTGTTACCAGTCATCTCCTACATTATCAATGTCAATATTGAAGAAAGTGAGTGTTACATGTTGGTCAGTCACAAATGAACTTTCTATTCAAGACGTTCTTCAGTCCCCATGAATAAAAGAAATGATAAAAAGTAGATATTTCAACATTTAAAGCTTACTCTTTCCATACATCCAATTAATTACCAAACCATGCAAATAGAACTGTTGAGAAAAATAGGGGAAATCTGGAGGCAATGAGTAAGATAGTGGCTGAAAATTCCTGTTTTTCTTTACAGTATAAAGAAAGACTTCTAATTTTGGTTCTTGGCAAACAGCCTAAGGTCACACAGATGACATGTATCATTAGTGATTAACAAATCATGAAGATAGTCACATCATGGAGATAGTCACCTTGTGAATATAGTTGTATTACATCATGAAAGTTTCTCTGGTAGTATTTTTGGTTTACTCTTCATGGATAAGTTACTTATAATAAATTTATCTGAAGGCTATATTATTTCCACATTAAGCACAGTAAAATATTACTTATGGTGTGGTGGTTAGTCTTATGTCAACTTGACACAAACTAGAGTTACTTGAGAGGAAAGACCCTTGATTGAGAAAATATCTCCATAAGATCCAGGAGTAGGATATTTTCTTAATTAGTGATTGATGGGGAAGGGCCCAGCCCATTGTGGGTGAGGCCATCTTTGGGCTGGTAGTTCAGGGTTCTATAAGAAAACACAAGCCATGATGAACAAGCAAGTAAACAGCACCCTTCCATGGCCTCTGCATCAGCTCCTGCCTCTACATTCCTGGCCTGCCTGAGCTCCTGCCCTGACTTCTTTGGTGGTGAACAGCAATGTCGAGGTGGAAGCTGAATCAACCTTTCCTCCCCAACTTTCTTTTTAGCAATGCTGTTTTGTTGTAGCAATAGTAACCCTAACTAATACGTCTGGGTTAACTATTATAGAGGATTGCATGGAATAGCCTTAATACGGAGAAAAATACTGTTCTTTATATTATAAAATTTTCTATGAGCATTTACAAAGCAGAGGGATATTTGGTTGGTGATTATATAATTTATAAAGTCTGATTCTTTGAAGGATTATTTTGGCCATTTGCAGCTAGCTTCCCAATGTTCTCTCTCTCTCTCTCTCTCTCTCTCTCTCTCTCTCTCTCTCTCTCTGTATGTGTTTGTATGTGTGTGTGTATGAAAAACTTGCTTAGGCTTGTACCCTAATCTCTCTTCATCTTTCAAATACAGGTCTTTCAAAGTACAGTTTGATAATCTCCATATAAATAAACTGTAATTACATGGAGCATCGTCCTAGAATTCTGTCTAGACATGGGCAAATATATAGCTATGTATGCATTCTAATTTAAATAGCTATGGAAATGAATTATGTGTATTAAAAAGCAAAGATAATAATTCTTGACAAAACAAAGAAAATAAGAAGTACACTAAAGTCCTATGTCATTGCTTCAAATAAATTTAGGTTTGTAAATATTCCTAATATTTATAAACAGTTTAAAAGTTTATTTTAGGTTCACCTATTTATGTCACCAACAGACATAAAACCTATGTCTGTTATATTTTGCCCAGTTTTCTTCAATAGTTTTACATCTTATTTGTGTTCTTTATGTATTTTTTATGTTACATGATTATATCAGTGTATTAGGCTGAATTATATGAGATTATCAATAGTTAAATTGTGATCTACATATTGCAATTTTTGTGAGTCAATGTGTCATCTATTATTTCTGTTAAATTGTACTTAAATCATTTTAATATACTCTCTGCTTGAACCACTTAAAACTGTGGAGAGGTTGGAGATAGAACAGGTTGATGAAGAGCAATTAAAAATGTGTTGGGAAGGATTATTTTAATAACCATCTGAATGAGTAGATGAATGACAATATATGACAATATATGTGGGAAGTCCTAAGTCTTGTTTCTTCAAGATGACATTCCCACATGACACCCTAGTTTTGAAATTTCTAGATGTTCCTTTTTCAGAGGCTATTTGTATTCCACGACATGCCACAGTTCTTTTGCTTTCTTCAAGCATCCGTTGACAAAACTGAAAATATCAACAAACATCTTATAAGATACTTTATCGATATTAGTAGAGATTAAGAAAACATAATTCCTTAGCAATATATCTGAAATGACAGAGAATCTAAAGCATTCAGCTTAGAGGTAGGGGTACTGCCCTCACTGATCTCAGGCCTCTGGCTTGCATGTTGCTTTCTCTTCCAAGATGAGACCTATTCACTGGAAGAACCATCCGTACTTCAAGTATTGGGTCCCATTGAGCCCATCACCAGGTCAGAGCAAGATTGTTCTTAAGAATTGAAATGTAGAAAAGGATCATCAATTTGGGTGCATCTTTAAATGCAAGGATTATTAAGATTGAACTACCTAAATCCATCCAGAAAAATAATGGGGGAGGGCAGCATTGGAAGTGATAGAGGTTTTGAGGACTAAGTATATGGAGAAAATACTGCAGGAATTCTATTTAAATTCACCAGATGTTTCCAATTTTCTTTAGGACCCCTCCCCCAGGACATTACACATAAATGTGCAGGAGATAAGGACAATTCACAGATTTAGGTCTCAGTAACCTAAAGATGAACTTCACCCAAAGGCTGGGGCGAATGGGAACTCTGGCTTCCATCTGCTCTAATGGTGCAGTTTAGTGGCCTTGTCCATGGAACATTGATCTCAGTATCTCTGGGGATGATGACAAGCACAGATCTCTATTTAGAGTTATATCCATAGCTGGTCATCTGGCATGGCAGAGCCCATCCGGTTGCTTGTCCTTTGGGATTGCACAACACTGATCTGTTCTCACCCACAGTTTATGTTGCTTACCTGCTCATCCTGTGCCAATCCAAGCAAGACATAGCTTCTCTCAGTGACCTTGCTAGTGCAACTGAGCTGTCATACAGGCAGCTAAGTATAACTTCGACTAAAACTAAAGCTGTTTCTTTGATTTCCACTAATCTTGAGATTTGTTTTGGGAAAACTTGAGTAGCAAGAGATTGGGTAGGAGGTAAAGAAGGCATGGGTAATTTGTGGGAATACATTCTAATTTTAAAATGTATCTAGTGCTGTGATGAAAATGTTCTGTGGGCTCTCTTTCCCACCAAACTATTTAAGCACTTATGTACCTAACATAGATCGTTTACAAAGGCCAAGGTCCTTTCCCCCTCATTGTTTTTGATGAAGTCATTAAGAGGGAAAATAACATACTACAAACTACTTATTTTCATAGAGAGATTCAACATAGTGACCATATTGTTAGGGATATCCTAATAATAAGAAGGCTGATTGGTTTTGGAGTTGACCACAAGGTTGAGTTAAGTAGCAGTTGAGCGTATCAGCAGTGCTGGGCTTTGCAAGACGGCTGCAAGCTTACTAAGAGTCTTGCTAATCGCCCATTCTCATTAAAGCATTGCTCCCGTTTAATGCTCAGTTGAAGGTCTTCTCTAACATGTGATGGTGCTGGTGAAAACTGACACAATCCTGTTGCAACTGATTTTTAATATCTAGCTGTTCTAGCCTATTCTTGGCCATGCACAATTGGGTTATATCTAGGCGATGAGGCCGTTCTGATTTAGCAGCCTCATTCAGACATTTCATATTCAACTAACTTTCATAATTAATCTACCTGCCTCTGCCTCCCAAGTGCTGGGATTAAAGGCATGTGCCACACTAAACCTGGCTTTTTTAAAATGTGTGTGTGTGTGTGTGTGTGTGTGTGTGTGTTTATAGACAGGGAGAGCTTTCCTGGAATCCTCATCACAGCCATTTCCAGTGGAGAAAAGGAAGAAGAGCTGGTAACAAGCTTGGGATAAGAGCCTTGTATATAAAAAAGTTTATTATCTTTTCCACAAAAGAAAAAGATGAAATATTAATTTCATGATTTAGAATAATTATGACACATGTGTTAGATAAGTGGTTGATTAGACCTGCCTCATGATGTGTTAACCTTTGCCTTTTAGAGTTAGCTAAAGCATTTGAGGGTTAGCTGGCAAAATCACTTTGGAGCCAAGCCTCATGACCTGAGTTTGATGTTTGATCCCTAGGACCCTTATGATAAAAGGAGAGAACCAACTTTAGCAAGTTGTCCTTTGACTTTCACACATGCATGGTGTGTGTGTGTGTGTGTGTGTGTGTGTGTGTGCGCGCGCGCGCGCTGCGCTGCGCGCGCGCGTGTGCACGCGCACATACTCACACAATAAATAAACTTGATATTTTTAATGGCGTTGAGCCATTAGTGACTAAGGCCTTAGGAAAGAAGGCAGAAGAGGCTCTGTGCTATAACCCACACTGAGGGTTTTGAGTAAACTAAGAGCTGGCATCAGAGAAAGGGTTGCTCACATGGCATTTGACACCTCAGAATGAGTATTCTAATAGCAAGGATGGGTTAAAATTTTTCTCTTTTAATGTCACTATATAGTTTTATTAAAGTCAAGGCAAAGGCTAGTATCATTAAGTTAATTATTGAGCAAGAGATCTCTTAAGTAATAAGACTTAAATGTTCTATGCAACCTTCTCATCAAAGAATTAGTCTCAAGCCATGTCTACTGAGCAGCACTCAAGCTCTCATGTGCCACTCACTAGCCAACTATTGCCTTAGTGCATTGTATTCACAACCAGTTCATGAAGTAAGGCTGCCTTGAACACAGCTTTCACTATAAAGAGGCCAGGAATGCTGTTGACATTCATTGGCCCAGAAAAGATTCTGACTAACTAAGCCCTATGACACAGAGAAAGACTATGGCAAGTGAGCATTCTGGAAGGTTCTAAAGCACAGCCCTCTTTATCCAGTACAGTTTTAATCCTACTCCAAGAGTTCTGTATACCCATTAGAGGGATCAGGACTAAGAGAACATAGTAATGATGCACCTATCCCTAGAAGTTCTGAGTGTAACCCTTTCATGATATATTGTGTAGTGCACCTCAGAAACCCCTAGCATTCTTCAGTTTATAAATGGTTGGAACAATTGAATCAATGTTCTACACTTTTCCTTTACAATTTCTGTCACTTTATGTATGAATCAGTCATATATACTAAATTGTTGTTTCTTAGATACTCCATATATTCTTTGATCATTGAGGTTTTACATGTAGAAAATCCCTCTTCCTTCATCTTTTAAAGCATAGATGAGCACATATTCTTGAATGAAACATGTTCACTCTTGGGACTAGAGAGATGATTCAGCACTTAAGAGCACTTATGTTTACTGTTCTTGCATGGAATCTGGATTCAGTTATTTGTATCCACATAGCTACTCACAACCACTGACAACTCCAGTATCAATGAATTACATATTCTTTTCTAGGCTCCCTGGACTCCTGTATGCATGTTCTACATATAAACTCATACAGAGAAACATACACATAAATAAACAGGAATAAATCTCAGCTTTATATACAATATTTACTATTTTTCCTATTCTCTCATAGCATAATGTTTTAATCTTTGAAGATTGGTAGCTCTTAGATTAATAGTTTTTCATTCTAAGTCTTTAAGATTATTATGTAGTCAATAAATGTTTCTAGACAGAAATGAAGTCATTTAAGTTACATTGAGCTAGAACTCACCATTATGTCTTTGTTATTAGGTCACCATTAAAATTGAAGCCTTTCTTTGAACTAGTATGGAACCAAAACCCAAGTTGTTAAAATTGAATATGGAGACATTTTCTCATGTGGCTCCTGAAACAAATTATTTCATTCATTAATGTAGCAAGCAAGGAATGATGCTGGGAATGCCAGCACTATATTAGTTGAGTAAGAAATGATCTGTTCCCTCCAGGAGCTCAGAATCTATAAAAGGAAATAGCTACTTAAGTAAGCTATTAAAATAAAGGATGATATGGAGAATGTGGATTATGTCAAATGACACAAGACCAATTATGCTGGGGGTGGGTGGGTACCAGAAAAGGTTTCATAGAGGTTTTGAAAGATAAGTGGATAGTGTCTGGTTTGAGAAAGATAGGGAATTAATGATGATCTCAAATTTCAATTTATATGTTTAATTAAGGAACTAGCATGCTTGGAATCACTCTAGGAATTTATCTGAATGGGTTTACATGCATGTAAGTTTGTGTGTGTGTGTGTGTGTGTGTGTTTATACGCACACTTGCGCACATGACTTAAGTGCAAACAAGGAATCTTGAACAGTAAGGAAAAATAAACATACTGAACATAGAGACTGGGGAGAATACAACTGTTCCAGGTGATGCTTTTGCATAGATGTAAGGTCTAGAGGGAGGTTTAGGAACCAGAATCTGTAGGGATAGTGTCATAGGATAGGCTTTGACGTTCAAGGAACAAACCTGCTAGAGCCTGCAGGAGTTTATAAAGAACAAAAACAGAACTGAGAAAGAAGGCCTAAGCTCTTAGCTCTGTTTCTCACTAAAGGTGCTCTGGGTTAATGGCAGCATTGACGAGAAAGTGACTGATGATGGGAGATGCCGTTGTCTAGCAGAATGGCACTCTGGAATAGGACATGAGAAATGGAAATGGGTGCCAGGGGACCATGATTCTATCTCTGAGCACTTGTGGGGCTAAGAATCCAAGAAAAAAATTTTAAGGAAACTGGATAGTTCAAAAGCCACTGATGTTAAAGCATTTCTATAAATGAGACATCATTTCTACCCCAAGTCTGTGAAAGCCTGGATATATTCAAATTGCTAGAAGAAATTTACATGTAACACAGGTGTGATGTTGTGATGGTTGGTGCACATGCCCGGAATTCCAGCATTAAGAAGAAGACTGAGACAAGAGAAATACAAGTTTGAGGCTAGACTGAGCTACAAGAATGAGACATTCTCTTAAAAAAAATTATCAGAGGTAACCATTGGCTTTCTTAGATAATGAAGTGGATACTGTGCCTGGAAATTCTGTAGTTCTTGTGCATTAGAATTAGGAGGGGCATAGCATGTTTCTGTGTAAGCTTTCAGAAATAGCAGGAGCCTGGGGAAGATAGCCTTGGGAACCAGGAAGGTATACTATCTGTGTGGCTTGAGCGAATTACATCAACTCTGAGTCTCAGTTTCTTCATTTATAAGATGAAGAGAATGTCAAATTTGAAAATTATTGTGAAGAATATGTGTGTCTAAAACTTGACAATGTAGGTGTGGAATATGTCTTTGATATATAATAACTATTCAACTGATAATTATACTACTACAATTATATTTGTTTTAGCTTTGCATTTTTTGAATATCCTTTGTCACTTAATCAGTCAATGCCAGAGTTATAACCCAGAAGACTGATTAAGAATTCAAAAACTTTTTTATTGTCTACCCAAATAAATCATGTTTTGGAGAAATATATCTTATCAATATTTTAATAACTTTGATTTTAATGTACTTTCAGTTTAATATGCATTATAAATATTGGATACAGGTTATTTTAGTTGATGTTCTGACTACAAACATCATTTCAAAATTTATTTTTAACATATAAAAGTGCACAATTTGTACATATTGATGGAGTAATGTTCAAATAAGATTAAACACTGCATCGCCTCAATCATCTATCATTTCTCTATGGTGCAAACTTTTACCCTTTCAAAGTGTCCAGTGTAGCTGCTTCCACCCTTGTGGTGGTAATCTTTATTGTCAGGTTGACTGGACACCATGCAAGCACACCTATGGTGTATGTATAATGGTATCTCTAGAAGTGTATAACTAAGGACATAGAACTCACACTGAATGTAAGCAGCAGCATCCCATGGTCTGGGGTCCTCGACTGAATATGATGGAAAAAGCAAATATGATTCAAAAGTTCTGAGAGCTGAGCACTGGGATTCATCTTTCTGACTTCTGGCTATGGCTGTAATGTGACCATGTGCCTTATACTTTTGCCACTGTGTTTTCTGTACCATAATGGAGTGTGTGTTCCCTTAAACTGTAAGCCAAATGAAATCTTTCTATCTGTACATTGCCTTTATCAGGTATTTGTCACAGCAATGACTATATACTAGTGCATTAGAACTTGCTCCTGTCAACAGTTCCACATCTGCCTCCCTGTTAGCACCTGGCAACCAATATTCTACCATCAGATATGATGAAATGAGCTGTTTTATATTCCTTGTGAATGAGATCACTCAGTTTTTGAAGTCCTGAGCCTGGATTATTTCACTTAACATAATCATCCTCCCTCACATCATGGTTGCTACAAATGACAGAATGTCATTTATTTTTATGGCTAAATAGTATTCCATTGTATATATGACATGCTTTCTTTATCTATTGATCAAATGATGGACATTTAAGTTCTTTCTGTTTTTTGATGATTATAAATAGTACTGCAGTGAATGCCGAGTGCAGATGTCTCTTTGATATCCTGATTCATATTCTTTGGATATATACCCAGCAGTGCGATTTGCTGGATCATATGGCAATTCTATTTTTAATTTCTGAGGAACTTCCATGCTGTTTTCTGTAATGGCTGTGCTAATTTATATTCCCCCCAGCAGTGTGTGAGAGTTTCTTTTTCCTTATTCTCACTAACAGTTGTCATCAGTAGCCTTTGAGAACAGCTACACACATTAGGGTTTTAGACTATGTTTCTCTGAAAATCAGTTATGCTGAGCACTCTTTTATGTAACTCTTGGGATTTGTACATCTTCTTTTGGTAAATATCCATTTTGATCTATTAGACATTTTTTAATTAGTTTGTAGATGGTTTGTGTTGTTATCTTTGGAGTTCCTTATAACTTTAATATTGGTCCCTTGTCTGACATACATTTGTAGGTATTTTCTGCTGTTCTGTTGGCTGTCTCTGCTGTTTTACAGATGCTTTGGACTTTCCCGTAACCCTTTGGTTTATTTCTGCTTTTGTTTCCTTTATTTTAAGAGACTTGTCCAAAAAAACTTTGTCCGTTCAAAAGTTCTGAAGTATTTTCTTGGTGTTTTGCTTTTTTAATATGATTTTCATAGTTTCAGGTTTTATATGTAGACCCTCAGTCCATTTTGAGTTTATTTTTATAACTGAGAGAAACAGATATAGTTTTATTCTTCCTTATATGGATGTACAATTGTTCCAGCATCACTAATTGAAAAGATCATCCTTCTTCAGTGTGTGTCCATATCACCTGTGTTAAAAATCAGTTGACCTTGCTTTTGGGGTCATGCCAAAGATGAGACTTTTCAAACTGCTAACCAGAAGCAAGTATGGTGTTTGACAAAGATATTCCTATATTGAGGTATGGCTTTCAAATTAGGTGAAAAGAAACATGCAAAGTAATCTAGATTTGGTTTCACCTATAAACCTACTTAAGTCTACAAACTTGTTTTGTTAGTTATTAGAAATGATAATGTTGATCCCAAGATTACACTAGTTATCCTATTAGTTGTTAGAGGTTAGTTAAGATTTTCTATTTCCTAATAATACAGTTTTGTCAAGGTGTGTATGTCTGAGTGTTTGTATACTTCTTCTGGGTTATCAAATCTTTGGCTCATAATAATTTCAAAGGACCTTCCATATCTCTGTGGCTTTGATTCTCATCACTCCTTTGCCAGCTCTGTTTTTATATAGGAGACCCATCTTTCTCTTTCCCTTAGTCTAGCTAATATTTCATTTATTTATCTGTTGAAGAACTAGCTTCTAAGTCAGTTGCGGTACACATCTGTAATCCTGAACTGGAATAATTGCCTTTCCAACTGGTAGGGTAGCCTGACATGGAACTCCAGGGATCCATCTACTGTCTTCCTAGCACTGGAATTGCAGACATGTTTTATAGCACCCTGCATTTTTATGTAAGTGCTGCAGGTCCAAGTTCAGGTTCTCATGCATATGTAGCAAACACTTCACCAACAGACTCCAAATGCTTGGAGTATCTTACCGTATTCTTTACACAGGGTATCCTTGACACAGGGTATCCTTGGTGATCATGGGTATCCTTAGAGGTGATGTCACTTTTTTCTAAGTAAAACAGATTTGAATCATGCTTTTTAATCCAGTCAGTAACTCTGTATACTTTCATTTAAATTCTAATCCACTTACATGCAAGGTAGTAACTGATAAGTAATGTAGTTTACATATATATTTATACCACAATTTCTTTATTGATTCTCTGGAAATTTCACATCATGCACTCCAATTCCATTCATTTCCCAATCCCTTCATTCCCACCCTTCACCCTTGCAGCATCCCACCCCTAAGAGAAAAAAATTAAAACCAAGTCAAACCAACCAACCAAACAATGGAAAACAAAACCTCTTTGCTCCTGTCTTTCCTCTCTCTAACACCTCTTCATTCATCTTAGTGGCATTGTGAGCCACGGTGTGTCACACTGTGGACCCTTTTGTCTAATCAGCTTTACTTGCAAATGTTCATTGCAGTGAGTCGTTGGTCTGGTTCAAGGCCTCTGGTTTTTGTTACACCATCATCACTGGACCCTCACCATAACTCCTCTTAAATATTCCCTGGCCATCCCAAGTCATGGGGATCCTGCAGTTATTGTTCCATAGGACCAGTCCCTTCACAAACTCTAGCAGGTCATAGATGGGGTAGATGTTAGGGTGGGCCAACTGAAGGCCCTGTGTGTGGGCCTGGGTGGTAGCTGAGCTGGTCGGTCTGGGCCACAAGGGCTGCCCTTCCTAGGTTAGGGGTGGAGCCAGCTCTCCTGCACCCTTGACCTCAGGGCCAGTTCTCCAGTGCCTGTGGTGTAGAATGGAGCCATATCTCATGAGTGGGAGGGAGTAGTTCTCCCTTGCCCAAGACATTGGGGCCAGCTCTATTTCTGCCATGTCCAGTAAGGTCCAAGACCAGCTTTCCCAGAGCCAATGAAGGATGGGGAGGCTCAGGATGGCCCTTGAATTTCATCATGCATGGTTCTTGTAGCCCCTGTGGTCACACGTGTCACATCAACATAGACTCCAGCTATAGGAGGACCACGCTCCCAGACATGACCCTCAGCATCAGCCTGGCCCTGGATGTCACTATGGACACCAGGTGGCAGGGCAAGTCACTCAGATCAGCATGGCCCCAGTGTTAGTGTGGCCTTTGGACACCAACATGGCCCAAGGTGGAGGCCCAGACTCCCAGTATCTGCATGGAAGTAATATCTTTTTAAAAATATTTTTATTAGTTCTTTGAGAATTTAGTGCAGTGTGTGTTGATCATATTCAGCTTCTTCCCCCAACTCTTCCCAGATCCACTCCTCTTTCTGTCTCAAGCAGCTTTGTGTTCTTTTTCTCCATTGAGGCCAATTTGCACTCCCCATATAATGTGGGATGTGTGGCCTCTTACTGTACTTTGGTCAACTTCTCAGGGACTACACTCAGAGAAAACTAACCCTTCCTCTCCCAGCTTTCATTTGGCAACAGTGTCTCAGCTGGTACGACTCAGTACCCCACTCTGTTCCCCATGCTGAAATTTGTTTGGCTTGGGCTTGCGCAGATGGTGTGCAAGGTGTCACAACCACTGTGAGTTCATATGCGTCGCTGCTCTGCTGTGTCTAGGAGGCACTGTTTCATTACAGTCATCCACCATCTCTAGTTTTTATACTTTTTCTGTCACCTTTCTGCAATGATCCCTTTTAAAGAGGCAGCGCTGTACAGTATATGTGTTACACTGAGGACTAAACATTCTCGTCTTTTATTTTCTATACCTTGGGCAGTTGAGGATCTCTTTTATCATCATCTACTGCAAACAGAAGCTTCTCTGATGAGGGTTGATTCCCTAATCTATGAGTATAATGAGCTGTCATTAGGAGTCATTTTAATACTATGTCCATTTAGTAGAATATTAGTAGCAGATTCTGTGGTAGGGTCTATAATCTGTCTAGACATACATTCCTGCTTACAAATTTTTTATTAACCGATCATTTACAGATTTATGATTTCTGGTTATCGTAAGACTACAAAACACTTTGGTTATAACAAGCTGTTTTTGAATGATAGCAATTTAACATAATCTTTAAACAAGAACAGAAACAAACAAGAGTAAGAGAAAATTTACTAAGAAAATTCAACACTCCTACCCCATACCTCTCTGCATTTTGAGTTTTTGTAGTTACATATTCTACCTTTTTATATTGCCTATCACATAGCATACTGTTTTGTTCATTAATAAATAAATGAGTGGATTTATACACTCTGGTTATAATAAAGTATGCTCAATTTTCCTGAGTATTACTCTTTACTAGTGAGCTTTTACTTTCCCATTCTCTTCTTACTCGTTACTGTCCCCTTTCAGTTTGAAGAACTTCACTTAGCAGTCTCATATACTCTTGAACCACAATAACATAAACGTTTTCTCTTTCAATTCAGTATAAAGTTGCTGATAGGTTTCTTCCTTGTTTCCTTTGTCCTTTTCTTCCACCACCTTGCACTTCAGATTGCCCATCTTCGTAGATACCAGTTCTTCTGTTCCATCTCTCCTACCACCAGTGCTTTCTTCCGACATGTCAAGATTGCTGCATCTATTTTTAAGTCGAGAATTTTCTTGTTTCTTTTCAAAATTCTATCTCATTGTTAAATTTTTCTTACAATACTGAACATTTTTCTTTGTTTTCTTAAGATCATTGCATTTTCTTTAAAATGGCTATTTTCAGTCTTATCAGAGTTCTCATGTACTGAACATTTCCAGACTGCTTCTGGTATTTGGCTAGGTAGAGTTATTGTTTCCTGGAAGCTGTTGTCACCTGGAATCACTGGGCATCAGGGGATTTAGTATTACCCCAGAGTTTTGGACTGTTTCTCTTTGTCCTAGAAATTCTCATCAGGGTGATAACTTTCTCAGAGCCCAGAGTCACTTCCATGACTGAGAGGCACTCAGATGCAGATTTACTAGGAGACATTTGTGAGTTATTTCTATCCTTTCAGTAGTAGAAGTCCACCTGAGCTTAGATTTGTCCTAAATATGCAATTTGTATATTGTTCAAAAGGAATGGGGAGAGAACAAATTGTAGCTGTCCACACAAGTCTCTTCCTGGGGACAAGCTGAGATGACTTGTTCATAGTTGTCAGTGGATACTGAGGGATACTGACGAGCTTTAGACAGCCACTGTGGATAGAACAATCCCAATATCCTATATGTCAGAGCCATTACTACTTAGATGCCAAGCAGTGTCCTACCTTGGAACCTATAGACAGTCAGGAGTGGCACAACCCTTAAGAAAAAAAAAAGCCTTCACTTGTAGAAGCTACTTATTGTTGATGTGGTCTCATGGCCCAAGGCTGCTCTAGCCAGTTAGAAGTGATTCAATCTCAAATGTAAGTCTGATGGACTGGGGCCATTTCAGAGGCTCATACCTGTAGAGCTGTGGGACTTGTATCCATAAGATCTTCCCAGTATTAGGTTTCATTATTCAGGTTCTAGATCAAAGTTTCCAGGTTATTATAGTCATGTTTTATTCACAGTGAATGGGATCTTGTGTCCTGCTATGCTGATTAAAGTTGGAGCAGCATTCATAAAGATAGACCTTTGGCTATACAGGTTGACAGTAATGCAGTTTTCCCTGAGTTTCACAGTCATGAGGACCTACACAGTTTCAAGAATGCCCATGTCTGTAGATGTCAGTGATACTGGCTGAAATGGGAGTTCCAATGGGCAAAGGTTTCTGTCCAATGCTGAGGCATTTCAGGTGCTCCATCTTCAAATACTCTACTGGCCATAGTTGTACTACATGAGGCTGGAGATACCTATAGTAAGCAATAAGGTAGACCTACAGTCCAAGGTCAATGCTGAGCTAGGCTATTCCCAGTTTCATATCCACAGGGGCCTTCATAGCTTCAGTAAGATGGGGTATGTGTCCCAGACCCTCTCCAAGGCTAGAAGGAGGCAGGCTGAGACTGAAGGCAGCCCTATCAGCACTCAACTCTCCCCTCGAGTTCAGGATGGTCCAAATGATACATCTGTAATTATTCCCCACGTAAAAGGATGTTAGTTTCCATGAGGTGCCAGTTTAAGGCAGCAGGCCTGATAATGAGCTCTGAAGGAGTTGTGGAGTTTGTCCTTTACTGGGCTAGCCTATAGTTGTGACTTTTATGCCTTTGTTTACTTTTCTTTCTCAAGTGTATGATGACTCTCCCAACGCTGGGCTGCATGGAGTCAGGGGAGGAAATGACTTTTTTCCCCTGCTTGCCTTTTTCAAGGCATCTTTTCATTTTATTATTAGAAACAGGCCCCGTGGACTCACCAGGCTTCCTTGGCTCTTGTGAAAGTAGTTTTGTGCATGACTGTTTAGCTTTGTGTGCCCTTAGGGAACAATTGGGAGGATCTTAGTTGCCACCATCTTGCTTGGCCTCTCTAACCATACCTTCCTGATAAATGCTATGTATTTTCAACATCTACCACCCATTTTATGAAGTTCTTCATGTGAAGGATTTTAATTTAATTTGGATATTGCTATAGTAAGCTCCTGGAGACCACAGATTCCTTGTTACTAATGCATTCTGACTGCCTGATGTTCAACTCAAAGCACTCCAGCAAAAGAATGATGATTTTCTTTATTTCCATAATAAAAAGAACCAAGCAAGTTTATCCAGTTGCTAGCATGTATATGTAACTACCAATTCAAAATGAAAAAAAAAAATCCTTAGAATAGAGGAGGCATGGCTTGTTTTAAATACAGATACACTCAACAAATCACTTATTTCCTTTGAAAAATCTGTGTATCAATATAAGGTAGATATTTTAAACCTCTAATTATATTCACTCAAAAATCATGATAGCTGGTAATGCTGGAAATATTAATCCTTGGTTTCCACTCACTGAGAAAATTAAAATTGGTAAAATGATCATAAAGCTATATGTTTTTCAAGGACCATCAAATTAAATTTCACATGGAGTTTGAGTCAGAGGGAAGAAATGTACTTATGATACAAGTAGGAATATTGCTCAGAAATTAAGAAAAAAAAGTCTTGCCATGAAGACTTTTATGAAAAGTACAGACTTCTAAAGATAAAATTGAAATCTATGAAGGTTTTGAGGTTACACATCTTTTTATATTTCCTCCATTACTCTGTTTCATAGAACCTAAAACTTTTTATCTTAACTGAATTTTAGAAAATCCTATTTAAAACCTAATAGAAAAGAACCAAATCCATAAACATAGCAGTGTTTGACACCCCCTACCCCCACCCAATATTTTGGAGATACTGACCTGGTATTGCTGTGCCTGAGATTGGATTGATTGCTTTTAACATGCAGAGGTCATATGTTATTCAACAATGTTGGTACCACTAAACTCACTGTTAAGCACTCATTGTTGAGAATAAGCATTCCTTTGAATAAATGTTTTTTGTTCTTCAATAATTGATATTCTCTTTATTTTAAATCCAGGTAAATAAACATACTATTGGGGTTGATTTGTCCTTCTTATCCGTAGGAATGAATAGAACAAATGTATACTGTTGCCTACACTGAAACATCTTGGGAACACTGAATTGTACTGCCATCAGTGTGACTCTTAACATCTGAATGACATACCCACATAAGATATATCAGACATTTGTGTTATATCATGTACCAAAATAATTATTAAAAAGTTAAAAATTATGTACAGCTCTTCTGGATTGACATGGCAATTCAGAGAGGATAAAATTTTTTCCTTGTTTTTCAACATTGTTTTTGACTATTTTGAAATAATTTAAAACTCAAAGAGAAACTGCAAAAAAATACCATAGGCTTTTGGTGCAGTCTTCACTCTGCTTTGCTAATGTTAATCTCTTGCCTGGCATGGCAGCCCAAACTGCTCAGTTAACACTCGGGTGACAGTTTGGTTTACTACCTACACATTTAATTCAGATTGAAATTTCAAAGAAATTATTCCAAAAGTTTTGATATAAGGCTGCCCTCACATTGCCAGCCCCCTAAGCACGTTCTGGGGAGTGGAGTTACAGATGCACACCAACATGCCTGGTTCATCACTTTTGAAAGTTTGGATTCTTTTTCCTTTGCTCAGTCCAGGGTCTTGTTCAGATTTTCCTAACATGGTGGTGAGGTCTTCTTAAGTCTCTTCTATGGAGGCTTCTCACCATTGCTTTGTGATGCGGTGACCTTGACACTCTTGAGAGCACTGGTCCACTCTTGTAGAATAAGCTTCAGTTCGTGGTCACATGGGGGATTCTCATGCCATGGATACTTCAGGAAGTGATGTCCCTCTCTCACTTGAATTATTGGAAGATATGTGATGTTGGTAAATCATATATGGTGATTGTAAAGTAGCATTGCTGAATTTTACCATAAATTTACCTTTCTCTTTATGAAATTATAGTAATTTTGGAGAGTTTTAAAGATTCTTCAAATACAATGTTTCATCTAAAACATTTGCCTTTTAGTTTTAGGATTCACTGATGGATCTAGATGGCAAGAATCATTATCATTTAATAGTGACATTTCTGTGTTATGTATTTTTCCATGCTGCTGTGGGATGGTCTGTATGTCAAGTGTGTTGCTGATTGGTCAG
The DNA here is from genome assembly GCF_949786415.1 of Peromyscus eremicus. Classification (NCBI taxonomy): domain Eukaryota; kingdom Metazoa; phylum Chordata; class Mammalia; order Rodentia; family Cricetidae; genus Peromyscus; species Peromyscus eremicus. The sequence continues at coordinate 4,771,795 of NC_081426.1, read as the reverse complement.
TAAATAAATCACTGATTGGCCATTGGCTAGGCAGGAAGTATAGGCGGGACAAGGAGAAGAATTCTGGGAAGTGGAAGGCAGAGAAAGGAGACACTGCCAGCCGCCACCATGACAAGCCACATGGGAAGATCCCGGTAAGCCACGAGCCATGTGGCAAGGTATAGATTAATGGAAATGGATTAATTTAAGATATAAGAATAGTTAGCAAGAAGCCTGCCACGGCCATACAGTTTGTAACTAATATAAGTCTCTGTGTTTACTTGATCGGGTCTGAGTGGCTGTGGGACTGGCGGGTGAGAGAGATTTGCCCTGACCGTGGGCCAGGCAGGAAAACTCTAGCTACACCATGCTTATCCTTTTTATCCATCTGGTTACTCAGATCAGTATGGGCTCGTGGATGCTCATTCAGTGGGTAGGAATGCAATGTTGCTATTGGTTATTTCGCTACCACTTTGACCATGGAAGAACTGTTTCACACTAACTTGTTTCATTTCAATATACTGCATCTTATATGAGCATTTTCATATTTAGGACAAGGCAAGATTTTCTAGACTCGTGTTTCAAAATTCTATGCGTGTGTGGTATGCATGCAAGCATATGTGTGTTTCCATGTGTGTGGGCACTGGGCACTGGGGTGTTGGGGGCTTTGAGTTGACATTGAATGTGTTGCTCTTCCTCTTCCCACCTTGTATGTTGAGAGTGGGGTCTCTCACCAAGCTATAACTTGCAGTTTTAGCTACTCTGTTAGCAGCTTGCTCTGGGAATTCTTTGTCTTACCTTGCCTCCAGTGAGGTGGGGTTATAGGCGCTTCCACACCTCACCCCTGGCATTTCATGTTGGTGCTGAGGATCATAACTCCTATCCTCACATTTGAGTGGCAGGCACTTTACTTGCTGAGGTATCTCACTAGCTCCTACACTCATTTGAATGTTCTCTGTTCCAGACCTCTCGAGATCACTTCACAAAGAAGACATGGTGTATTCTATTGAAAAATAGGTTTCAAGAAGTAAGATCTAGGTACTAAGTATGTTCATTGTTACTGGCATATGATTGCTAATATCTCTCAGTGGTTGGAACTAGAAAAATATCTGTGTGCAATAACACGGGTATACATTAATATATTTTTATTTCTCTATTATCTGTGTATGTATACCTTTGTGTGTGCATGTGTGTGTGTGTGTGTATGTGTGTGTGTGTGTGTGTGTGTGTGTGTGTGTGTTTATACTTAAAACATTTTGGGATTTTCTTTTGTTTTTGAGACAGGGTCAGACAGAGCACAGTGTAGCCTTGAATCTGTGATTTTCCTGCTTCAGACTCTCAAGTGCTTGGATTAAAGGCATGAGCCACCACATCAGATTTATAAAACTTTTTTAAAAGTGTGTTCATACATATATTTCTAATTCCAGCTGACATTCTGTTGCTCAGGCTAGCCTACTTCTCTCTCTTTTTATTGTTATTATTACTATTTTTTTCTTAGAATCATATTTTATTTTGTTAGGTTACATAAACAATTACTTTTGTGTTGTTCTGCTAATAATCAGTTGTTGAATGTGTTTGTTGTATACAGCCTTTGTGTGTATATGTTGGTGAATGCTGTATGCAAGTGTGCATTTTTTGGGAGGATATGCATGCACATATGTTCTTGTAGAGGCCAGAGGTTGTTGTTGGCATCTTCTATGATCATTTTCCACCTTATTTTTTGATATGTGGTCTCTCAGTGAACCTGGAGATCATTGATTTCCCAAGCCCTGTTCATGAAGTTCAGGGCATCAAACCCAGGGCCTCATGCATGTTGGTTGTATAGATTTCCCCCTAGGTTAAAACCTTCCAGTTTAGAGATATAGGATGCATGTGAGAAGGGAAGTCAAACAATAGGGTGCTTTAAGACACAATTTTTACACAGAATGAAACACCAGGATGTTCTTAGGAGAGGTGAAATATGCCAACCTTCTGGGGAGCTCTTTAAGACAGGAAGTCAACAAATCAAAGGTTTTAGGAAATACCTGAAACTGACCATATTCACTAGGCTCCCCCCCCCCCTCAAAAAGCAACAAATACTGAAGGAGTGGCTCCTAGACAAGCCAAGCTGCAAAGAAGACTCAACAAGTCCCGTGGCCTGGAAGAAGAAGTGATACAGCCAGCAGCCAAGAGGAAGCAAACCGCCTAGTAGAAACAGACTTGCTAACCTTCCTGCAAAAGGCTCAGATCAACTGAGCCACCTGGAAAGGATACTGTCCAACCTGTTGAGCTGCCTGCAGGCTGTGCAGGGAGCTCCCAGTTTTCAGCTTTTGTGAGCTGTCACCCATGCTAGAGAGGGGTTGGTGATGCACCTGTTTTGAATCTTTTCTGCTCCTGTAAGTAACCCCTCAGCCATGTTCCTGTAAGTAACCTCCCAAAACTCAGTGATTCATCATCACATTAGACTTTGGTGGTATCTGTCATCAGTTTCCTGTCTGGGGTAAGCAGACATCTGTTGACATCTCACCAGGAATAGTGTCACACAACAATGCTAGGCAAGTCCTATACCAGCTGAATTATTCCCCAGCCTAGTCACTTTCCTCTTAGCATGACACCTGGCCACAACCCTCACATATAAGAACAGAGACAACATGGAACTTCTACGGACTGCTTACTCATCCACAAAGGTGTCAGTGTCTCCACGAGACTCCCTGTTGGATTTAAGGCTTTAAAGAACTGTGGTTTATTTTTTTTTTTTACATCCCAACAATAGTTTCCCCTTCCTCCTTTCCTCCTAGTCCCTCTCCCCTACCTTCCCTCTGCCCTACCCCCCATTCCTCCTTAGTTTCTCTTCAGAAAAGGGCAGGCCTCCCATGGTTATCAACCAAAATTGGCATATCAAGATATAGTAAGACTAGCTACCTCCCCTCATAGTAAGACTGGACAAGGTGACCCAGTATGAGGAAAAAGGTTCCAAAAGTCAGCAAGGAAGTCAGAGACAATCCTGCTCCCACTGTTTGGAGTCCAACAGGAAGATGAAGCCACACAAGTGTAAACAATGTGCAGAGGGTCAGTCCCCTGTAGGCTCCCTGATTGTTGGTTTAGTCTCTGTGAACTGCTATGACCCCAGGTAAGTTGATGCTATGAGTTTTCTTGTTGTGTCCTTGACCCATCTGCCTCCTATAATCCTTCCTACCCCTTTTTTGCAGGATTTCCCAAGCTCCACCTAATGTTTAGCTGTGGCTCTCTGCATCTGTTTCCATCAGTTGCTGGATAAAGCCTCTCTGATGACAATTAGGCTAGGTACCAATTTATGAGTATAGCAGAATATCATTAGGAATCATTTCCTTGACTTTTTTAAGTTGCCAGTTGTGTTTGGTTCTATCCTAGGTCTCTGGGCTGTCCAGCCTGTGGGTCCTGGCCCTCCAGGCAGTGTCAGGGCTTCCTCTCACGGCTCGGGTCTCAGGCTGGACCAGTCATTGGTTGGCCATTCTCACTATTTCTGTGCCACTTTTACCTTGTAGACGGGACAAACTGTAGGTCAAAAGTTATGTGACTGAGTTGGTGTCACAATCCAGAAGTCTTGCCTAGTTAACAGGAGATGGCCAGTTCAGGCTCCATGTCCTTCATTACTAGGAGTCTTAGCTAGGGTCTCCCTCATAGATTCCTAGGAGTTTCCATTGCAGTAGGTTTCTAGCTCATCCCAGACATGCCCCTGATTCTGATTGTCTTTCCCAGTATTCTCTCCCTCCGTTTACTCCCCAACCTGATCCCTTATGTCCCATCCTTCACCCCCCTCCACCAGCAATGTCTATTTTCCCTTTCAGGGAGATTCATACGTCCCCTACTTGAGTTTTCTTTGTTACTTAGCTTCTCTGGGTCTCTGGATTGTAGCATGATTATCCTTTACTTTATACTTAATATGCACTTATGAATGAGTGCATGCCATGTTTGTCTTTCTGGGTCTGAGTTACCTCAGTCAGGATGATTTTTTTCTAGTTCCATAATTTGCCTTCAAATTTCATGATGTCATTGTTTTCAACAGCTGAGTAATACTCCATTGTGTAAATATGCCACATTCTCTTTCTCCATTATTCAGTTGAGGGACATTTAGGTTGTTTTGGGGTTCTGGCCATTACAAATAACCTGCCATGAACATAGTTGAGCAAGTGACCTGGTGGATGATGGAGTGTCTTTTGGGTATATTCCCAAGAGCTGGGTCTCTTGAGGTACATGGATTCCAAATTTGCAAGAAACTGTCATATTGATTTCTAAAGTGGCTATAGCTAAAGTTTGCACTCCCACCAGCAATGGAGGAGTATCCCCCTTGCTCCACATCTTCACCAGCACGAGATGTCAATTGTGGTTTTGATCTTAGCCATTCTGACAGATGTAAGATGGAATCTCAGAGTCATTTTGATTTGCATTTCTCTGATGGCTAAGGATGTTAAACATTTCTTTAAGTGCTTCTTGGCCATTTGAGATTCCTTTATTGAGAATGAATTCTCTGTTTAGAATTTTACCCCATTTAAAAAAATTGGATTATTTGGGTTTTTTGATATCTAGTTTCTTTATATATTTTGGAAATTAGCCTTCTGTAAGATGTAAGGTTTGTTGAAGATCTTTTCCCATTCTGTAGGCTGCAGTTTTGTCGTATTGATGGTGTCCTTTGCCTTACAGAAGGTTTTCAGTTTCATGAGGTCCCATTTGTTAATTGTTGGTCTTGGTGCCTCTGTTACTGGTGTTCTGTTCAAGAAGTTGTCTCCTTTTCCAATGCATTCAAGGTTATTCACTACTTTCTCTTCTATCAGGTTCAGTGTATCTGTTTTTTTGTTGAGGTCTTTGATTCACTTGGACTTGAGTTTTGTGCAGGGTGATAGATATGAATCTATTTGCATTCTTCTACATACTCATATCCATGGTCAAATGGTTAAATGGTCAGACTAACACCATTTGTTAAAGATGCTTTCTTTTTTATTGTATATTTCTGTCTTCTTTGTTCATAGGTATATAACTTTATGTTGGGGTCTTAGATTCCATTGATCCACTTGTCTGTTTTTTATGTGAATACCATTTGGTTTTTATTACTATAGCTCTGTAGTAGAGCTTGAAATCAGGGATGATGATACCTCCAGAAGTTCTTTTATTCTACAGGATTGTTTTAGCTGTTCTAGGTTTTTTGTTTTTCCACATGAAGTTGATTATTATTCTTTCAAGGTTTGTACAAAATTGTGTTGCAATTTCGATGGATACCCCTCTTCTTATTTGCAACTTTTTATCCAGACAGAGAGAAGTCTTGCTTTTATCATCCATGTTGTATCACGCATTTGATTAACCTTAGCATACACAAAATGCTATAGATTGGCTCACACAATCTCCTGTGAAAATGAATGCTATTACGGACTAGAGCATGGAGTGTGTGTAGGGTTCTTTTGAGATTTACTGGTAAAGAACATCTTCCATCTTTACTGTCTTAATAACTAGCCAAAGTATTGCTTTGCAGAATTATTTCAATTTCCATGAGGTTTTATTATTACTTTACAATATAGTTTTCTCTATTGTGTAGTTTTGGGCTTTTTTGGGGGGGCAGTCTGCAATTCCTGATTGATGATGAAATTTTTATGTATTAATTTTAGTAGTATACACAGGAGTACATTTTTAGAGAACATATAGAGCTATACAATATCTGGGCTTTGGCTACAGCTTGTTTCACTTAGCAAAATAAACTTAAAATTTATATGTGTTGTATAAATCAGTATTTTGTTAACTTTGTATGGCCAAGTAGTGTTCTATTGTATGAATGTATCAAGAATTGATTATCATTTGTGTTGCTTCTGAGATTTGACAATTATTGATTATATATATATATATATATATATATATATATATATATATGCTTTCCTGTATTTTGTGGGAGGAAACATGCAGCACTAGCATTTCTGGCCATGCAGTAAATGTGTTTAGCTTTGTAGGAAATCTGGGAACAGTGTGGTAAGAGGCCTATATCTTTGTGCATCTTCACCAGCAAGGCAAGAGAGTGACAGCTTCCCAGAAGCCCACCAGCACTTAGCAATCTCATCCTCCTCTTTTTAGACAGAGAAATGGAAACTGGAGATATTCTAAACACTATGTAATGTCACAAAGACCATATCAGAGCTAGAAAGTGAACTTACGGCCTACATACTCCAAATTTAGTGATTTTTCTACTGCATCTTTTCTTTTAAAATATTCCTCCTTACTTTAATTTGCATGCATAGGATGATGGCAGATCGTTTCCCAAGGAATATTTACTTGTATTCTCTGACTCAATCATTGTGAGCAAATGGCTATGTGCACTTGTCTTTCCACTCAAGAGCATGAGTTCTGAAGGAGCTGGTCATAGTTTCTGTGATGTACACAGTTAGCTTTGGCCATTTCCCTCTGGGGCACACACTATGAACAAGGCATATTCTCACTTTTTTTGGTGACAAATCAAAATGTTTAGATTTCTTTTCTTCTTCAAATAGGTGTCTCTCTTTGCATCTGAAGAATTAGTAGCTCATAAAATGCACATCCCCCAAATATTAACAGAAGTGCTTCGGGATGCGGCATGTCACGGGGAGACACTGTCAGTGGAGAATAACCAGAGAACTATGTGCACACATGCACCCTCAGCTCTCTCTGTAGGGACTTTAGACAAAACTGGAAGGCATTCAGATGGCTTGGCCAGCCTCCCCCACCTCTTCTTTAAAATTCCTTTTTCTGGGATACTCTGGCCAAAGACTAACAAGCAGTGAAATGGCAAAAGGCAGGCAGCCGGTAAGGAGTGGAGGAGCAAATGGCTGGGGTAAAACACAAACTGTGATTGGGCTGTGAATAATCAAGGACTGGATCGGAGTTTGTTATGCATATTCCATGGTCATAATTTGATATTTTCAAGAGGAAGGAAAAAAGAAGAATCCCACTTAAAACAAAAAAACAAGAAAGAAGCAGAAAACAAAGCAAGCCCCTGCCTTTCTAGCTCCAGGTATTAGCAAGGCAGCCTTCAGAAGGATTCCTGCTCAGGGCTGCTGAGCTACACACGGCACGCTTAAGGAAAATAGAGTGGCACAGTACCACTTTAATGGTGCACGGATTCTTTCATTATGTAGTTGGTTCACATACATCAACATTTTAAATTTTGGACATTCTAAAATACATTTGGCAAACGGCTGAGGAGAAAACCGTCTGTGAGCTGAGGAAACTAAACCTGGTGATGTCTGAAGCAGTGTGGGTGCGCATTTGTGCTCTCTGCTTGTGCAAGTCTTAGAGCTTTGTGTGACCTTTTCAAAAATACTCCAACAGCTTTGAAATGCCACTAAAAGGCGATCAGTAGCAATTGTCTTAATGGTGTGCTCATGTGTGGGGAAATGCTATTATGTAGCGTCCCTTCCAAATCCCTGGAACGATTTGTAAAGACTCTTTAAGGAAAAGGAAAAGTTAGACATTTCCAAGTAATGTTAAAAACGCAGCTCATGAAGGGCTTTAATTTCATGACTCAAGTTCTAATGTGTAAAATAAGACCTGAGTAGCTATTATTTGTAGATTGACTCCATGACTTGTGTGTCACTTGTCTCTTACTTTGGCTATGAGGGCAAGGACAGATGGAGACAGAAGTAAATCAGCCTCTTCAGACTCTAGCAGCAACAGTAGGAGACTTGTTTGACCCATTATTATGGACAATTGAAAGCACATTATCACTGAAAGAGGGGATCAATAATTATGATTAATTATTAAATATTAATCACACATTTAACCATAATTAATGTATGATTAATATGTCAATGCATTAATCATATAATACATAAAGAGCTATATCAATGCTGTATCGATATTATGCAAGTTTCCTTCTATAGGCTATATTCTTAGGGTTCAAAGCAACCACATGTATAATTTGTGGTTATCTTTTTTATGTCAGTGGAAACAAGGCTTGGGCAGATGAATGCACCAAATCAAATGGATGTAAAGGGCAAGGCTGAGATTAAAATGTCCTTCCTGCATTCCACATTGCTCCTATGGAAAGAAACAACTGCTGTAACTGCCCCATGGTGAAACCCACAGCCTTAAAATGATATGAACTCAAAGCCCAGAGCAGGAAGCAGGGGCTGGTTTTGCTTCACACACTGAGGCAGCATTCCTTTCGTTCCCTCTCTTTTATCTAGAACATTTCTATCAAGAGATTTAGAAAGTAAATTCCATACCTTGCACCTTGCTATTTTATAACTTATGTGAAAAACAACAGATATTTTTGTATAGTTTGGAAAAAAATGTTTATACCCCTTAGACCCAGGAAATGTAGATTTTTTTTAAGAATTTTCAAAAATTTGAGTACAAAGATATTCATTTTGGTACTATTTATAATAGTGTGGAATTCTAAACCAAGCAAATGCTTAGCAGTTAAAAATGTAAATAAATTATAAAACATACATATTTTGGTGTCAAAAATAATCATTAAAATGTTTCAAAGAATATTTACTACCAACAAGAAAATTCTGATTTTAAATGCTATATAAATATTTTGAATAAATAAATAAAATATGAAATTCAAAATTATGTGCATCAGAAGGTTTAACATTTTCCAATCAGATACATAAAAACTTACTAATTTTTAGTTTTTCTAAAGACTACATTTTTGGAGTTCAACATGCACAAATCCTCAGTACCTCACTGAATTCTTACAGCCCAGAGAATTTGGGTGAAGTGAAATACCCACAGGATTGTACCTTGATCAATATTAATAGCCCAGAAGCCCCAATATCAGTCCTGCACCGTGCATCATGTATGACATTTGTATGGCTATGACATCTAAATAACTTCTGTGATATTCAATGGCTGCCTTTGAATTCTATATACATGGCTCATTCATTAGGTATTCTTTTGTTTCTATATAATTTTGTTCGTATTACCTGTATGCTATCTCTCTATGATACTGAATATAGGAACATTTTGATAGTTAGCAAAGCTATTTAATGTCCTTCATTTGTGCCTCACTGTCTATTAATGTTAAATATTTATTTCCAGAATTTTAACAAATGTGTCAGTGAACATTCTAATCCATGACTTTTGGGTGCACACATGTATGTGTTTTGCATGCTGCTAAGAGTGTGCCTGCCAGGTCTCCAGTCCACAGACATGCTGGTTTGGTAGATGCCTCCATCCTTGCAGACAGTTACCCTCATGGGCAGCTACCATCAGAGCAGGATGGAAACAGTCCTTTTCCATCGTGTCTCATTGGACCATGAACACTTCTGATTTGATATGTTTGGAGAATGTGTGGTGGTATTTAATTGAGTTAATTTGCATTTCTTAATGAGTAATGACATTTTCATACCAATCTCTTTATTTGTGACATCTTTATTCAAATTACTAGTATGTTTTTAAATTGTTACCCTTTTTGGTCAGTGCCATTAAAGATTTAATTATATTGTTAATGAATAATAACTTTTATGGGTTTTCCTTCAGAATGTATATAAATATTCATTTTCTGTTTATATAAATTTTATATAAAAGTTTATTTTATATTTATATAAAAATTCATTTTACCTTCTTACAATGACTAGGATTTTCTGGTAATTTATTTGTTAGTATGAATCATGTTTTTCTCTTGTTATATTTTAATATAGCTGAGTATCCATCTTTTCCATACATACTTTTTGTTTTGTTTTATTTGTACTTAGCAAGCATTTTTCCAATGATCTAAATCCCAGACCAGAACTAACTATTGGAGATACTATCCTCCCCCCTTTCAAAGATCAACTGATCGGGCTTGTTTCTGGTATCTGCTGTTATTTTTTTGGTTACACTATGTGGTTTTGATTACTGTGGCTTTGTACTATATTCTGAAATCTGGAAATCTGATGTTTCTTGCTTTGTTTGTCTTGTGCAGTAGTCTTCCCTTTCCCTACTTTCTAAGAAGGTGGGGGCGTTTATTTCTGCTCACAGTTAGAGTGCTCAGTCATTCATGGAGAGGAAGGCATGGCAACAGGAAGGTGAGGCAGATTGTCACATTGTTTCTGTTGCTCAGCTGGTTTTCTCCACTTATCTCTCCTAGGACTAAAACATACTTTATAATATATTTTCATTTTTATTAATTCTTTGAAAATTTTATACATGTACATAATATATTCCAATGACACTTACCTCACAGAACCACCAATTCCCATCCTCCCAAAAAGTTCTCTTCCTACTTCCAGGCCATTTTTCTTTTTTTTTCTTTTTTGTGATTCATTGATCTTGACCAAGGTCAAGAGTGTGGGTGTGGATGGGTGTGAGCTCTCTGCTAGAATGTGGGTAATTCACATTCATCTGTGGCTACATCACTGACATCAATGATACCAGTTCCTCCAGCAGCACTCAGATGAGGGCTAAGGCCCCATGAGCCCCTCTTCCTTCCATGACCACTCAATAGTCTTTTGCAAATATGGGGTGGTTTATGGTCTCATGTAAATTTTAGAAGTAATTTTCTTTCTTTCCTTTTTTTTGTGTGTAAAACATCATTTCAATTCTGGTGACAGTATAGGGATCTGAAATATCTCAAACAATTCTGATAAATTCATGTCCCAGTAAACCTGTCCTAGTTAATTAGGGTTTCTATTGCTTTGAAGAGACACCATGACCACACAACTCTTTTGTTGTTGTTGTTGTTGCTGTTTTGTTTTGTTTTGAAACAGGGTTTCTCTATATAGCTTTGGCGCCTTTCCTGGAGCTCACTCTGTAGCCCAGGCTGGCCTTGAACTCACAGAGATCCACCTGCCTCTCTGCCTCCACGTGCTGGGATTAAACCCTGTGCCACCACCACCCTCTGACCACACAACTCGTATAAAAGAAAACAATTAGGTTGGCTTGCTTACAGTTCTGAGGCAGACATGGTAGTGGAGCTGAGAGTCCTACATCTTGATCCAAAGGCAACAGGAAGTGAACTGTCTCATTGTGCATGGCTTGAGTATATATGAGACTTCCACAATGACACAATTTCTCCAACAAGACTGACCACATCTACTCCAACAAGGCCACACCTCCCATTAGTGCCTCTCCTTTTGGGGGACATTTTCTTTCAAACCACCACAAAACCTATCATAAATTTTAAATGCGCTTACACATCTATTCTATTCACCACTAACATAGTTTACCAACAGTGCATCCTAGAGTCTTAAGCATGTGCTCCTTGTCACTTAGCTGTGGCTCTTAGCCTCTTCCCAGTGATGTGAGGTTGGCTGTCAGTTTGTGCCCATGTTTTAACTGGACTATTTGTTACTGTTGTTCATTTTAAGAGTCTTTGTGTGTTCTGGACAACAGCACTTTATCTGAATTCTCTGTTGACATATTTCTCCTCAGGTCATGGCTTGTTTTTCTTTCTTTCAGCAATGTCTTTAACAAGCATTGACATTTTAGTTCTGTGAAAGTTATTTATCAACTTGTTCATAGTCTATGCCTTCCTAATGCAGTATAGTTCTACCCCAGCCCAAGTTCACAGTATTTCCAGTATCACCAAAATACTCCAGAGGGCATTTTAGTTCTGCATTTTATATTTTTTTTGTGCTCCATTTCCATTTAACTTTTATGAAGTGTAAAGGCTGTGGTCTAAATTCCTTGTACATGGGCAGTAACAGAGCTCTCTGTTACTAGCTTTGTTCCTTTGTCATGCTCCGCTGACCATCTGTGGGTTCATCCTGAGCACTCTGCTCAGTTCTGTCTGTGTGGCCTTTCATCAATACCATACTTCCACAAGTATCTGGAGGTCAGGTAGTGTTAGTCTTGTAGCTGTCTCTAGATTTCAACATTAAAGCTATCCTGTCTCTTTTCCCTTTCTATATGCACTTTACAAGGAGTCAATTGGTAATCATAAAATGGCTTTCTGGAATTTCAATGAGGATTGAATTGAATGTATACATCAGGCTGGGAAGAACAATATTGTTCTTCATCAAACTTGGCAATATTGAGTCATGGAATATCTAGTAAATTATTTAGCTTCTTTTGTCAAAATTCTGACATTTTACAGAAAGGAAAAAAAATCATGTATTTCATCTCATATGTAGACCCTATCTCTTAATATTTGTATGTTTGTAAATAAGAGAGTATGAGAGTGGATGTAAGCTATGAAACTAGATAAAAGACCATGACAGGTATAAAGTTTTGAGAAAGTGACTGGGGAGGAGGGCAAAAGGATATTTGTGATATGAAAGAAAAAGGAGGCTAATTGTGTCAATAGGGCAGAAAAGGTGGGAGGAGGTAAATGGAGAGAAGAGGATGAAAGTGAAACAACAGAAAACTTTTTTATAGCAAAACCCAATTGTTTTTATGTTAATAAAATAAAGTTTTAAAATGTTTTTGCTATTTTCAGCATATATAAATTGTACACATTTTGATACATTTACACTTATAGTTTGGAGGGTTATAATGGTACTTGTTGAATTCATTGCTGTTATAAAAAGGGTGTTTTTGTAGTGTTGTGTGGTACTATTCCTCGGAAAACATGAACAAATGTCTACTTACTTTAGATAAGGAAATGACAACAGAGCAAAGGAATATCACTAAAGACCAACTTCATGATAAACCAACACGATTCATTGGGGTTACTTTCAAGGATGTGACCGGTTACTTATGGGAGCATAAATAACTCAGTCAGCTACATCCCTCAGAATCCACATAGCATTGGTAATGGCTCACAAAATTGAGAAACTTGGAGTGTGATGCTCAGCTTGCAGACAGCTCAAGAGAACAGTCTTTGTTTGGAGGCAGCTCAAATAGTTTCAGCCTCTTCCTAGCAATTCAGTCGGTCTCTGCCTCTTTGAAACAGTTTGGCTTTTCTAAGAGTGTATCTTAGTAGTTCTTACTGCTTAAATAAGCTTGGGGAGAAAGGAACCTAGTGAATCCAATCAATTTCAGGGAATTTCTGAAACTTCTGAGTTGCTTGATTCCCTTTACAACATCTTGAGTCTCAGTGAGCTTCCGCACAAAACAATGTTTATTCCAGGAACTTGCTGCACAAATGGATTAACCTTGTATCTAGCAACACTGTTATAACTGCTTATTAATTTTAAGAGATTTGTTTTGTCAACTCTTTGGGGATTTTAAGAAAGAGGATAATGCGAAAGGCAGATTTCTTTCTAACTTTCCAGAATGTGTTCACATACTTTTCTGATTACATTAGATAGGACCTACAGTAGAAGGCTGAAAAGTGGTGCTGAAAAGGGACCTCCCTGGCCTGTTTTTAATCTAGTATGAAAGCTTCAGATATCTCATTGTGACTATGACATTAGTAGTAGATCTTCAGAAAAAATAGATATTATCAAATTGAAGAAGTTTCCCTCTACTAATAATTTAGTGAGAGTTGTAATAATGAATGAATCTTCTATTGTGTCAAATACATTTTCTGAACATATCCATAAAAGCATGCCATTTTTCTTCTTTAAATTGTTGGTTTGATAGATTCATCAATTGATTTTTCTAATGTTAAACCAGTCTTGCATGCTTTGAATAAATCATACTTGTCCATGCTGTCTAATTCTTCTTGTACACTGATGTATTTGATTTTATTGAGGATTTTTATAACTATGTTCATTAGAGTATGGCCTGTGGTTTTCTTGGACCATCTGCATGGATTTGATATGAGTGTGTTTCTAGTTTATAGAAGGACATATAAAGGGTTTCCTCTGGTCCTTCATTATGAAAGAGATTGTAGAGAATTAGTGCGAGCTCTTTCTTAAACATTTGATAGAATTTACCAATGAACTCATCAGACTTGGAGCTCAGCTGGGTGATTTGTATACTCACCATGCATCCCTGAGAGAGAAAACAACCTATGTTCCATACATTCTTCTTCTAATGCACTGCTCATTTTATTTGAATTAATGCTTTAATGTCCACGATAGTTCGGCTGTATGTTTACTTTTCCGTAACGACTTCATGATGTTTGGGCATTAAGAGTAAGCTGGTTACACCATGATCTTTATCTGAATGGTTGTTAGAAGATGTGTTATTCCTGAGTCGTTTATTAGCCTTGAGAGTAAAGCTTATGATGGAGATGGCCTTGGGACAGTGTTCTGAAAGCAAGTTCAATTTCCTTAGCAGAACTAAGCGTTTATCCTTATACCCATTTTGAAGATTTGTTTTAAAGCAATTTTTCATTTCACCTAAACTGTATGTTGTTTGAAATCTTGGGTGATAATCTCTTAATTTTGTTTTTAAATTTTACAAAGTCTATAAAATTATAATTTTCCTTTTAATGTTTCTAATATTTTTCAAATCTCACATTGTAGTTATTTTTCCAAGAGGCACACATTGACTTTTGCATTCACGTCCCATTTCTGTTCATCAGCTTCCCACACTGTAATGCCTTAAACCAGCACACATTTGTCTTCTAACAGTTCTGTGGGCGAAATCCAAAATGCTTTCCCTGGGCTGAGATCTCCATGTCTCCAGGCATCACACCCTGGGAGTTGCGAGGGACAATCAGTGGTTCCTTGCCTTTTGCAGTTCCTTGAGTTGTGCTTTCTTGGCTGGTGGCTTCTTCCTCTATCTTCACAGCCAAAAAGCATAGCACCTTGCGTCAGTGTCTTGTTGCCTTCTGTCTCTACAGTCAAATATTCCTGTTTCTTTCTTACAAGACACTTGTAGTTGCATTTAGGGACCACCAAGATAATCTAGAATAATCTACATTTTCTCAAAACATTTTTTTGTATGCAGCCAGAAATGGGACAGCTGGATCATATGGCAGATGTATTTTTAGCTCTTTGGAGGAACCTCCATGCTGCTCTCCATAATGGCTGCTCTCATTTCCATTCTCACCAGCAGTCTGGAAGGTTTTCTTTTCTCCTTATCCTAACCAGCATTTGTTATTTTTGTGGTTTTGATAAAACTAGGGTGAGATGACCTCTCATTGTGATTTTGATTTCATTTTCCTGATGGCTAGTGATGCTGAAGAATTTTTTCATATACTTGTGGGGTTTTGTAATTCTTGTTAGAAATGTCTATCCAGTCTTGTTAGATTATTTTTGTTATGGTTGGCACTTTAAATTCCTTTGCTGTTCTGAATACTGCACCCTTGTCTCATGACTGGTTTGTAAATCATTTCTTCTCTGAGGGTAGCCTGTTTGCTTTGTTGATTGGTTCCTTTGCTGTACAGATCCTTGTTTTGATATATGCTATTTCTCCATACTTGCTTTTATTTTCTCTGTTTTGTTATTTTTATGTTGTATGGTTTTATTAATCGTCCCTCTTTGGCCTCTTTTGGTAGATAATTAAATAATTTATTTTGAGGTTTTGAGTTTTCTAGTACATGTATTCATGTAAGATTTCAAGGTCCATTGGAAATATCTGTAGCTACATTCAATAAGCTTATTGTGTAGTATGCTCATTATGGCCTGGTCAAATATTTTAAATTTTGTTTAAGTGATTATGGTTCACCTTGGTCATCATTTTAAGAGGGTTATTTAGTTTCTAAACATTTTGAAATATTTATACTAATCTGTTTCTGAGTTTAATTTAATTATCCTTAAGCCAAAGCATAATTTTAATCTTTGATTAGCATGCTTTTGGTGTACCTGTATATGTGTATAGGTGCAGGGGTATGTGTATGTGTGGGATATCATGCAACTGTGTGCATGTATGTGTGAAGGCCAGAGGTCAACCATGGTGTCAGGGTCAAGAGTTGTCTGGCTCTGCTGAGATAGCTTCTGTCATGGGGACATGGTTTCATCAGTTAGGCTTGGCTGACTGGCTGGTCAGTGACCCCAGGGATCAATCCTTTCCTATTTCTCTGATTAGCTACCTTTTAGAATCAACTTAATAGGCCGTCAATTTGATGCTTGAAAATAACCATTTTAAGTATGTGTCTATATATATAGGAGAAGTATCTTATTTAGTTCCACTATTTGCTTAGAAAGTGAATTTGAAGTTACATACATTGACCATAGATTTGCATAATTCATTTTAATCATATTAAGTTTGAATTTATATATTGTAAGCTATTCACTTGATGGATACAAACGTAGTATTATTATATATTTTTGATAGAGTAACAATTTTAATGGACTAATGACCTTATAAATGCTTATGTTTTAAATGTATATAATTTTGTATTGTATAGCTCCACAATCTTTATTTTAATTAGTATTCATAAAAATGTGGTTTTTTGCTATCTTTTTACATGACTTCTGTGTCTTATTACCTGCATTCCTTTATATGTTTAAAAACTTATAGTTTACATCTTGTCAGGAACATGCTTTTTTAAAAATCCCACATGAAAATCTCAACTACTTTCCCCACTACTATTAAATATCATATTGTGCAGGATTGGTGTTATCCTTTCTAAGTAGTTAATTAAATCCTTAGATTAGAAGCATCAGGATTTCTATTTTAGAGGAGAAGTATTTAATTATTGACTTGATTTTTGTAGGAATCATATGCCTTATAAAATTATGTTCCTTCTTTGTGGTTAGTTTTAACAGTTGTGGTTTTCCACACATTGATCCTTTAGAATGAGAGCATGTAAGACCCATGGCTATTTGGAGTTGTATTCTTTAGTCTAGATATTAAGTTCTAACTTAATTACATAGTGATTGGGGGCTATACACTTTATTAATTCCATTTTGTAGTGTGTTGAGACTTATTTTATAGTCCAGAATAAGTCTGAGTTAAGATGATCACACATGTTTGTTTAGTATGCAGACAAGGCAGCGTTTGCATACAGTTTCCTATGAATACTGACACAATTGTATTGGTCACACTGTTCAAATCTGCATCTGCCTAAGACCAGTGTTCTAATGTTGAAATCTCTTTTGTCTTTCATATAATGTGATTTAGTGTCAATATATTTCTTTGAAAATGAAAATATCTTTTACTTCTTTTCATTTTGAAATGTATATGCACATTAAAACTTCAGTTGATTTTTTTTTTTTATTTTCCAAAACTCTAACAAAGCCATTTCCTTGTCTTCTGACTTTCATGGCTAAGGATGAGAAGAAAGCTCCCATTCTCTGTCGTCTTTTAATCAGAAGTGTGTTCCCTCTCTGGGACTCTGGTTCCCATCTTCCTCTAGTTCTCAGGATTCACCCAGGCTATGATTCACCCTGTGAAGATTCTTTCTGAGCATCCTACTCCTGACTCACTGAGCCCCTGGGATCTTTGGTTGGTGTATTTCATCACACGACAGAAACACCATTCTTTAATATCACTTTGTAAATAACTGTCTGCTCTCTTCACCTATGGGACTAAAGCTATGCATTCCCAAAGATCCAAAATAACTTTTACATTCCTATACTGATTTCGTTTTTCCATGTATATTCAATTTAAAGTATTTCTGCTAGCCAGCCTTTGAGTTCACTGTTTTATGCTATGTAGATTATTATTAACCTACCAGTGAGTTCTTTATTTCAGTACTTTATTTTATACATCTCCTACATATAACCAGTTTTATACCTTTTAGATCTCAGTTAAAATGTGTCATATTTGTATGAAATTTCATGTATTCCCTCAATTGTTATCATATTATTTACAGCTATGAGTCTTTATGCTCTCCACCAGCATCTAAACTGCTTCTGTACTCACATCTACCAGTGCTCTTTGTGAGTGCTAGCCACTTCTCCTTCTTCCCGACATGCTCAGTAGTTTCTTTCATAGTATTCTTCAGATGATAGCTTTGTATGAAACCCAGTGATTTTATCTCCCACTGATGAATGTTGAGCTTTGTGAACATGCAGATGCTCTTTGACTTATGTTATACCTACTTCCTAATAAACAATTGTAAATTGACAATGTTGTAAACCAAAAATATTTTAAGTAGAATAATCCCCCATATTTGTGGTTTTAATTTGCATGGTTTCAGTTAGCTGCTGTCAACCACAAACTAACAGCATTACTTTTTTATTATGACCTACATTCTCGTAAATATTTATTGCATCACATTGTTAAATATTCTATCTTGTTAGCAATTATCACTCTCTTTATATTCCTAACATGTAAATTATAGATATATATGTATTGAAAAGGCAATATACATAAGATCTGGTAGTATATATCAGATCCTCCGCAGATAACAGCAATGCTACACACCTGCTCATCCTTCTAGGCTAGGAATGCACTGCCCACTCCACTGTGGCTACTTACCTTGTTATTGTAGGGCAGACAGAACTACAGCTGCTCAGTATCACAAGAAAAAAAATTAACACTTATTACTAGGAAGGGATCAAAGCAAAAAAGAAATTACATATGCTTTCCTGCTGAATGCATATAAATTTGGTGCCATCTAATGTCAAAAATTTGGAGGTCAAAACCATCTTAGATGAGGGACTGTATGTTTGGGACTGATAGTCTAAATCATGTCAAAGTCTGCATTCATACTCTACTCTGAAATGTCTAATAGTGTCCCTTAAGCTTTTGTACAGGCTTTGTCCAGAGCATGAAGTTCAAGGCTATAAAAGCAATTTCCTGTGATATCTTGCTCTGCTTGGGGTAAAGGGTATTTGGCAAAAATTTACTATTTTTTGTATCGTTTGTATCATTTCATGCATCCTTTCATCTTGGATTATTGCCTTGTTTTTTATTCTCTGTTTTCTTCATAATTTGTACTGTAAGCTTGTTGTACTCTTATTCAAAGAAATGTTTCCTTAACATCTCAATATGTGCCATTACCTTCATATCTTCCTTCAACTTTCTTTAAACTTGTTTTGATGGTCATTCTTTTAGGGGAATGATGACAGTCTTAAAAATTTTCAGTCTTTTAGTTTTGCATATGTACACATACAAGATCATCAGTATTTCTCTAGGTATTACTTTTGTTTCTATCTAGTACTCATTAATATTCAGTTTCAAACATTGTCCAATCTTTATTATGTTTAAGTTTCAATCCATAAATTACTTAGAAGTACTTTAATTTAAAAAAAACCTTGATTTGACTGTTTTGTTGTTAATTTCATGAAAAATTACATTTTTATTTAAAGAGATTTGATTGCTAGTGCATAAGCTTAATGTTGATTTTCTTTATTCATAGTCAATGCTTGAAATGTACATGTCAATCAGAAGATCAGAAGTCAGACTGAAGTTTCTGTGGCAACCAGTTTGCTTCTGATTCACTTTTTTCAACAAGTGTACCCCTAAGCAATCCCAACTCAAAATAAGATTGGTTTACATGCATCTTTGCCTTAGGTGGTACCAAAACTCTAACCTCCAAGACCAACCAAATTTCACCCACTTTATCTTTCTCCTCTTCTTTTACACAGGCTAGTGACTGTGACTAGAAGTTCTGATGCCTAGTTCCTACCCTGCAAACATGAGATGTTATGACCAACTGGAAAATTAATTACTCTCTTGTTAGCTACATGGTGTTCTTTGAGAGGATCAAAACTATTTAAAGTTACTATTTTGGTTAGTGTCCTATGTGAAGTTAGTTCAAAATTCTCTCTGATAGAAACTAAAGTTCATCCATTTTGTTCCATATGGAAATTCATTTGACTCTATGACATTCACTGAACCATCCAGTCTCCACAAACTGATCACAATTACACCTTTTCCTAAACCCAGAACCCATTTTTATTGCTCTATTCTTTCTAAAATTTATGGCATGCTTTTTCTTACTTATGATAGTAAATAGATAGCAGAGTCAATCTTTGTTTATTCATTCTTCTTTATATTCATTACAGATCTTTGAGCTCAGTTTCTAAAAATTGCTGCTGGGTGTGAGGATTACTTTGAATTGATATGATAATCTGAGAATTGACTTGGAAAAGTATTTAGTCTATCCATCTATGAACATCTTATAATTCTCCATATATTTTTCATATTGTTCTTTCTATCATTTAATTTCTCCAAATTCAATATTATATCTGTTTCAAGGGTTCTTAAAGTTGTTTAACTAAAGGCACATGTGATTTCTTATTCTATTGCAGAGATTATTTGGAAGCTTGAGTTTTTGGTTTTGTGTTGCTTTTAGATAGGATATAGCTGAATTAATAGTATATTGAGTGCACATACATGGAATCTGATAAATTTACTTACTGTTTTTAACTATTACCTGTGAATTATTTTTCATTTTCTGCATACATGCTCATATTTTTCAACAATGCTGGGAACTTTGCTCCCAAACAGTCCTTAAAGCTCTTGCTTTCTTCTCTTCTCACAGGCATCTTGTGAATAGAAGTGGTAGCAGCGTGCATCCTCAGCTCATCGACAGCCAAGAGCACTGGCAGCATTTCACCTTCACCATGTTTTCTAGCCATGGCCTGTAACCTTTCAAGATGAAAAAGGCCCTTTCTCTTCCAAGTGTTCTAAGAATATTTATCATGACTGAATTTTCTCTATATCGGTAATGTGGTCATAAAAATGACATGTTTTTTTATTATTATTATAACCATTTAAAGCTGGACTTAGCATGACTTTTCTGTGTTACCTTCTTTACATATTGTTGAACTAATTTTGCATAATAATTGTTTCAAATTATTTCATCTATGATTACAAGTGAGACTGAAATGTGAATTTTCTACCAGACCATGGCTCTGTTAAATTATTTTGGAGACCATCTTATTTTTCTTTCTTCTTGATATATTTTATCCATAGAAATCGATATTAAGTATCTGATTTATTCATGTGTTTTATTGTTTTCATTTAGTCTAAATATTTAGATTAATATTTTATTTGAATACCTTTACTTGTAATGTTTATATGCTTTTCCTCTAATGGTTTAAATGGACATATTTCAGGCTTTATGGGCCATACAGTGTGGTACGACCATTCCACATGCCTACTGTGGCCCCAACTCAGGCAAGGAAGTATGTGAATAAAATGTGGATGCATTTTAAGGAAAACTCTGTTCTAACCTGACCATTTGAATTTCAGATAGTTTTTAAAAGTGATGATACATTAATCTGTTTTTCCTATTATTTGAAAACATGCAAGTCACTATAGATTGTGGATGTACAAAATAGAATAGATTGCTTTGGCAGCAGCTTGCACTTTATCAGTCTGCCGTAGAACTGCCCTTCGCAAGGATCTAAATTCTGTGGGGTCATTAATCTTCACAATTCATTCTTTTTCAGTTGATCTATTATTGAAAAATGTTCTCTTGTTGCTTCTTCACTAGCTGTTCATTCCACTGCACCACTGCTGACATCATCTATGATGTCATGGCTGTGGGACCATTCATGCACATTGCAGAGCCCAGATTGTGCAGTAGCCAAGATAGTTACAGGAAGTTGTCTGGCTAAAGACTGGTGCTGCTTCTGCTGAGTATTGAAGAAAAATCTCACCAAAAGAGGTACTTCCATCGTGTTTTGTGTTTTTCTCCTTCTTTCTGTCTTCGTGGCTCCTTAAGGACTTTGGTGACCAGGGTATGGACTGAAGGTACCACCTCATATATCTGTTCTGAATGATGTTTCACTGCTATTCTCAGACCTTTCCAATCACCAATCGCCTTGATGATGTCATTAACAACTGTTTTTGGAGATAGATATAAGAAACTGATCTTGAGGTCCAAAAGAGCTGTGGCACCAATCTCGCCTTGGATGCACCTCAGGTACATGCCTTGAATCTTGCCAGGGTTGTATTTGGGCAGCATGGTGGAGGTGGCTGGTGTTGGATGAACCTGGATTCAGGGCAACTGAAGAAAGTTGCACTGTAGTGTTATCCAAGCAGAAAGCTCAAAAGTCCCATACTCATTCTATTGTTGTTTATGGTTTTTACTTGTAAAACTGACAAATTAAGTATTGTTGTTGGGTTTTGATTTTAAATCCTTTTCAACATCCAAAATTTTAGCTTTTGCAACTCTCTGAAGGCCCCTTCTATGGTGTTCTCTTAGCCTTGGAGGGTGTGGGGTTGAGAAAAGTGTGTCATCTAGTGAGTACTCAATAGTTACTTACTGTCAGCACTCTGGTGAGACTGCATTAACCACTACCCACTAAAATGAAAGGTTTCCCTAATCAAGGTTGAGAACTGCATGAACCTATGGATATAAATATAAATATTTTGAAGACAGTTTGGCAATGTAACCCTTTAAGAAGAACACCAATAAGTTCTTCCCTCAGGCCTATGTCTTCCCTAGCTATGGTTTTTAGCCATGTTTACAGTAGGAGGTATGAATTCCATTCTGTGGAGCAAGCTTCAAACCAATCAAGGGAGCTGTTGGTTCTCCTATAAACAGTCTTGTTAATATTGTGCCAGTGGACACATCTTGCCTGGCATGTTGCTATTATGGCATGTGAGGTCCAATGGTGGGTGAGACCACTGATGCATTTCCTCCCCTAGCATTCTACACTGCCCCTTTCAGCACTCTGAAAACTAGTGATAGAGTCTTACCATCTAGTTATAGTGGGTAGTGAAGAGCAATGACAATAGCTTGTGTTGGTTTGGAAATCTCTGGAACTCCCTGACCAATAATTCATTGGCTAGTAACTCATTCCTGGCACTGAGACTGTCATTTAATTACTTGTGACTCTTAGAAGCAGTTTCATTTACCCATGTTGGATACCTTTGTCCAAATTCATTTTTAAAACACTTCATTTTAAGTTGCTTACAAACTACTGAAGTTTAGAAGGTTTCTTCATTATCCTTAGTTTTGATGATCCAGTTCCACTCAAACCTTTAGATCTCAGTATCCACCCTCCCCACTTTTTAAAGGGTTTACTAACCATTTATATGTTTTCTTTTGAGAACTTTCTATTCAATTTCATAGCCCCCTCCCCACCCCCTTTTAAACTGGGTTGCTAGTTGTCTTGATGATTAGATTTTTAGTTCTTTTATGTTCTACACACTAGTACTCTGCCAGATGTATAGCCAGCAAAGTTTTTCTCTCATTCTTTGGGCTGCCTCCTTATTTGATTGACAGTTTACTTTATAGAAGCTTTTTAGTCTCAGGTGATCCCACTTGTTATTTGCTGATCTTATTTCCTATGATATTGGAATCCTATTGGAAAGTCCTTACTTGTGCTTATAACTTGAAAGATGTGCCTCATTTTTCCTCTAACAGTTTTGAGATACCAGGACTTAGGTTGTCCTTGACATGTTTGAACTTGAGGTTTTTGCAGGTTGAGATGTAAGGATCTAGCTTCATTTTCCTGCATCTCAAAATTTAAGTTTCCTGGCACCATTTGTCTTTTCTCCAATGTATATTTTTTGCAACCTTTATCAAATATCAGGTAGCTGTAGTTGTTTGGACTTACATTGGGGCCATCTATTTTTTGCAGTCATCTATGTATTTATTTTTGTGCCAATGTCATACTGTTTTATTACTACAGTCCTATAGGATAAATCAAGTATGGTGATAGCTTCCACGGTATTTTTTCTGCTCAGGAATGCTTTGGCTGTCCCTTGTCTTTTGTCTATCCGTATATATATTGAGATTATTTTTTCTGTCTTTAGTTCTAGGTCCTCATTTTTTTTTAAATTGGAATTGAACTAAATCTGTAAATTGATTTGATAAATGGCCATTTTACAAGGTTAATTATTTTAGTCCGTGAACCTTTCTCTCTTCTAGTATCTGCCTCAGTTGCTTGAAATTTCTATTGCAGAGGCCTTTCATTTCCTTGGGTAGCTTTGCTCCTAGGTGTTTGTTTCATGTTGTGAGAGGGTGGTTTCTTTGTCATTGCCATTGCTGTATAGGGAAGCTCTGACTTTTATGTGGTAATTTAATACCCTGCAAAATTAACCAGCTTTAAAAAAGGGGGTTTGGTGGAGTCATTGCTGTCTCATAATAGAATCATATCATCTTCCAGTAGGAATATCTTGCCTTCTCTTGTTTCTATTGTATCCCCTTTATTTCATCCTCTTGTCTTCTTGCTTTACCTGTGACTTCAAGTGTTATATTGAATAAGACTGTGAGAGTAGATGCCTTTGCTTTGTTCTGATCCCAGTAGGGATGTTTCTTTATTTACTTTACACATTTAACATGATGTTGGCTGTTTTCTATAGCTTTTATCATGGTAAGGTATTATATCTCTGTCCATAGCCTCTCCATGGCTTTATCAGGAAGAAATGTTAGATTTTTGTCAAAGCTATATATATATATATATATATATATATATATATATATAATGAGAAGACCATGTGGTTTCTTTGTTTGAGTTTGTATATATATATATATATATATATATATATATATATATATGATGGAAAACATTTATTGACTTCAGTCTGTTGAATTATTCTGCATCTCTAGAATAAAACCACTTGGTCATGATGAAGGATCATTGTTATATGATCTTGAATTCAGTTTGCTAGTATTTCATTGAGAATTTTTGCATTTATGTTCATCAGAGAGATCAGCCTGTAATTTTCATTTTTGTCATTGTTGGTTCTTTGATTTTGTATCAGTGTAATATGCACTGTCTTCATAGGAAGCCTCCTTCCTTTTCTGTTTCATAGGATAATTTGAATGATATTGGTATTAATTCTTCTTGGAAGTTCTGATAAAATTCTGTAGTGAATCTATCTGGTCCTGGGTTTGTTTTATTTGGGAGGACTCTTTATGTTACTGTTTCCATTTCACTGATGGTCATGAATCTGCTTAAAATATTTGTTATGTTGTTTAATTTTAGTATGTTGTGTGTGTGTAGGAATCTATGCATTTCTTTTAGATTTTCCAACTTCAAGGAATAGTCGTTTTTAAAGTCTCTCATTATTTTCTTCATTTTATTGATGTCTGTTATGATGTTTCCCTTTTTGTTTTTGTTTTTAATTTTATTGATTTGAGTTTTCTCTCTCATGGTTAATTTGACTAAGGATTTGTCAGTCTTGTTTATCTTTTCAAAGAACCATCTCTTCATTTTATGGATTTTTTCATTTCTATTATATAATTTCAAACTTTATTTTCAGTATCTCTTCTTGTCTATTATTCTAAGATTTTGCTTGTTTGGTTTTTTTCAATGCTTTCGTGTATATCATTAAGTTATTAGCTTGAGATATATAAAATCTTTTGATGTAGCTACTTATCACTATGTTTTAGGACTACTTTCATTTTGTCCCATAGATTCGTGTATGTTATGTTTTCATTTTCACTCAATTCTAGGAATCTTAAGAATTCCTTCTTGACTTTTTTCAGTGTCCCAATTACTATTTAATACTGCATTAGACAGGCCCCATTAGATTCTGTACTTTCTGTATTTTCTATGGCTGTTGATATGTAGCACTATTTCATTGTAGTAAGAAAGAATACAAGATGTTATTTCAAGTTTCCTATTTTTTGCAATTTGAATTATGTTCAAGCATATGCAGAAAGTTCCATGAGCTCCTGAGAAGAATGTTCAGAGTTTTTGTTTAGAATGTTTTGTCGATACCTATCATGCCCTTTTGGTTAATGATGTCATTTAACTTCAGTATTTTTCTGTTTAATGTTTGACCAGATAATCTGTATATTGATGAGAATGTAGTATTAAAATTACCCACTCTCACTGTCTTTGGATTAATCTGTGGTTTTATATCTAGTAGCATTGTGTGTGTGTGTGTGTGTGTGTGTGTGTGTGTGTGTGTGTGTGGAATTGGGTGCACCTATGTTTGGTGCATGTGTTGGCTAGTAGTCAACTGAGAGGAGGGAACTTCAATAATACCTCTATAAGAACGAGTTGTAGGCAAGCCTGTAGGATATTTTCTTAATTAGTGATTATTTGGGAAGGGCCCAGCCCATTGTGGATGGGGCCACTACGAGGCTGCTGGTCCTGGCTTCCATAAGAAAGCCCGCTGAGCAAACCATGGGAAGCAAGCCAGTAAGCAGCACCCTTCCATGGCCTCTCCATCAGCTTCTGCCTTCAGGTTCCTGCCCTGGTTGAATTCCTATCCCAACTTCTTCAGTGATGAACTGTAATATGGAAATGTAATACAAATAAACCCTTTCCTTCCCAATTGGTTTTTGGTCATGGTGTTTCATCACAGCAATAGTCACCATAAGTATGAAAGAGCATGTATGCCTGGAATTGTAATACCCTTCGGTCGCTTATTCCTTTGATAAGTATAAAAGGTACAAAGCTACACAGAGAAACGCTGTCTCAAAAAACCAAAAATAAATAAATAAATAAATAAATAAATAAATAAATAAATAAATAAATAAATAAATAGATAAATAAATAAACAAATAAACAAATAATAAAATAAAGTGTTCCCCCTTATGTCTCCTAAGTAGTTTTTGTTTGAAGTCTACCATACCCAATAGTGGAACATCAATGGCTGCTTGTTTCCCAGTTTCACTTGCTGGAGCTGCCTTTCTCTATCCTTTGCCCTCAGGTGGTTTCTATCATTGATGGTGAGGTTTATTTCCTAAAGGTGGCCAAATGATAGACCATGTTTTCTAAACTGGTCTGCTAGTCTGAGTGTCTATTTAGGAATTGAGACTGCTAAAATCTGGAGTTCTTATTAAAAGATGTGTATTACTTCCTGTTACTTTGTTGATATTTTGTTTTCATAAACCTTGTTCAACTATCCTGGTGGTGTCTATTCCCTATGACCTCTTGCATGTGTTTATCTTTCTCTTCAATCTGAAGTATCCCTCCCAATTTCCTCTGCAGAATTAGGTTAGTAGTCATATATTCCTTTCATCTGTTTTTTTAAAATCATGTAAAGTTATTATTTCCTTTTATATTTTAATAGATAGTTTTGTTTGAGGAATACTAATCTAGATAGACAGTTGTGGTCTTTCAGAACCTGGAATGCCTCTTTCCAAGCCCTTCTGGATTTTGAAAAATTTGTGTTGGATAATCAGCTGTCATTCTGATGAGTGTGCCTTTGTAAATGACCGCTCTCTCTTACAGCTTTCCATAACTGATGTTCTAGGACCCTTTACTTCTCAGAACTGGGAGGTAGTGGATGGCAGATGTGTGGCCTGGGGACTCAGGGTCAGAGAAGCCTCACCTGTCAGTACCTGTAGCGAGGGACATGGTGAACGATTAGGTTTTTGACTCAGGTGTCTTACTAGTTTATAATTTGACCAGTTAGCTCTTATTTGTGTGTCTTTAAAAGTGCATATTCTGCATTGTTTAGTGCAGCCTTTTGTAATATATTTCCAGCTGGTCAAATTAGTTAATTTGTATTTAAGGAATAGCTCTTAATTACTTCTTTTTCAAATTGCTTTTACAGTCATTAAATTTCTTCAAATCTCCCACTGCCTGATTTGTTTGTTTTTTTAACTTGGAAAAAAAATAGTTTTTCTTTATGTATTTTGATGATGTTTTGAGAGATAGCTAAATTTATAATTGAACTTATTAATGTATTTTTAAGTCTCCACAAATGCATTCATTTTAAAAGTGCATTTTGATTACTGTTAATTTACTTATATTAGGCTTCTTTAATGCTAAAAGGAGATATATTTCTAATTCTTTTACTTTCATATTTTGCATTTTGCAGGATTACTCTTAGTATAAAACACTTCAGATTTTTCTCTTTTGCATTTTATGTGACAATGTGTCAGTCTATATACAATATAACATTGATTATATTGGAGTTTATATTAGCCAGTTTTCTCGTTTCCTTTCATTTATCTGATTCTTCTATGTTCCCCTAACCCTATTCTTCCCTCCTTTTCTATTTCTTTTATTATTTTAAGAAAACTTGGTCTGGAGCAATGGCTGCAAATCAAGAGTGTTTGCTGACTAAACATGGTTGTGTCTGGCATCCATGGTGAGTAGTTCCCAACTATGTGTAACTCAAGCCCCAGGGGATTCAATGTTATCCTCTGGTCTCTGTAGACACCGGGACACATGTATGAATACCTACAGACAGATAGAAACACATAGTATACATAAATAAAAATAACAAAGTCTTTAAATTTTTTAATTTTCCTTAGATTGTTAGAAAAATGTTCTATTTTCTTTCTGTCTCCATCACAAACACGATGAAGAAAAGAACTTGGAGAGGAAATGGTTCATTTCATCTTACACTTCCAGGTCACAGTCCATCACTGAGGAAAGTCAGGGCCCATTGGGGGAGGAAATGATTTGTTTCATCTCCCATGTCCAGGTCCCAGTCCACCACTGAGAGAAGTCACGGCAGGAACCAATGGAGAAAGCTGTTTACTGGATTGTTCTCTTTGATTTGCTCAGGAGCTTTCTAATACAGGACAGACCCATTTGCCCAAAGATGGCACAGTAAGGCCCACCTACATGAATTAGCAATAAGAAAATGTCTCACGGATGTGCCTATTGGCCAATCTGATTAATGTAGTTGGAATTTTCTTTGGTCCACCAACTAGCTCCCAAATAAAGATGTGGAGACTAATTATTAAATATGAATGCTCAGCCTTAGCCTAGGTTTGTCCCACTAGCTCTTTTAATTTAATTTAACCAGTTTCCATTCATCTACATTTTGCTTTAAGGCTTTTGACCTTTCTTCCTTGAGCCTAAATTCCTCCTCTTACTTACTCTCCCTGCCCAGAAGTTCTGCCTATGCCTCCTCCCTTGCTATTGGCTGTTTATCTTTTTTTATTTTATAATTTAATTTAATTTTACATATCAGTCACGGATTCCCCTGTCTTCCCCTCTCCCGTCTCCATCCCCCCAACCCCCATCCCCCCATCCCTTGCCTTCCCCCCAGCCCCCCCATTCCCATCTCCTCCAGGGCAAAGACTCCCCTGGGGATTCAGTTCAACCTGGTAGATTCAGTCCAGGCAGGTCCAGTCCCCTCCTCCCAGGCTGAGTGAAGTGTCCCTGTGTAGGTCGAGAGAAAGCACAAACTGACTTACTCTGGTGATAGGATGGCCAAACACCCTAACTGTCGTGCTAGAAATCTCATTCAATGACTGAGGGAAGCGGATGCAGAGATCCACGGCCGGGCCCCAGGTGGAGCTCCAGAGTCCAATTGGCGAGAAAGAGGAGGGATTGTATGATCGAGAATTGTTGAGACCAAGATTGGAACACATGAACTATGAACCAATAGCTGAGGAGCCCCCAACTAGATCAGGCCCTCTGGATAAGTGAGACAGTTGATTAGCTTGAACTCTTTGGGAGGCCCTCAGGCAGTGGGACCGGGACCTGTCCTCAGTGCATGAGCTGGCTGTTTGGAGCCTGGGGCCTATACAGGGACACTTTACTTTGCTCAGCCTAGGTGAAGGGAGGAGGAGACTGGACCTGCCTCGGCTGAGTCTACCAGGCTGTTTATTTTTTTTATTAGACCACTCAGGTGCCTTAGGCAGGTGAGGTAAAACAGCAACACTTCTTTACATAGTTAAACAAATATTCCTCCACAGATTAAGGCAATCCACTAATTGAGATTCTCTCAGATAGTTCTGAGCTGTGTTGACAACTGAAGCTAAATAGAAGAACCATGTTTTATTGATTTCACTAAACAACAGGGAGCATTTTCTCTTCTAAAATCCACTCTATACTACATGTGTGTAGTATACGGACTCATACACACCTCAGTGTATTGCTTTTCCAGATCAGATTCCGTTTAGATGTTAGTCAATTAGATCTATCTGGACATTTGTCCTATTGGTTATACTCATTATGTTCTCTGTAGCATCACCACATCTAACATAACTTTATTTACTGGATAGACAGTAAATTCACTGTGTTTTAATGTTTTGAAAATAAGTTGATTATATCTTTACTGAATATAGAATATAGAATTCTGGGTGTAGCTATTTTCTGTAGCATAAATACAATTGTAATTTTTCTGCACTACATAATTTCTGTTTAGTAACTATCATTTCTTTACACCCCTCAGATATTTCTGAATACTTTCTTCTCTGGGTCTAGAATTGAAACTTTTTTTTTTTTTTTTTTTTTTTTTTTGGTTTTTTGAGACAGGGTTTCTCTGTGTAGCTTTGGAGCCTGTCCTGGATCTCACTTTGTAGATCAGGCTGGACTCGAACTCACAGAGATTCACCTGGCTCTGCTTCCCAAGTGCTGGGATTAAAGGTGTGCGCCACCACCACCCGGCCAAACATTTTTATCATGTCTAATTGATCCTTCTAGTCTCTATCCTTTTGTATATTTGTAATGTAGTTTTAGTGTTTTCTCCTCCTTTGTCTCTCAGATCATCACCATTTCCTTCATTTTTATCCCATTGTGAAATCCGGTGAGTTCTTCTTTTCAAGACATTGCATATTTAACTCTAGAATTCTGCCCCTCTCTCTTCTGTATTTGTAGGTTAGCACATTCTTGCTCATCTCAACAGTCTCGATTCTAAGTACATATTAAATACAGTTGTATTGAGTTCAATGTCTATAGTGAATTTCCTATACACACTTTAACCCTTGCTTGTCTGACTTACCCTCTGCTTTTTCCCCTGCCTGGTTATTTTGTGTGCTGATTTTCTTTTCTTTTCTTTTTTATTGTGTGGTTTAGACGGCATCTTTCTGTGTTGCGCAGGCCAGTCTCCAGCTCCTGGGCTGTGACCCCTCTGCTTCAGCTTTCCTGGGCCAGAGGGTTCAACACTATTCTCAGCATATATAGGAATTTTTATGATTTTTAAATGTACCTGGAGTCTCTGGATGACCTCATCTTCCAGAATGTGTTTACCTTCACTTCTAATTTGCAGGAAGGAGAGACAATAATTTGAACCACCTCAATCCAATGAGAAACTGAAGTGTAATTTGAAGCTGGGCTTTAGTGTTTATGAGGAATGGCTTATTTCCAGATTTTATTTATTATGAGAAGAGAACCTTTGAAATCCAAAGAGAATGAAAGATTCATCAGGGTGTTGTCTCCTGAATTCCAATGTTTGACTTTTCACTTTTGTACATCTGCTAAAATACCTGCTCAGTGTCTCAGTCCCTGCTGGAACTTGTCATCATTGTGAGGAGGAGAGTTTCAAATGCAGGGCTCATCCTGCATGGCTTTCCTTCTGGATGCTGGCATCTCTCCTGTGTCCTGAACTTTATAGATGAAAATGCAGAATTCCATTTGTTTGCAGTGTGAGAGTTGATTAGAAATAAGGTCATCTGCTGTTGGTGGCAGAACTCCCTTCACTGGGTTTTAAATTTGGATTTTTCTATTTTATAACTTCATTTCAAAAGTGTCATCTATTTCTTTAAACATAATATTGTTGCTTTGTAAAGTGTATTTCAAAGTTTCTATATCTGGTGCACACCTGTGGCTTTTTGTGGGTCTTTCTGTTGGTTCTGGCTCATAGTACCATATTTCTTTCTGTGCCTTAAAAAAAAAAAAAAAAACTTGGGAATTGTGGTTATTCTTGAAAGTACAGTTGGCATGTCTCACTGTAGCTTATTTGCTTTTCTTCTAGCTACCACATGAGGTTGATGCAAAAAAACTATTTGTTAACTCAACATAAAATTGGAAGTTCTCAAGCACATGTAGAAAGCATTTCTCCTTGGGGCTAAAACAATGTTCAGTATTAAGAACATCCACTGCCCTTGCAGAAGAGCCAGGTTTAGTTCCCAGCACCAACGTGAGCGCTCACAACTGACTGTGACACTAGTTCCTGGAAACCTGATGCCCCCTGCAGGCACCCATATGTACATGGTGCACATATAGATAAGCAGCTGTTTGCCTTTTACCTGACTCCCTGTGTCTGTGCCTTTGACGCCATGCCTTTTCACCCCACCCCACCCCCCAAGGGAACTGTTAGGACCCAGCAACACTCATAAATCAAAACACATGTTTTTGTTTTGTTTTTAAGGAAAACATTTTTTTTTTTTTCAAGACCACTCAGACACGGAGTCTTTATAAAGGATAATTTTCAGCTTTCTTTTCCTTCAGTCTTCCTCCTAGCAAGTAGACATTCCTTTTAGATTTGCTGTTAGGGGTAAGTCTTGATCAAAAGTAAATAAAACAGAGTTACTTTTCTCCTCTGTCCACACCACATTCGGCAAATTTGATGCACACTCTAGGATGAAAGCATCTGGCTGTTTGTTTTAGTCCATTTGAGCTGGTAACAAAATATAACAATCAGGGTAACTTACAAAGAGTAGGAAATGTTTGTTTGGCTGCTCAGAACTCTCAGGCCCAGGCTCTGGAAAGTCTAGTATCTGTTAATGGCTTCTCTTAGCTTCCAAGATGACACCAAGCTGCTGTGACTTCCAAAGGGGAACTGTGTATCTTCTTTACATGATGCAAGGGACGACAGGGTCAACAGGATGCAAGCTGGCTGCCCCTGTCCTTTTGTGAGCACTGGTGCATGCATGGGGGCTTTGCCCTCCAGACTTAATCACTTCCCCCAAGGCCTCATCTTTAATACCATCACAATGGGGATTAAGCTTCAGCATGGATTTGGGAGAGGATACATTCAAACTGCCACAGTTTTATGTGTGCACCTCTGCTTCCTCTCTCCTTACCCTTTTGATTTCTGTCCTCTCCCAACATTTGTTAGTTTTTTATGATTTTAAAACATTCTAGGCAAAATTCAATTATTATCAATTAGTAGATTTGGTCTAAATAATTATCCATCATTCCTTAAAACACTGGTTTTCTTTTTGTTTTTAATGTATAGAAAAATGAAACTTGACATTATGAAATGCACTTTGGGAAGTATATTGTTGTTTTCTTTGGTATCAACACATGGTCAGAAATCTAAATTCTTGAGACAAATGCTCACTGTATATTTTGT
Source organism: Peromyscus eremicus (assembly GCF_949786415.1). Lineage (NCBI taxonomy): Eukaryota > Metazoa > Chordata > Mammalia > Rodentia > Cricetidae > Peromyscus > Peromyscus eremicus. Next base: position 4,739,344 of record NC_081426.1, on the reverse strand, counting down.
TGGACAAAGTGCTGATCATATTTATTGTCTTAGTTATATAACTATTGCAGAAAATCAATATATTTTAGTGTTTGTGTACATGTATGTGGAACATTTAATAGCTTTTAAAAACATGTGTTCAGTGTATTTTACATATTTTAGTGTACATTAATGTATTTGACTATTTTGAGTTTTTTTTTAAATATTTTAAACACATTTCTCTGTATCTAGGTATAGTGAACAGGTTGAAAATGGAATGAGAAGATAGCTAAATATTTTGAAGCTAACACTAGAATTGGCTGTGGGACCATGTATGAATAGTACCGTGAAGGTGATGGTAGCTTAAGAAATACTTGTGTGTTTGGATTTTGTTTTATTTAGAACATGCAGAGATCCAATCCTTGAACCAGATTCTAGCATACATCCATTAATCTTGTTTCTTTTATATGCTTTTCTATATTAAAAAATTGTTGCTAAATTGAGTTTCTTTAACTCTTGGAAAAGTTTTTAAATATGTATAATTGCCATTATAAAAACTGAGTTCATGGAGAAATGTATTTATTGTTCTATGCATATCTCCTGTGGAAACCTGAAGATGCTCACATAAGAAACATTCTTGCCCATTCTCTTGAATAAACATGTTGCAAACCCAGTGTATTTGCATACACAAGAGAATAATTGTTTCAAAGATATGGGCTGTGAACACATGTGGTTGTTTGCCAGATTACGAACACCAGACGAGAGACATATTTTTCAGGTGTACAGCTTGAGGAAATTATTAAACACTCAGAGTAAATGCCATGTCTTGGGGAATATTTGGAAAAATGTAGGTGTGACTATATATTGAGTAATCAGTCCCTCTAGCTCCTACTGTGACTGATGGAAAATTTATCTTATTTTCTGTTGACAAAGAGAAACAAAACTGTAGCTCTCTTAATGCATAGTTTGTTAAGCAATTTCCATTTTGCAGTTGCATCTCACAGATGTTCCAAAATGGTTAAGCTAAAAAAGTGTGTTTCAACTCCCAAGTAAGTGGCAACAAAATGCATTTCTATCAGTTGAATGCATACATACGCTTGTCTATTTGTATATCTGTATATGAATTTCACTTACAGAAAGAAGCATATTTAGAAATATATTAGTATTTATTTATTTTCTTTGTATATGCACTAGTATGAATGTAGAGGTCAAAAGATACCTTTTCCTTCTGCCATGTGGGTCTCAGAGCAGAAACTCAGTTCTTTGAACCAGACTTGCCTTTGCCTGATGAGCATCTCACTAGCCCAAGAATCATCTTTAGAGGCCAGTAAATTTCTCTCTTGATCTTGGTCAAGAAGTTATAAAAATAGTATGCTAAGCCCAAAAGCTTAATTTTTCATCACATTTTACAATTTATTTTCAGTGGAGCTAAGCAGTTTCAAAGTGTTTACTTATAGTTGTAACCTAGTAGCTCCTACAGAGCTGAAAGAGCTCCTGTCCTCAACCTTTTGACATTAGAATTCATTGCAATGCATGCTTGTTATTAATTGGCAATCAATTTGAGTTTCCAGAGAGTAGTGTAAAAGGAATGAACTTTCCAAACTATCCTTTGTTAAATCCACACCTCGAGTAGAGTGCTGTCACAAGTCAGCCTGTCTAAGAAGGACAACCACACAGCCTGGTTTGTCAGACCCTTCTGCTTTAGACATACTTTACAGCAGTAATTACTACTAGTGTCCTCTTTATTCTCACAACATAGTTTTAAATAATTATATGGTCATGATAGATTTTCAAGCTAAGTGACATTCAAAAGGAAAGAATGGTCTAATATCACTTATTCACATTGGACCCTTCCACATAGTGAAAGAATATCTGTATTTTAAACCATTTTTTCTGCTCTTTAGTTTAAGTATGTAATTGAGTTATGGTTTGGGGAATTCACTATCTTGGCAGTTATAGAAAACATGGCCAGAGTAAGGGAATCTATGAGTATACGTTATAATAGCATTCTTCATTACTATTTGCCTAAGAACAAACCTCAAACACAAGCAACTCATAGAAAATAATGTTTGCTACATTAATTGGATGTGTTTAAGTGAGGAACAGACACTTGTGTGGATACCAGCTTTGAAGTGTTTCCCCATAACTAGTGGGTTTATGCTGATCTCCACATGTCTTTAGTTACTGGTTTCTTATTTTACATACATGTCTGATCATATTGTATCAGAATTATTGGTAACTGAAGATATCTTTGAATTGATTTTTCTGATTCTTGTTAATGTTTGAAGCTTTAGATTCTCTTATAGAAGCTATATGACCAGAAAGTTTATTCTACTCTAGTAGGAGTCTGTATTCAAAATTCCTAGAGTCCTGTGTATTTCCTTTCCAGTCTCCTGGATGCATGTTTTTATTCATAGCTGAGGAAACTACAACTCAGAAACCACACAAATATTATTGAACTTAAGGTAAGTCAGATAACAACAAAGAACCCATGACAATCATCCATAGGAACAGATCCATGTCATCTACATATAGAGTATGTTCCTAATCCTAACCAGAGTGGTGGTCCTGAGAAGCATGTCAAATAACATGTTCAGAGTCACTGACATGGATGACAGGAAAGTTGAATATTAAAAGACTTCAAACAAGGAAACTTGTTGAAGTCATAAGAAATTGATCTTGATTAGCTATCATTCAATAAAATAATGGACAGTATATAAGATGGTGAGTGACCAAGTCATCTAGGTTTGAAGTCATTCCAGACAATTGCAACTATACTTATTTTCTATACTTGTGATTAAAAACACCAGAAATCAAACATCTTATTTGTCCTGTGGAAATGAAATGGTAATAACCAATGGTAGAATGTTATCTTCTGCTCTCATGTAGGAAGCGTGATGAGAGCTTGAAGTACAATGGAGAGTCTCCCATTCGTTGCTGTAGAGTAGTTCACTATGAACTCCAGGTCTGGCTAAGGATGAGGACTGTATGTAGTCTTTCAACAAGCTTTTTATTTTTCCTGCTTCACACACAGCAAACTCAGCTCTACAATATGTATCCACCACAAGCAGGCAATGAAGTTCAATGCTGTACCAGTGCTTAGATTCAGAAGTGAAGAGGCTGCCCTCATTCCTTTTTTTTTCTACTGAGAATCTTTGCTGATTTTCTCCTGCCAAGTAACAAAATTTGTTCATGAATTTGTTGAAGACAATAATCATTCCCACCTTCACTCTTCCTATGACCACTATAACTTTAAAATAATTCATCAATTATAATCTTATATGATCTACAGCCTTAAATGCTTGAACACAGATAAATATATTTCATCCATGAATGTAACAGATATATAGTTGCTGAACCTATTTTAAGTCCATGGTGATATGGTGATGAATGATTGCCATTTCCAACACTTCTGGTTTTCAGATCTTAAACCTTAAGGATCTTCTTTGAGTCTGCTCTGATCCACATACTCATCATGACTTTCTTGTTAGACCAGGTACTTGACGAACAAAGGTTATCATCCTAAGAGGATCTTGTCTTAGATATCAAGGAAACCCTGAGCCTACATGGTGCTGTTATAGATGAGTCAGTCTGTGAGGTTTTTTACCTTTTCTGGTTGAGTTTGAAATGTGAGACACACTTGGCTATCACTTGGCTATCAGACACATCTGGAACGAAATATTTCTAAGTTGTGAAGAGCTTGATGTAATGAAGACATAGCTGAATAGGGAGGAAAATACAGATAAATAAGCATTTTTTAAATTATCATGTTGGATTGTTTTCTTAACTATGATGAATATGGGTTTGATATTGAGATCTCTTACATATCATCCTGGGGAATGCTTCCCTACAAAGTAAGTATGTGTGCGTGTGTGTGTGTGTGTGTGTGTGTGTGTGTGTGTGTGTGTGTGTGTGTTTATAGAGTTCTTTTATATTCCTTGATACAGAATCTGCAGTGTTAATACAATATTTCATTCTAAAAATTTGTATAACATATATTTAAACCACAGATGAAAGATAATTTTGGCTCCCCAAGCAAGCAGGTATATTACAGAGAAGCAGCAATAATATACAAGTATATCATTTAATAATTTAAATGACATAGACATAATTTTGAGTAGATAGGTTTTTCTTGGCACCTGGTAGATTATCCTAAAGAGAATAAAAGCCACATATGTTAAATTATTGATTTAGTCCCAGCTACTGGGCTTTGTTCTTGCAGTTTTGGGTATGCATTGAGGACAGAAACAATTGCTTCAGAGGTTAAAACATAGTTAGAAACCATTTTATTTTTGGAGTTTCTAAATATTTAAGAATTACACAAATGTAAACTATAGTTTCCTTTCAACATTAGCTGCAGAAGAACAGATAATGGACCCCCACTGCACATTTGGATGGTTTCTTTATTTCTGAGTGTGCTCGCTCTTCAATCTTCCTTTCCACAGAATTTGGAATTTTGTTTCTCTCGTGTTTTATTTTTGAAAAGGCTCTCTGCCATTGTATCATTTCGTTTTCTGGTTTCATCCTTTTGTCTGGAGGCTTATTGCCGCATTCCTGGTCTGAGGACTGTGCAGTGAGGGAGATGGAGAGCCATGAGCGTGTATCTAGTCAAGGTTGAAAGAGAGCAGGGTTTCTAAATGAACGCTGCCGTGAGTGGGGGACATGTAGGTTATTGCCATGACAATTCTAATTGTTGGAACTTTATTCTTATCGTGGTCTTTATTCAGGTGGATTCACCCGAACGGCACACATAGATGAGCCTCTTTAATTTCTGGGCTGGTTTTTGGAGAACATGTAGCCAAGAATCATCATCTTTTTGTTGCGATAACAAAACACACGGTCAAGGGGATGTGAATGGAATTGCATTTTCTAGGCATGCAGAGATCGGTATGAAGCGAGCCCTGCTCCCTCTGACCCCTGGACGCTCTCTCTAACAAATGATGGGGCTACATTTTAAATTACAGGAGATTCCAATTACTGTGAAATTATGGGGCTCTAGGAGCTCCCTCTATGGGCTAATTTAACGTCTGCAAATGATATTTCCTCTTTTCCTTTCTCCCCCCTTCTTCTTCCCATTTTTCCCCCAACAAAGCCTCTGTGTGGCCTCCAGGATGGGGTGGCCGCCTAAGGGCCCTGAGGTTGTGCTCCTTGGAGCGTGTGCAAGATGGCTGCCCAAGGCTGTTTGAAGCCGGCGCGTTTGAAGCTGCGGCGCGTGTTTGAAGCTGCGGCATTTGAAGCTGCGGGGCTTGAAGCTGGCGCGTGTGTTTGAAGCTGCGGCATTTGATGTTCCTGAGGACGTTTGTAAATTTGAGACAGACTTTAATATTGTTAGACGGTAGGGGAGTCCTTTTCAACCCCCTTTTCATATATTTTTTCACTTGAACTTTTAAAAAAGTTTTATTTAACTTTTTTTTTCAACTATTTTAACTACTTATGTGAGCCGAGGAATGCTGTGATTCACAGTCATTATTGTAAGGAGGCTGTTATGTATTTTTAGTGCTGCTGGGACCGTAGGAACTCTTGAGTGGCTTTGACTGGATACAACAATGTGGAGAATAAGCCCAACTGTGAAAAATGCCACCGTGGCCACAGAACAGCACAGAATAATTTTGAAAGAGGGCACTCTCCTTCTTGCTTTTAGAAGAAGGGTAGGGGCGCCTGCTGTTGCATTAGCAACATTAATGAATGTTCAGGTAGAAGGCACATGTGAGGTAGAGGTTGTGGGTGTAGAGATTGTAATTTTCCCGAGCAAAGCATTTTCTATTTTCTTCCTATTATTTTTCCTCTCCAATTTCTAAGAGAACTGAGGGAGAAATGTAGATGTCATTGCAAACATCGCTGTCAACCTTTGGACTGTACTGTGAAATGATGGGGGCTGCATGGGAAGAGGCAAGGGGCTGAGCGTGGCTGATACCCAGGAATGAGAGACGACAGACGGATGCTTTAGAGCTTGTAGGTGATGGTTCTGGAAATGTCTTGTTTGGAGGAGCCCCACGTGTGGAGGTGAAAGTTAGATGGAATTTGGGGAGGAACCATGAACTGACAAATGTGTATGGACTTGGGTGCACATAGCTTTCAGTAGGTCCTCGCCTGGATCAACGCACCTTTGATCGCAGAGTTGATGAAGTAAGACATCTTGTACTGTTCTTTATGCTTTTCTCCGCATGGTGACTTGGGTGACAGACTACTTTGTTGGTCTGTCATTCAAATTTTCTCTTTTGAGGGAGGCTATTCCGTTCTTCTAATGATAGCTCTCTAAAAATAAGAAATGGTATCTTGGCATGGGCTGTTCCTTAGGGCTTAAAACTACTTATTTGTATGTATACTCTTGAGTCTTTCATCGTCAGAGAATGGATCCCTACAAGAGTGCTTCTGTTATTCAAATGTATTGGTATTGATCCTTCCAGGATCCAGATGTCTGGCTCTGGGCCTCATTTGTTTGTATTGAATATCTACATGTCCTTCACTCCAGAATGAGCAACTCAACCTACACCATCAAAACTGGATTACTACCTCCCAAAGAGACGAAACATATTTTATCCTAATAAATAGCTTAAGTAGGTGCTCTGTTTATTTTAGAGTAAAATATATGTTGTAAAAATTTGAATGATTAAAACATTTATTTCCCATTTCTTCAGATCACCTGGACTTGGCCTCTGTTTTCATGCAAATAGCTGACTTGAGGTTATTTCTCTTCATTAGCTGAAAATTTCTGATTTTGGAAGAACAGGAATTTGGTAAGTATTTTTCTTTAAATAGTATAGGTCCATTTTCTTTTTAAAATACTTCATTTACTTATTGCATGCTTAGGCATGTGTGCGATGCATTTATTGAGACTGAGGACAACTTGCAGGAGTTGGTTCTCTCCTTCCACCATATCGGATCTAGGGATCGGACTCAGATCATCAGGCTTGGCATTAAACATCCTTACCTAGATCTATTTTTGTTCCAATTTGTTGTTATTAGCTTGTTTAATTGTACTCTTTGACCCCTATAGTATTTTTTCATTTTCGTAGCTAATGTTTAATCTTACAATGACTTTTTTAAACTAAACTTTTATTTTTAAGTTTCATGTTAATAAGATGGACATTAATTTATCAAGACCTAAGTTCCTGCAGATTGCCAATATAGTAAATTAATCTGTTCTTAGCTTTTATAAATTATTAGACATTAAAAATAAAATTGAGAGTCCATAAAATCAATTGTTGTTCATTTAGACCCATAGTGTTTGGAAAACTCCATTGAAAACACTATAACCTAAAGAGAGAAGATATTTGGCATGCATGTGTAAATGTATGCATGTGTGCACCCACATACAAATACACAGGGGTACACAAGCACATGTACCTATGTGTACGTGTGCATGTATATTTGTTAATTGCTTTGTATATTTTTTAATAATCAATTCATATATTTTCTCACCTCTCAACATGTGTAATGCTCATTGAATGCACATCACTGCTTAGTTAAACTTGAAGAGAATATTTTTAAGTTTTCCTATTCTATATCAGAAAAGATTTTTTGAGGATAATTATATACATGTTTGGGAGAGAGCTATACCCATCTTATTACATGTTTGATTGAGCATAAGTAATTCAATAAAAGCGATGGGTAAACACTGATAACTGGTGTATCTTCCACAATAAGCAACTTGTGGAAAACTTGATCCATCAGGCTGTGACTGGAGAGGCTCCTGCTCCATATTGCTTTGTGCTGAGAAATTCTTATTTTCTAAATAGTCACTGTGATTTTATTCACATGCTCACTCATATTTTCTGTTTCCTTTCACTTAATTAAAATTAAAATTGAAGATTACTTTTTAAGTGCTGTCCACACTTTATGTACTTCTTATATTCAACTCTTCCATGTGGAGGTTGTTGACTATACCAGTAGTTCCACCCCTTGGCTTGCTAGCTCTTGTTCTTGCTCCCTAATTTCTTGTGTATACTTTCTCTGCATCTGTCAGAGTCCTCAGCTATATTATCATGGTGAAGTTCATAATTTGTTTCCTGTAGTTAAAAAGGTGAGTAAATCAATTACTAAGCTCCAAGCTGAGAAGAGCCCTCCATTGCACAGCATTGTGTACTCTTGTAACTTCTAAGAGCAACACCTGCTCTTAGGATGTGATTATGGCTGTTTATTCATCCATAATGTTACATAGACTTATTGATTTGATTCATTATTTGCTATGAGGTTTGGCTGCATATTATTGATATTCTATTCATTTATAGTCCTAAAACTTTCTGTTTCATTTCTTTCCTGTGCATATGTGTGTCTGTATATACATAACTCGTATGCACACACAGACACATACCACACATACCCAATATCCCTGGCAACCACTGATCTTTATTTTACTCTAGTTACAAAATTGTAAAATTGTAAAAAGAAATAGTATTAGTGACATTTTACAACATATGCTCTTCTGTGATTAGCCTCTTTCATTTAAAGCAATGATTATGAATTTCATTCCTGCTATTACATGTGTACAGAAATTCTTCTTATTAACAATTAGTATTTCTGTGTATGGACATACCACAGTAAGTTTATCTAGATATCATTTGACAACTTCTTTAGTTCATCACATATATATATATACACATATATATATATACACACATACATATATACATATGTGTGTGTAATATGCACATGTATAATTTTGTGTATATAAGTTTTATAGGTTTGAATTTCTCTTGCATAAATATCTAGTCATACAATGACCAAGGTTCATGATGTACAGATTTTGAATTTTGTGAACTGCTATTAAACTATTTTCCACAGTGACTTTATTGTTTTGCATTTCTATTACCAACATATGAGTATTTCAGATGTCAATATATGAAATATTTACTATGTCTTCACCAACACTTGATGTGGTTAGTCTTTTTAATTTTAGCTGTAGTAGCAAGTAAATATAAATTTCTTTCCAAGATGCTTTTCTCTTTAGAATCACTTATTTCTGCTTTGTCCAGCTTACTGTGCCTACTTCATCTATAGGCTTAAATAATCATTTTATTTTTTCATGTTATGTTTTTCATAACCTTACTCTTCTAAAGTTTATAAACTTTTTTATCATTTATCTTCTTTTAGTACTTGGTAAACATATAGTAGATTAGAGTCTTGGTTGCACATTTTAATAAATGATTCTTTTCCTTCATTTTCTGAGAAATTATATATTTGAAAAGGATATAGTTAATTTGAGAGTTTGGTTTTACTGACATGTATCAACAGTTAAACTACAAATTAGATTTTATATTCAAAACAGTTATCAATCTGATATTTCAGGAGCCATTCTTTTCAAAACATTTTCACAGACGTTCAACAACTACAGAATCACTATCACTATCAATTCATCTCTAAAGTGCCTGTTTTTATTCTCTGCCTCATTAGTCAGTGTAGAGAATAGTGTGCCATTGAGCATTAAAGAAGCCACTTTTATTTAACTCAGTACCTACTTACATTGGTCAGGATTGGTGATTTTTAAATCCCCTTCCTTTTTTTTTATTTAATGAAAAGCATTGACTGTCCTCAGATCTCTGGCTTTGTTCCTAGGATGTTGAAAGGCACACGGCCACTTTGCCAGTCCTTCAAAGGTAGTGCATGAGAATGGTCACCGCCACTGGGTGTTTCATTTGAATATGTGCCAGGGCTCGGAGGGTTTCTCAGTGGCTCAGTTGCTGCTTCGGCAAAACTACCTGGTTAGTCAGAGGCCTATTTTTTTTTTTAATTTTAATTTTATTTTGTTGTCAAAGACTTCTTACAGTAAACTAAAGACTAATGAGTTGAGTACCTGTACCCATAAGCTCTCAAGGAAACTTACCCAGAAAGTTAGCCTTTATTTAAAATAAAGAAAATTGATCTGGTACCTTGACAGTATTATTTAGTCCACAGTAATTCCTGCATAAGTTATCTTGTGGAGCTTTGTGTCAGAGGACAGATGCAAACCCTGAACAAACTTCTCAGTGTTGTCCCACGTCTGTAGTAGGAGGCAGGGTGGGTACTACACTATTCACCCTCACCTAATGGAAGCTTTTCCTGTTCAGTGGGAGGCACTTTTTCACACATATAGCCCATTAAAAAACAACAACAACAAATCTCATGCCTTTGATTTTAAGTGTGATGGTGTTATTAGTAAATGCAGACATCAGGGATATTCACAACAAAAGACTAAATGATGAAGCTAGGAAATTGTAACTATATGTGGATAATCTTTTACGGCTTCCAAGTAAGTAATTTTTTATTACTTCTTCATTAATTTTGTTCTTTTAAATTTGACTGTTAAATCTTATTTTACCTTAGAAATTCAGTCAAGAGTGGGAGATTAAAATCTTGTCTATTTCTTGGGAGAAAAAAAAGGGGATGATAAAGAGAGCCAATATCAAAAAAATTCAAAAATTTACTGCGGTGATAATAATCAACAAATTCTTACCATTCTACAGTATTAAGACTGCAATGAAGAAATTCCTCATGCAAAAATCTCCTTTTAAAGGTGTTGACAGGAAATTTCACCAAGCATTTCTTTTAAACTGTTTTGTTGTTATTTGGTTGGTTTGATTTTGTTCCTGAGTAAGCCCTCACTCAAACTTCTCTTAAGCCTGGACTCCATCCTTTTATATTTGAGAGACCTTTTATATTTGCAGACCTTTTATATTTGAGTTGAAGGTTGATCGAGTTATTTCAAAAACTTATTCTTACGTCATTACCAAGTGTACAAATCAAGTTACTAAATGCACACATCTTTCTACTGATTTCTTTTCTTATTTCTAGAAAGCCAAGCTACATTTTCTAGAGATGTGTACTATGTATTTTTCTGATGTCAAAATCCTAGTGTCTGGGAGTCATTCCCAGTGTTTACTTTACCATCTGATCCCTAAGGAATTCTGCCATCTTATTCTTCTTTAATGGCTGTGCCCCCAGTCCAACCTTAATCCTCCCTGGCAATTTGCATTGTAGGAATCCCACATCTGTTATGCAATAGGGTCAAATCCAGGGGATTAACCCCCCCACACACACACTCTCCTGTTTTCATTCATACTTCACAGAGGGAGGCCTGCCTGCCTTCTGCCCATCACCACTCTGCTCCCTGCCCAAGGGAACAATTCTTTCTAGTGTATGGTCCAGAAAAGTGTATTTTTTAATACACTGTGCCATTTAGGTGTGGTCTTTTATAAACTGTGGTACCCTTCAATTTTATAAATCTTCCTTTGGGAATTAAAACATACATGCCATCTAATGATTTTTTTTTAATAAGATGCATTTAAAACTTCTTATTTTGAGAGGAAAAGAATCTATAAAAGACTCTTAGTTGACTTTTTCTACTGAATGTAGGTGTTTGTCATAACATATTTGTACCTTGATTATTTACAAGGTCTACTCTAGGTTACTTAATTGTTATTATAAAATGTTTGTTGTTCTTGAATTTTATATCAGAGTTGATCTTAAAAAATACTGAGAAAAAAATTCATTTTAATTGCTTTCCAGTTTTCCAAAATTTTACAATATTGTCCTGTTATGCCCAGATTGTGGGGACCCCCAAAAGACCACCAAGGAGACTAAATCCCATATGTAAAAGCAAAGAGCCTTTATTTTCAAGCTCAGAGCCTGGGCTCTCTGTCCGAGGCAGCAGTGAGAGCAGAGAGCACAGAGCCCAGGAAGGGTGGAGTTTTTAATCATAGCAGAGGCTGGGGTGAGGGGATTTCCAGGGTTCAAGACCCAGATTGGCTGACATTTGTCTAGGGATATAGGGAATGTTTGGAATGTCAGGTATTTCCTCTTAGATGCCTGCCCCACTAGGTGGGGTCAGCTTATGGCTTTTCCTGGGTCCAGGTGTTGCCTGCTGGAAGCTGTGTCTGGGCCTCTCAGCCTGTCATGGCAGCTGTGTGGTCAAGCTGTTTTGGGACCCCCCACAGTACCATTTAAGATAAAATAAAAACAAAAAAATGTCTTGTTATAACATTAAGAAAAAATACATGTGGGGCCTAGATGATAAATATGACAAAAGTGTGCTGAGCCCTGAGGCAGATTTATCCAATGGAATCTAAATGTCCTAGAATTTGTCATGTATTAGCTCAGAAAATGTGTGTGGTCTAATAAAAAAACATATTTTGTCTTTAATTTGGAATTTTAATCTAATGTGCATCTCCCAGAATGAACCAATGCAAAGGGGTCAATACAATTGGTGTTAGAAAAGTACTCCTGGATTTAGAACACGCTTACCCCAAGTGTGGACTATGCTTGTCCCTCCTGAAGCAGGCTCTAAAGAACATTCTGACTTTATCTTTGAGTAGTCCAATGACCCTTCTTGCAGAGGTACCTTCTCTGAAGACATGAAGACCCAGATACAAGACTTAAAGTACTGTGGGGTCCCTCACTGTTCATTATATCAGGTCTTGCCCCCTTGTCCAGCCATACTTGTCCACTGCTGTCCCCTCCTCTCCACAAGTTTAAAATTAAAAACTAAAACTTCACGAGTTTAACTGCTTGGGGTTTTTTGTTTGTTTTCATTTCCGTAGGACTTTATGTTGCTCAAAACTCAAGTAAAATACATCTATGTATTTTTCTCTTGTGTTAGTGGTATCGAAAGTGAAGCTTGGAGTGGGGGAAATATGCTTTATTTTCTATGATAACTATTGAAGCAATAATGAAGAGGGGATGTCAAGACAGATTAAGAAATGTAAAACCTCATTCTGTTAGTGTGCTAAGTTAATGGTAGAGTAATGGACTATTTAAGAAGGTGTTTAAGGACAATTTGTTCATGAGTATTAGATACAAAAATATTAGATTTTGATTCTCTGTGTATCATGTACCAAGATAAACTCTAAATTATCAAATAAATAAATATAAAATAAAATATCATAACTTTGGGAAGCATCACACACATATACACAAAAAAATAATCAAATATAATAAAATAATCTAGCATCTAAAATGTTTCATCACAACTGGGAATCACAGGTCTGTATCTGTAAACAGAGTTAGTCTGCTAATATTTTGGTGAATGTCTTTCCCATTTTCATAATCTGTGTTATCTGTGATAATGCATGATGCATCTTTATGTTTATCAATCTTCCTCTTTCTCTCCATCCATTAAATTATCTACCTTCCTATTATATTTAAAAAAATAAACATAATATGTATTATTTTCATAGTTTTCTCCAACAAGTATATTTTAATTTTTTCCCCTGTCACTGAATATTTCTCAGCAGCATGTTTATTCTCTGAGTCATTTCACACTATATGGATGGACTATGGCTTATTCTCTCAAGCCCTCTTACTGGGCATATCAATTGCTTAGTTAATAGTTGATGACGTAGTTTAGTTGTTGGAGTGCTCGATAGCATGCATGGCAATCTGGGTTCTATCCCTAGGTTCTAACCTGGGTTCTAACTCACAGTGGCACTTCCTGTAATCCCAGAATTGGGAGGTGTAGATAGGAGGATCAGGAGTTCTGCCCATCCTCAGTTAAATAGTAAGTTTTAGGCCAGCCTAAGCTGCACGAGAAGGTTTATGTGGTAGAAGGACTGTGGCAGATTGGATCTAAGGAACTCGGCAGAGATAGTACCATACAACAGATCTCATGTAAGAGATTTATTATGGGCATAGTGAAAGCCCATCTCTGAACAGGGACAAGATAGAGAGACAGAAACAGAGAGACAAACGGAGCAAGAGAGCAGTTTGTGATGCCAGGGATCTTTTAAAGGGCTTGTATGTTTAGGGGCTGGTGATGGTGTAGTTGCTGGCTGATACAGGCTCAGGAGAACCTGGTTTCTATCACTGGTATCATTTTTAAAATGCTTACAAACTTTGGAAAACATAGTTAAATTTCACATTATGAAAATGATTGTTGCTATTTTTCTTTATGGGAGAGGGGAAGGCTTATTTATTTGTTTATTGATGGCATATCATATATCCCAGGCAGGCCCTAACTTATAGCTAAAGCTTCCCTGGACTTTCTGATTTTCTTGCTCCCAGCTCCCCTGCACTGGTATTACAGACATGTTTTATAGCATGTATCTTACCAAGAGATGGGGATTGAACAGAGACCCTCATCCTCACTAGGCAATCACTCTACCAACTGAGATACACCACCCATATACTCTTTTTATTTGTTCATTACCAAAATGCTGAACACTTTTTTTTTTAACTTCTTGGACATTTTGTTTTCTTTTGAGAAATTCCTAATCATTTCCTCTCATTTTTCTCTTTATATATTAATCTTTTCATTATTTATTTATAAAAGTTATTTATTTAAATAGGCCTTTGAATTATGTAGGTTTTTATACAAAGACCTTTTAAAATTAATTAGTAAATCTATCAAGTATTTCCTTGATGGATTCCAATTTCAGCATCATGACTATAACCCCTTAATGGATACCAAGATTATATTAAGTAGAATGAGAGAATATTTTAATTTGTCTATCCCATTTTCCTTCAGGTTTATAGTTGAATCTTTCATTATAGAAAGCATGATCAATGGGAATTTTCAACATAAAGCCTTAGAGAAAATCTCAGGACCACCTGGTTTTTAATTAAACTGAATTCTGTGGAAAGCTATTATAAATGTGACTTCCTCCCTTAGTATTTAGATCAGGCTCACTGAAGGGGTTGTATTATATTAAGATTCTATGGAAGTTAGACATAATTATTTTTAATGTTAAGTTTCTGTGTTCTTGGAATACATTGCTCTGCTTGAGTATAATCCACAGTTATGCAACCTTAGTAGGTTGTTTTTGTGCTTCTTTGTGGAGGAAATATATTCTGCCTTTAAGTCTTAGAAGGCTAAATTACTCTGGAAGCTACTGAAATGACTTTAGAGGAACATTGATGGAGTGAGAAAATCTCTAGGGAGTAGATGACAAATGGGGGTTTACACAGTGAGCATTCAACAGATAAGGAAGTTCAAGACCAGCAAACACTGCTGTAGACTGAAAGGGGAGCCCTGTTTGGGGATGAGATTTGTAAATATCATGGTATATATAAGCTACACAATTCCTTCCATTCCACTCTACAGATGCGAGTGCATTTTCAGGTCCATGTGTCTGTCCTGAAAAGTGCAGACATACCAAGGGCTGCAGGGCCGAGAACACAGTATTTAGCCACCTCTTTCAAAGATGCAGATTTTTGAATCAGTAAGTTTTGACTAGGACCCAAGATTCTGTATTCTGGTTAAGCTTCCAGGTTAAACTACGATGCTGCCTCTTTGCCCCTCTCTGAATAGCAATGGCAGAAATCATTCCCTGACACTTCCAGTTATCTAGAAATAAAGCAGCAGGTTAAATGTATGATAATTATAATATAGTGAAATAGTTAAACATTTTCTGAGTATCACATGAAGTCTGCTTATCTGAGTCTTAAAGGTCTGTGATAACCAGTAGGTCTAAATGAGACCCAAGGAGATTGTTTCCTGAGAACCAGTTGGGTTGCGATAATGCTCCTGAGCCTGAGCCTACCCCTTCAGGGGTAAGGTGGTCAGTGTTGTTGCGGTTTCATGACGTGCTATTCTCTGACATGATAGCTTACCATACTGAGTATTTTAAGCTGAAGGAATTTGAAAAGTGACAAATACAGGAAGGACTCTCCGACATTTCCCAGAAGCTAGTCACGAGGCCCTCATGTGAGTGTTCTCTGCACGTAGACACTGGAAGGAAAGCAGCCTCTTGTCTGCAAAGACAATGACAACAGTCTGCATGGAAAGGACTTGATAAGTTTCTCCCATTTTATTACCCTTAGTTCTTTGCATAACAATATTTCCCAGTCTTCATTAAACCATTTTTAAGAAGACCCAGATTCAACCTTTCTCTAGCTCTTCATTTCTATTTTTTTTTTTTTTTTTCGATTCAGGGTTTCTCTGTGTAGCTTTGCAGCTTTGCGCCTTTCCTGGAACTCATTCTGTAGCCCAGGCTGGCCTCGAACTCAAAGAGATCCGCCTGGCTCTGCCTCCCAAGTGCTGGGATTAAAGGCGTGCACCGCCCAGCAGCTCTTCATTTCTTTATAAAGTTCCATTACACAAAAATCATAGCCAATAATGATATGATTTTTTTGTTACTCTGGTTTTTTTCTTTGTTTTCTTGTTTGTTTTTTGTTGTTGTACAGGGATCTGGAAGCATATAAAGAAAGGCTATTATTATGAGGTAGGACTCTACAGAGTTGAAAGCTAATGGCATCTACAGTACCTGGGGCAATTACCTGCATCTGGAAGGAGAAACGTGTGTCTGGCTTCTGTGCCTTTTCTTCAGCTGCAGCCATTGCCAGGAATGCCATTGTGAGAGAAGCAGGGGACACCATTTGGGATAGTGTTTAGCCGTTAGCTCAGACGTCATGAAAACAGCTTCACCCCATTTCTGTTCATTTTATGGGGTCAGACATACATATTTGTTAAAAGTATTAAACTACTTGAAATACATTTGAGTGCTAGTATATAAAAATAGAATTTTCTCCTGGAGTATCTGCTGCAAAAGTACAAAAGTAATCTGAACCTTTCTGTGTTTTGGTTTTTTTGTTTGTTTGTTTGTTTGTTTTTTTGTTTGTTTGTTTGTTTGTTTGTTTTGGTCTGGCTTGAGCTTTTGAACATCCATGGAAATTAATGACAGAGACTTGAGAACCAGGCTGGAATGTCATGGTTTAAAGTGACGTGTTTGGTTGTCAAGTTGACAAAAGCTTAGCCTGTGATGGTGAACCTTCATTGTAAACTTGATAGACTTTAGCATCACCTTTGAAATATACCTCTAGGCATGCCTATGACCCTCCACAGAGGGTCAGCTGAAGAGGGGAGCTCTGCTCTGGATGTAAGCCTGAGTGTGGATAACACCATTCTGTGAACTGGAGTCCCGGGATGAATATGAAGGAGACAGTGAAGGAGCCACAGCATTTCTCATGGTGTGTCCTCTTGCCACGCCTTCCCCGTCATGATGGACAGTCCTCTCACCCCATCAGCCCAGACAAGTCCCGCCTCCCCGAGCTGCTTTGTCAGGAGTTTTGTCACAGTGATGGCAAGAGTGGCTCCTGTAGTTGTTAGTCATGATTTTAAGATTATAGTAAAGCCATTGGGTAAGCTTAGATTCTCCTCTTAGATTTCACAATTTATAAATTATTTTGTAAATCCCAAGCTACATTAATGACAAACTTTTAAAGCCCAACTCTGTGACATGTCTCATCTCCTAAAACTATAATTATTGACATATTTGTAAGTGTTTTTATGAAATATTGGAATAATTTTCAAGCTAAGTAACAATTCGAGTCTCAGTTGTACGGTCTGCGAGCCACCTTGGCATTGCCCAGTTCAGGGGCATATATTACAGCCAATCCCAAGTAATGTAATTTAGAATTTTTCAAATTCACTATATTTGTTTTTCGTTGAAAATTTTATATAGTATACATGGTGTTACATAAGTCCTAGGGTAAAACTCACCATCTGTGAGATATTGTCGGTTTCCTGGATTGTGAGCTCACAGAGAGCATCTACCGAAGATGGGTGTGTCTGCTCTACGCCTCTGGCTTCCTAAAATGCTAGAGAGCCTGTGGAGACTCACTGTGTGTGTGTGCAGAGACCCCATGGAGACTCACTGTGTGTGTGCAGAGACCCCATGGAGACTCACTGTGTGTGTTCAGGAAGCCTGTGGAGATTCACTGGGTGTGTTCAGGGAGCCTGTGGAGATTCCCTGGGTGTTCAGAGCTGGCCTTCCAAGGCTCATGGCACTGCCATAGTCTGATAGAGTGGGAGGTCACTACTACTTATTCAGACAGTGTATGTATTTATTCTCTCTCTGTGTTTTTCCTCTTGTATAAAACACTACACAGGGGCCATCCTTTCTATATATTCATAAAATGTTTTCTTCATATTGAAATTCTGTTAACTCTTTAACTTGATACAATAGAAAGACTATTATGGTTTTGAGTCATGTTGGAGTTACACTCCCAGGCTGTTTATTTATTTTAATAAAGTTAGTTTTTATTTATATATATATTATATTTATTTATGTATCTTATATAGAAAATAGCCACATTTATCCACTTGAGTATTATCTGTGGCTGATTTTGTACTAAAAGCCAGAGGTCACAGCGGGACTGAGATGTTAGGAGGGAAGAGCTTAAGGCATTTCCTGTCTGACCTTTGCATTCCCTTAGACAGAGGGATGGTGCAGAGGAACTGGGTTCTGAATCACACATCCAGAAACATCAGATCAACCAATAGAAGGAGGAAGGAATCTTGAGTTCCCTTCTGTAGCTGAAACAGATGGTCTGAAATGTATTTCTAGTAAAATACTTAAATATGTTTAAAGATGAAATAAAACTTAGGTATTGAAGAAATTTTGGTTTTTTCAAACTCCAGAAACAAAGTTAATGTGGGAACAGGTGAGAATAGCAGTCTGGGTGGCTTTTGCCTGTAACTACAACCACGCCACCAACTGGTTTGGAAGCCTTTAACAGATTGGTAAGGTACAGAGGACTTGAAACAAATCTACCTGAACAAAGTAAGAGGTCTTTGGATAGACCTGTCATTGACTATGGTGCCCCAAAAGGCTACAGGCTACCCTTCCTTCCTTCCTTCCTTCCTTCCTTCCTTCCTTCCTTCCTTCCTTCCTTCCTTCCTTCTCTCTCTCTCTCTCTCTCTCTCTCTCTCTCTCTCTCTCTCTCTCTCTCATTTTTTGAGAGAAGATTTCTCTGTGTAGTCTGGCTGTCCTGGATCTTGCTCTGTAGACCAGGCTGACCTAGAACTCACAGAGATCCACCTGCTTCTGCCTCCTGAGTGCTGGGATTAAAGGCGTGTGCCACCACCGTCCAGCTTACCCTTTCATATTAAGATGAACTAATAATAAATTTCTACAAGCAGGAGAATTCTCTGTAGAAAATTCTGATGCTCGATGGAAGGTGGCGAAAACGTCGGTTCTGAGGTCTTCGTACACTGGTTTACTTCCCTGGATGTGAATCAGCAAATCTCTCTGAAACAAAAGGAAAGCAAATAGGAAAACTTACACCAGGAATCTATTTTTATTTTATGTGTTTGATAACATAATTTTATTATTACAAATTTATTATTGCTTTACAGTCCAGCCTGGCCTTGAGCTTGTGATCCTTTCTGCCTCAGCCTTCAGTTGGTTGGCATTGTCAGGCATGTCCCACCCCACTCAGTGCTGTTATTAATGTTATTGCGTACTCACTGTACACTAAGCACACTTCAGATTACATTAGATCTGTGGTTTCCTCCAAAACACATAAAGAAGTGTCAGAAAACATTCATTTGTGTGGTTTAACAAAGACCAATGCAAGGAATGTACAGAACAAGAAAAAGGCCAGTCTTTACTGGTGATACCCATGAGGTACCCACCCACAATCACATAAACATGAAACTGTGCTCTTCTGGTCACTGTGGTCATCTTTCCCCTTTAGTACCCATATATGAATCTCCAAGGTACATAGGTTCATTTTTGTCTGTCTTCCAGCTCCGAGTGAAAAATCAATTATTGGGTATCGTTTCTCAGTTAAAATCCTATAGTTCATTTCCTCCTATTGCTGTGGCTATTCTATTTATGGATTTATTAGTTTATGTGTTCTTCTGTTACTGGAACATGACTTGCAGGTTTTGTCTGTACACATATTTTGGTGGACATTTGCTACATTTCTGTAGTGTCTTTGCTGGGATTAGATTGCTGATGGGTAGCCTTTGTATGTCTCTAAGGGTCCTAAGCAATGCCAAGTCATTCCATAATGTTACTGTGCAAGCTCTGCCTGTACAACTAGGCTACAAGGCCCATTCTCCTCCGTATCCACATTTCTGCATTGTAATATATTGCCATTTCTAACAATTTTGTAAGTATTATTGTAATTTCCTGACCATTAGCTCACTACATCTCTTCCTTACTCCTCCCTCCCTTCTTTGCTGAAGGCTTGTGCTTGTAAGGCAAATGTTCTACCGCTGAGAGCTAAGTCTCTCAGCTCTATGCCCTCTCCAAGACAGTTGTTCAGATACTTTGCTGCTTTTAATTGGGTTGCGTTTCTCTCATACAGAGCAGTTGATGAATAGCTTCTGTACATTAGGCTTTTGTTGTTTGTGTGTGACAAGTTCTGACCAGGCTCTCTTTTTCACTTTTGTGTCTTTTGTTGGAATTCTGCATTGCACAGTAATGACACCTTTTTTTATATATATGATTAGGTCTTAAAACAAGACATTTTCTTCTACTTTGAGATAATGAAGATTTCCCCCTGCGTCTGTTCCAAAACTCTGGGGTTTTTTTAACCTTTAACATTAGGTCTTTATGTCACCTGGGTTACTTTCCTCCTCACCACCAAGTGGGGTATCTGTTAGTTTCAGCTAGGTGTGTTCTTTCATTCACTCAGTCCTCACAGGAGTAATGATTATCTTTAATCCCTTCCTTCTGGGTTGGTTTTCTGGGCTGAACTGATCATGTCTGTCAGAACCTTCACTGGTTGGTGTCAGTCAGTGTGCTGTTAACATTATACTTTCTTTCAGCTCTACAGTGTCCTCTGGTAGAGGATCATTGTGGATATCTACCTCTGATGCACTAACTTTGATGTTTTTGTTTCATTTTATTTTCATACTATTTTTATTGACTATTTGGGAATTTCACATCATGAACCCTGAGTCTTCCCAGATACACCCCCACTCCTGTGACACCTCCCTCCAAATAAGAAGAAAAAGAAAAAAATTCCATCTGTGTTGCCCATGCACTCACTGGCACATGGTCAAACTCCCAGTGGCCAACCCCCTAAAGAAAACTGAGTCCTTCTCTCCCTTTACCCCACCAGAAGCCGTCAGTTGTGGAGGGCAACACTTCAGCGTCCTTAGCATGACTTTAAGAGCTGTCTTCAATGGCTTTCTTTCTAGGCTGTTATTGTTTTGGGGGATGGAGTGGGGTGGGTGTTCGGGTTGTCACAGAAGCCTTCCATGTCACTCTTTCTCAGCTGTGAGTTTGCAGTCATCAACACCATGGCAAAAGTAACTTTCATGCCCTTTGCAGTCCATGGGAGCATGGATCATGACTTCACACCTGGTTTCTGGAGACAGCACAGACCACAGACATCCACATGGTCTCTGGTGATTAGTACACACCATTGGCATCAATATTGCCCTTTACCACTGCACCAGCCAAAGACACTATCATAGCCCTCAAGGCATGGCCCTTAGTGGCAACAAGGGCCATGGACTTCAACACAAACCCAGCTAAGGACACCAGACCCAGACATGGCCCTCAGCAGCAGCACAGACCTGGCATCACATAGCCTCAGGTGGCAGCACAGGCCATTCAGAGCAATATGACCCTCCATAGTAACATGAACCAAGGACATCAACACAGACCCTGGCTGCAGCAGGACCATGGATATCTATCTACACAGCCCTTGGTAGCAGCATGGACCCAGACATCATCATCATGACCTCAGGTGGCAGCATAAGCCACCCATATCAACAAGGTCAATGGCCCACTAACACCAACATTGCCCCAGGCAGAGGCCTAGACCAATGACATCTGCATGGCCCTTGGTGGAGACTCAGGCCACAGACATCCACATGAATCTTGGCCCTCAAGATGGCCTGGGGCAGTGGTCCATGAATACCAATGTGGCCTCCAGGGGCAGCACAGAGCACAGAGGTCTTTCAAGGAGGTCCAGTCCAGAAAATAAACCAAGCTTCATCGTGGACATCCTGTTGTTGCTCAGAACCAGGGTGATCATGCAGTTGGAAAGAGTGCTGGGGACTGAGTCTGGGAAAGCTCCAGGTTGCTGCCCACCACCCTGTTGGCCCTACTCAGAAATGTCCCCCATCCACCACAGGTTTCTCCATGTCTATGATGGCTATCTCTAGTTTTACCTCTCTCTACTGCTCACTCACCCCTCCATTCCTCTCTCTTTCCCACCTCTCTATCAAATATTTGTTTGTCATTGTGGTATTGGAAACTGCAGTGTGTTACTACACACACACACACACACACACACACACACACACACTGCCCATATAGCTTTGCATACAACTATTCATTGCTATGAGTTGTTGGTCAAGTTCAAGGTTTCTGGTTTCTGAAGCACCATAAATACTGGACCATTGCCGAGACTTGTCTCAGGTATCCTGCTCTCTCCAGAGTCATGATGATCCTGTAGCTCTGGTTCTACAGGACCAGCTTCGCCATGTGCTCTAGCAGCTCTTAGATGGGGCATACATTGGGGTGGACCAAATCTAAGTGCTGGATCTAGGGCTGGATGACAGCTGAGTTGGTCAGCCAGTGGGCTGCCAGCCAGGGCTGGCTTCTGCCACCACCATGGGTGAAGGCCTTAACGTTTATTTTTAAGAGATGGAGGCATCTGTGAATCTTTAGTGTGAACCAGAAGGGTGCTTCCAAATGACAGTGTTTATGAGTTTGGAAAGAACCACTTCCTGAGGAAACTCAACTTAATCCAGATGGGTGCCCCTTAACTGCAAGCGGAATGTATGTGACAGTGCAGGACTGTGACACCTTATACCCTCAGGTAGTAGCCATGATGGCAACTGTAGGTCAGTTGATGAGGCCTTTATTCCCAGCCTTAGTTTCTACGAAGTTAATATTGAACTGAAAAGGCAAAATGGGTTAATTTATTTGTTGAAAAATATATAAAATTTAAAAGAAATACTAAATTTTAACATAAAGCAAATGTATACATAATGATGACAATCATAAGAATGGAAAAATATGTGCCAGACAAACAATGAATGATGTCTGAAACGGTACAGTAGTACAGAAGGTAGAACTGAGGGTAGACATGGCTGTAAAGCAAGTCATCACATTCTGATGAAATTTTCTAGTAATAAAGATGACATAAAACTCTAAACTTCATGTCCCTGACATCACAGATTCAAAAGACACAAAACCTCTAATTCGCTATACTGCCTAACAACCATCTCTAAACATTTGTTCTTATATGCAGAGGGAAGTGTAGTCCTCACCCCCTCCTCATGGAAACTTCTCTTTGAAACAGACAGAGATCACTGTGGAAAAGCACAATCAACCAAATAAAGACTTGTGGATCCCAATCCCATCAGATACATCTACAAAACCCTTCTGCACCTAAGACTCAGGCAACATTGCTGAAGTGGGGACTGAAAGACTCTAAGAGCCAGGGAGTTTGCTGTGAGATTATGTCTCCTCCTAGAAATATCAGAAGCTATGCCCATAAAGTCTTACCCACATGGTTGCCCAAATGTGATCTGAACAAGGATGATACCAATGGACATGCCAATGTGGACAGGGAAAAAGCTCATAAGGTCTCAACCTTACATAAAGAGCTATAGGTAAATGAAGAAGCAGGGGCAGGAGAGGTGGTCCTCCCCAGGGAAGAGCACACCAACTGGTTGTCCAGTGATCAATGGTCAGCTCTGAAAACATACATACAAGTAACATTGTATAGACCAAACAAATTATATTAGGCACATATATATAAACATATATGTATACAATAACAATTAGTGAAAAAGAAGCCATGAATTTGAAGAACAGGGAGAGGCATATGGGAAGCTTTGGAGGGAGGAAAAGGAATGGAGTGATATTTTAATTATATTATATTCTCAAAAAGAATATGTAAGAGCAAACTTTATAGATGCCTACAGGAAAGCTGCATCATTTTAGAGACATCACTTATAGGTGAGGTTGAAACAAAGTTGATGGTGTGAACTTCTATAGACAAGATGTATAGAAAATACCACATCAGTAACTGAAGATATGTAGAACATTCAAGAAATTTGATCATCTAAAAGTCTCAAAACAAGTAGAAAAAGCTGAACATAAATCTAAAGACAAAAGAAACTGAATATTATTTGAAAAGAAGTATGATACAATGCTGACAGTAGAAATGGAAACCAAAAAATTGTTATCTGAAGAAAAAGTAGGAACTTTCTAATGAGACTATTCAAGAGAATTAAGTGGATAAAAACCAGGAGTCTGTGGAATGATTGGAAAATAACTACAAAAACACTTAATAGGGCTCAAAAAGACAGTAAAAGGACATTAAAATGCCCCCATGCTATCAAACATGAGACAATAGGGTAGCACATTCCTGGCAGGCAGGGAGGAAATGCAGCCTATGAATGTCTTGCACCACTGGAGGGAAGGGTCACAGCCAGCCTTCCCTTTCTAGAAGCCATGTCACCACGTCATTTGCTGCGATCTTTTTACCAAATCCTTAAGCAAGAGAAAATTCCCATCTTACAAAATTCTTCCAGATGACAGGAAATG
Organism: Peromyscus eremicus; assembly: GCF_949786415.1. Classification (NCBI taxonomy): domain Eukaryota; kingdom Metazoa; phylum Chordata; class Mammalia; order Rodentia; family Cricetidae; genus Peromyscus; species Peromyscus eremicus. Next base: position 4,715,168 of record NC_081426.1, on the reverse strand, counting down.
AAACTCGACTCTAACCTATTTTTTGAGATAGAAAATAGAAGAAAGGACATTTGTAGGCTGTTGTCACCAAGAACTTAGATTTAAAAATTTAAATGGTGAGAATGAATCTAAAAATATGTGAGCTTTGCATGGGAAGCAGATAAGAATAAGAGGATACAGTGTTAGATCACCTTGGAGATCCAGAAAAATCACATGATGCAATTTAGTAATAAAAGATAACGATAATTTTTATTAAAGCAGATAGAAAAGATTCTCAATGAAAGAGGATTTCTAAGGGAAAAAAGACAATGAATTACGTGTAAGGGTCAAATTTTGGAAGCTTTATTGTTAGTCTTTGTTGTTTGGATCATTTTTTATTGCTGCAGCAGAATACCTGAGACTGAGTAATTGATAAAGAAAGAGGTTTTAATTTTGGCTTTTGATTCAGAAGGTTGGCAACCAGTATCAAGCAGCTCGTTCCAGGAGGACCGTGTGCTTCCATAATGCAGCTGGTGGAATTATGTCTGAGGATGATGTGTGAGAACGACAAGTGACTGGAAGAGAGGGTGAACAAAGGGAATGGGGTGCTTTGTAACAACCTACCTCTGAGAGAACCCATCTGCTCTCTCAAAGACCCCACTCCCCAACACCGCTACATTGGCAGTATGATGTCAGTTTAAGTTTTATTGGGAACTAGAGAGTGTAATTCTAAAACGTATGTGGAAGAATTGAAGGTAAGAAAGTCAAGAAAGATGAGAGAGAACACAGGCCCCAACACATATCAATTCTGACTGTAAAGTTATGATAGTTAAGGGGTACATTATTTGTACAATTTTAGACAAATAGCCACTAGGAGGAAAGAGCGCCAATAGATGAACACTTTCTTTAAGATAGTGTTGGGTTTCTAGGTCAGCAAAGGAAAGCAATGATTGAAAGAATGGGTGCTGAGGCAACTCCTATTCAACAGAGGACACAGCATTCTTCTACCTCGTTTACGTCATGCAAAGTTCCATGTTCTGAAAACTGACCTCAAGGTGAAGTTTCTAACCTCCCGGTAGGCAGTACAGGCAGATATTGCTACATCTTTGGTAAGATGGATTTACTAACGAGAACACAGGCTCGGCACCCGTAAAAGCAAATCTAACATCTCAAAATTATGAGTATCTGTTTCAGTTGCTAACATACAGTGAAAACAGAGCACGGGGAATGATGTATTTGTCACATAAATACATTGACAAATAATTAGAGTCTGTAACATAAAACAATTACACAGATTTGTGCAAACAGCACAAACAATGGCAAAGGAGAGGTGGAATTTTCACTCTCACACTGGAGAACGCATGACTAGAAAGTAAAATACTGACTTCATTACAATCACAAAAATACCAATTGAAATAATGGCACAACATCCACAGTACTAGTTAAAAGTCCATCATGTGTTGCTGGGGAGATGGCTCAGTCCGTAAGTGCTTGCTGTTCAAGCATGAAGACCTAAATTCAATCCCCATCACCTACAAAAAAGCCAGGTGTGGTGGCCTGAATTTGTTTTCATGGTACATAGGAGGCAGAGACATGAAAATCCTGGGGCTTCCTGGACTTACCAGCAACTTCTATGTCCCAGTAGTGAAACACTGTGTTTCAAAAAACACAAGCTATGGAAGAATAGCTCCTGAATGACACCTCTGGCCTCCACATTCAAACACACAAATGTACATGGTCACCTGAACACATGTGAGCGTATATGTACCTACACATGCACACACACAGTTTATAATATAATATAAAGAAGTGTGGAGCAATAGGAACTCGTGTAATGCATTTTTCAAATGAAAACTGAAACATTTTAGAATTTAATCTCTGTATGATAAATGACTCCAGGACTGCCTCAGTATGAACTTAAGAGAGATGCTATATACATATATTCAAGGACTTGTAAAAGAATATACATAAATAAATACCTTGCTTATAATAGTAGGAAAAGTAGAAACACCTCAAATGTCCACTATCAGTAGGATGAGTGAATGAACATTAGTGTGTTCATGAAATGCAATATCACACAGCAAATGGATGTTCTACAACTCCTTACATCATCACAATCAAGTGTGTTTATTTAGATTTTTTTTTTACATACCAACCACTGTTCCCCCTCCCTTCCCTTCTCCTATTCCCTCCACCTCCCCCCATCCCACCCCACAATCAATTCTTACAAGGTATGGGTCATATCTAATGTTATTCTTTTATAAAACAAAATATAGCATGCAAAAGTAAAATTATATATTTTGGATGAACGAGATAGAGGGATAATATGGACTAAATTCAGGATGACGCTCATCTTTGAATGTGGGGTTCTGTGAGGGTGTCATTAGGTAGGTGGTTTGTCTTAGGGTTTCTTTTACTGTGAAGAGACACCATGGTCACAGTAACTCTTATAAATGAAAACATTTAATTGGGGCAGTACAGTTTCAGAGGTATAGTCCATTATCATCATGGTGGGATATGGTGGCACACAAGCAGACATGGTGCTGGAGAAGGAGCTGAGAGTTCTACATCTTGACCCGCAGGCAGCAGCAGGAGAGACTGTCACAGTGGGCGTGGCTTGAGTATGTACATACGAGACCTCAAAGCCCATCTTCACAGTGACACACTTCCTCCAACAAGGCCACACCTACTCCAAGTCCACACCTACTAATAGTGCCACTCTCTATGCGCCAAGCATTCAAACATATGAATCTAAGGGGGGCATGTCTATTCGAATCACCACATGGCTCAAATACATTAATAATGATATTTTAATCACTTTGATATTTCACTTAAATGTTAATTTGTTATATCCTATATATGCTTATTTCAGGAGGAACGAAAGCATATACTTATTTGGTCTTGGAAAATACTTTTAATAACTCCATTTACAGCATACCCTACTGTAGTGGTATTTGCTCTGCCCATGACCTGAAGAAGGCAGTGCTTCTTGCCCTTGTACATGACCTCTTAAAAGGAAAAGGAGAGGAGTCATGAGGCCCCTTCTCCCTGCTTCCTGCTTCCTGGTGTGATTGAACTGCCAGGTGGATTTGCTCCTGGTCAGATCAGAGGATGAGTTTAGCTGTCTACTCGGTTCTGTATTCATGAGTGTATTTCCTCAATTTATATCCTAATAAATTCCCTAATACTCCTTAAGCAGACTCCTGTGGATTTCTCACTTTATCCTCCATATCACAATCCACCATTGGGGAGGCCTGGCAGGAGCTCAGGGTAGCAAATAAAGCAGATGCCATGGAGGAGTGCTCCTTACTGGTCTGCTCTCCATAGCTTGCTCAGACTGCTTTGTACTTCCAGGGGCCACCTGGTCAAGGGTGGCACTGCACACAGGAGAATACCCCCACATCAGTCATTAAGAAAATGCCCCACAGACGTGCAAAGCCCAATCTGATGGAGGCATTTTTTCTAACTCTCAACTCTGGTTCCCTCTTCCCAGATGACCCTAGCTTGTGTCACATGGACAAACCAAACCAAACAAAAAGCTAATCAGCATTAGATGAACTAATAAAGTTTTGTAGTGCTGGAAAGCTTGCCTATAAAGTAAGGACTATGCTATAAATGATTGCAGCTGATTGATTTATCATATAATTTTATCTCATTTAACTTATTGTTATTATAAAATAAAGCTACTAATATCTGATTATGTTTATTAATTAAAGTACTCTAGTGTTCTGACCTAACCTATTTTTCCAGGCTTCTCTTCAGCCATGTTGCTTTGTCATCTGATACTGCATACATCAGGAGATATAGAAAAGGAAAAAAGATTTTATTTTGCCAATCCTTCTTCATACTGCTTACAGAGTTAATTTCCTATTATACTAATCATTGAATACAAAATTTATGTCTCCCATTTGTAGTCATCAAGGCTTCTACATGTCCAATAAGATCAAGTACACCGTTGTTGTAGTGTGGTCCTGCTTCCCCAGCAAGCGGTCCTGCCAGTCATTAACTGCATCATCTGCATCTACCCCATGCTTCTTTCTCTCAACAAACAGAGATCTCCTGAGTCTACCAGATATTTTTATGGGTCCATCTCTTGCCTTGGTTTGCAATGCTGTAGCTGTGTTTTGATTCTATATGGCCTCTTTTAGCTTTATAGGCATTTTTACTCAATTATCTAGGGCAGATAGAGGACTACTCATCTTGTGAGGCCTCCCTTATAGACAGTATTTGTAGAACAAATGAAATGTTTTTTGCATATATGTTTCTTATCATATAATCTTATATATGTTTGTTTATACTTAGAATTCTGTTTATTTATTTATTGTTTCTTTTTACCACAACTTAAGTGCTCAGTTTTGGGATTACTACTTAATATTCTTAGGCTAATCACTTTGTTTCTTTGAGGTCATGGTTACCTCATCTGTAAATCAGGAGCTACAATATGACATAACTCATAAGGATTAGGTTGTTAGTGACAAAATAGGTACATGCTAGGCACGTGCTAGATGTACTACACTATACTAACACTATTCTCATTAAATGTTGGAGTTGAAACCATGGTTTAACTACTTCAAGTTATAAAATAGTCCCCACACTAAAAAAAATAACTTATGAATGAATGTTTCTAGTTTTCACTCTGGTATTAATTTCAGCATTTTCTCCAGGCAGTGAGAGTGCAAGATTAAAGAGGGCCATTCGCTGTCATAGCTCATCATCTAGAAGACATTCTCAAACGAGTGAGTGAGCGCATGTTGCTGTCAGATGGAGCCGCTCGAACAGGGAGGCTACAGAGATGGAACAGACTTAACTGAGTGCACCTTGCTTTTGACTATAGAAGAAGTTATTAAAAAGTTCATCTGACACCCAAACATTTCATTGGGGAGGGACTTTCCCTATCAACCTTTCTATTATGACAGTGGCTCTGAAGTCTCACTGGGTACCTGTGTGCATTATACGTATTTAGAGGCAACAGTGTGTTATCAGCATTCTACAGTCTTTGTCGTTCAAGTCACCCATATCCTGAAAGATAGGCCTACTAAACACAGACCTAGCTAGAAAGTGAGTAAGTCAGATTTTTTTCTCATACTGTGTCATGTTGCTGAAATCTACACAGCCCTATATCCGCCAGAACAGTTGATTATGTGTCTTGGAATTCACTTCTAATGACTCCTGCATTGTGGGTTCTTTTGTACCTTTCTGTGGCTCTGTCTCATTTAGGCAGTAAGTCTAAAACTGACCCCAAATCATTGGTCTGTTTGACAGCTGATGGTGCAGTGTCGACCTTTGCCGTAGTCACAGCTCGTAGTCAGTCTTCACTGTTGGATGGAGCTGTTCTCGTGGTTGCTGTTTGTGTTTCACTGTCTTCATGTGCTTCCTGTGGTCTTCTGACATACACAAAGAAGGCTCACTTCGTGAGGTCTTGCTGTGACATTTTCCTCTCAGAAAGTAGCCCACACAGACATTCATCTATGCAACGCAGAACAGGCTTGTCCTTCTAGAGCCTCACTGTGGTTAGACTATGGGATCGGTTATGGAGAGGAAGAATGGCTAGGGAATGAGACAGCATGTCTGTTTGTCACAATTTAATTTATCAAAGAGCTTCTAAAGAAATGAGCTGAGATTCTGCATTAGAAGATGAAGATAAGTGCCAGGCGGTGGTGGTGCACACGTTTAATCCCAGTACTTGGGAGGCACAGCCAGGTAGCTCTCTGTGAGTTCGGGGTCAGCCTGATCTACAGAGCGAGATCCAGGACATGCAGTAAACTACATGGAGAAACCCTGTCTCAAAAAAATAAAAAAAAATAAAAAAAAGAAGATGAAAATAATACCTTGCAAACTACAGGCTAGAACAGTGTCTATTGCCTGGCTTTATAGATATTTGCTCCTTAAATGCATTCACCTTAATCAAAAGGAAAAGGATTTTATACCCTTCTTTCTTTCCCTGACTTGTTCCCTCTCATCTTCTCTACCTATCTATCCCTTTTCTTTTTCTTCTCTTTTTTGAGATCTAGTCTCATGTACCACAGGTTGTGCTCAAGTTTCTCAAATGTGCTGTCTATCTGAGGAGGACCTTGAATTTCTGATCCTATTGCCACTGTCTCCTGAGTGCCCGATTACAGCAGCATGCCAACATGCCTGCTTTATAGAGTGTTTGGAATTTAACCTGGGGCTTTGGGGACACCAGTTGAGCATGCTATCACCTGAGCTGATCCTCAGCTTGGTTTTACTTTTTCTACTGCATAATTCTTATCTCATATTTTCTAGCTATTTGGTATTTTCTTCTCTTTTTGAGATTGTAATATAATTACATCATTTTCCCTTTCCTCCCTCTAAACCCTCCCTTATACCCTTCCTTGCTTTTTTTCAAATTCATGGCCTATTTTATCATTAATTATTACAATCATGTATGCATATGTATATGCACATTTGTATTCCTAAATGTAATTTGCTCAGTTCTGGCTATTTTCAAAAATGTCTGCTACACTTTTAAATAGTGGGCTCTATTGATACACATGAACGTGTAGATTCAGGGATCTTCAACCTTTCTTTCTTTGTTTACTGGGGTATCATCCACTAGGTGATTTGTTCTGTCAATACCACGGCCTGAAGGTCCATGGTGGGGACCCTACACAAGATGCTGGTCACACTCCTTCACTGATAGATTCAGTAAAACATAGATCCAGTTTTTTTAAACTAAATGCCATCAGAGGGTCTCCCCCGCCCCTTTTAAATAGCAACTCACTAAATTGTTAATATTCCCTACCTAGTAACAAAATAAACCTATTCTGTATAATTTTGCTTTAGATAAAAGCAAACGTTGGCTTGGAACATAAACCTAATTCCATCTTTTGTTGAGCTGCCCAACCCAGTAAAAGATTTTAATAGTACTTTTAAAGTGGAGAAGGACCTAGAATGCTGGAAGCTGCCCAGAATGTTTAAAAGGGAGAATAATTTATATTTAATTGGTCTAAACCCACCTTTCCTGGTCAATAAGAAGGGAAACCAGCAGCATTAATCAAGATAAAATTATCAGCTGATTAATCAGTGCTCTAATTACTGCATAGTTCTTTACCTTTTCGGTTTTAATTACTAGACCCCATTGTCTTTTCCATATGGCTAACATGTATTTACCAGTGTGCTTTTTCTCCTAGCACACTCGTTAAGATAAAAATATACATTCTAGACATGAAAACATCAAATGCAAGACGTTTTTAGTGTGGCTTAAGAATCTCCCCAGAAGGTATAGCTAAGCTATTGGATTATACAAGAAAGACACAATAACTTCATAGGTATTTCAGCAGACTATAGTGCTGAGGAATGTAGCCATGCCCGTGAGCTGCAGGCCTGAGTCCCACCAAAGTTAAGTTGAAAGTGGGAAATTTCAAATGTCCCCAGTGAGCCTGGCTGCCGTGACTGCCCTCTGAAAGACTGATTATAAGGCACATGCTTTCTTCATGCCATTTGGGGCATTGTTTTTTGCCACATGAGCAGAACTTTCTACAGGTCAGGCATTTTTATGGAAAACCACTTCAAAGAACAAATCCCTAGACACTTCTCATGGTGCTATGGGAATGGTGATCAAGATGCAGACATGAGAGAGGTCCTCTGAGCTCTCCATACAGTCACTGTGCAAAGGTGTCGGCAAGCATCACCTCACTGAATCTTTTTTTTTTTTTCCCCCGAGACAGGGTTTCTCTGTGTAGCTTTGGAACCTGTCCTGGATCTCACTCTGTAGACCAGGATGGCCTCAACCTCACAGAGATCCACCTCCTGAGTGCTGGGATTAAAGGCGTGTGCCACCACCGCCCGGGCACCTCGCTGAATCTTTATAGCAGATCTGCTAGTGAGGCTGCTGCACCCAAATTCCTGCAACATTTAGGAAGATTTAACAAGTTCATATATACCCAGTTACACTTCCCTAGTTTTATTTAACAAAGCATGAATGAAAATAACAATCCCCAAGGACATCCTGGGGTTTCCAGTGTGTGTTAATCCTTGTCTTACTTCTTTGGAATAGTTTAAGATGTGGCTTATATTTTCAGTTTGTCAGTGTTTAAATGATTATAGAAACTAACAAGCAATATTTGGGTTTTATTTAAGTGTTGCAGAAGGGTTATCTTAAAATCCCATGTGGACATTTTTGGAGTTTAGCTGAGCAGACAGTTATGTACAGGTTACAGCGAAACAAGCACCGGGATTATAATCGTTATAATAAAAACACACAGTTTTCTGAAATGAAGATATTTTCTTAGCAAGTTTTTTATTCTTACCTGTTTCCTTTCCAACATTTCTTCCCTTTCTACTTTTTATAAGTATAATCTCCATTATGTGTTACATATGCTAGAAACTGGAAAATCATTGAATTCAAGCCAAACAACTTGAATGCTAATTCTGTTTTCATGATAATAATATTTATATATGAACACTAATCTGTAATCAGACAAAGATCTAATTACAATATTGCGATTTCTATGTTCAATTCTAAGTATGGTGTTTTACTCACATGTGTATCTCCTGCTAATATTACTAACTGTTTATATTTTAGATTTTGACTTGGACTTTCAATTTTCAGATGATATTCTAAAAGTTAGGCTGAATGTGCAGGGACATTTCCAATGAGTGGTCTAGCATCAGAGCTTGTTCTAAAGCACACGGCATGCTTATATATAGAATTCTTCAAAAAATTCCTTTGAGATGAAGGCACATATAGCCCAGGCTGTCCTCAAACTGAGTACATAGTATAGATGACTCTCAGCTCCTGATTCTCCTGCTTCCACCTCCCACATGCTGTGATGACAGCAAGCCAGGCTGATATATGACTCTTTAATGCTAATAGTCAACCTCTGAATGTATCATGCAACCAATACAGTTTTCTTACTGCCTTTTTAAGTGCAGTATAATAGTACTTACTGCTTTTTTATTATTTAAACTGAAAACAAAATTTGCAGGACTGAGATGAATCTATATTTTTTATATAGGATTTATGGCCACAGTATTTAGTATAATGATATATGTCCCTTAATCATAATGTCATTGGAAAGTTAATGGCCCTAATGTCTAACCTATAAGACAAAATACATTTAGAATGATTATTTGCTGCGTATGATGTGGCTACACTGTGAATTATATGGTAATTATGCCCAACACGCCTGTTATGTCTTTGCCATTTTGATCAGGACTGTGAACAAAACTTTAGGCTAGGCAAAGATAGTCCAGGGAATGAGGAGAGAGTTTGGGGTTGTTTTTCATAATGGACTTCCTCATACGAGATCAAGTTTCTAGAATGCTTAGCAAAATATAGGGATGAATCCAGGAAAAAAGAAAAGAAAAGAAAAAATGCTAGATACTTAACAGAAAAATGAGCAAAAGTGATAATTTATAAAAGAAGAAATAAAATTTTATTTAAAGAGAGCTTCATTTTATTGGTAAACATTGTCAAAAACCAAAATCACCTCAGTGTGTTTCATGTTCATGACTAATGTATTAGCAGAAATACATAAAATGATAATCCCAACATTGGGTATAGTTGATACAGTCCTCCTTATGGTGACTTAGGACACACACACATACACACACACACACACACACACACACACACACACACATACTATTTACATAATAAGATATAATAACATAATTGCAGTGTAAGCTTATTTTGTTTCAGATATTTATTTTTCAGGAATTTTCCCTAAAAATAAATGTAGGCACTTAATTGTGCATAAATATTCAGCAGTCATACTTCAACTACAGTTTTAATTTTTATATTAGTAAAACTGTTCTGCCACTACTGCAGGGTGGTTAATAGGTCAAAGGCATTCGTCAATGGCTGCTAATTTCAGTAAGAAAACAAACACAGAACAGACAATTCAATGTTATGTGTATTTAAGGACAGTGTAGTATTCCTACGAAACACTCTTGCCAAAATACAAAACCTAAATTTGAACCAAAATCTAGCTTCAAGAACCTCAGTGTCAGAATCCAGTCAAAAAAGGAGCTTGTTAAGTAGAATGTATGGATTTATTTAAATGTTCATTTTTACAATCAGGAGAGAGAAGATGGATTTTCACATAATGCTTGGGTATCTGATGATATGAACAAACAGTTATACTTTGTGGTATTGTAGTGGTTTTGCAGTTTTATTTAGCATTTTAAAAAATAGTTTAAATGATGTACAGTAAAAAGTGTACAGATAAAATCACGGGTAAATTTCTTTCCAGCAGCCTAGGAGTAAGAATAAGAGTATAGAGGAGTCAGCACCTACCACATGTTGCTAATGGCTGATGCTGGATTAGGGCCACACAGTGCTTTATTATGCCAGTATTGCCTAAAACTGGCAGTCCCACATATGTATTAAATGACTTTACATTGATAATTTATAACTTGTCCATGAGATAAAATACAGCTCATAAATTTGTCTTCATGCTATGTAGAAAGTTTAAGATTCAGGTATTCAAGACGTTCATAAGAAATGAGCATATATAAAGTGGTGACAAGGCAGGAGTGGAGAAGCCCTTCAAATGCAAAGAGTAAAATCAAAGTCCCTCAGATTAGTAGCAATTATCTCCAAGTTGGAGGATTACTGGTGACTTTAATTTTCTTCTTTGTGATTTTTAATATATTTTAAAATTTTTTACAGTCAGTGTCTATATATTTTGGTATGAATTTTATAATGATGGAAATATCATAAAATAATAAAAACAACAACTATGGTTTAGAAAACTTTTACTCATAAATTATGAAAATAATACTTGTATGTATTTAACAGGAGCAAATTTTTTTAAAAATGAAAAGAGGGCATGCTAGTTTTTAGTTATATATTATAAGATACTTGATTATTTTAACTCAATCGAAAAGGAAATTAATTATTTGTGTCTTGTTTAGGAAAATAACAAGATAAATAGTCCATGTTTACATTTGCTTTTAATAAATGAAGGTTAAGGAAGAAGAGGCTGGCATTCAGTGTCTGGATGGAGGTATCCGCATGGTCCTTGCAGCCCACAGTATAGCATTCTGAGCTTTACTTACGCGTTATTTTCTATGTGCGACACAGGAGCTTGAAGTGCCTCAGCATGCACCTGCTCCAGCTGAAAATCAAGACACAGACGCCAGCTTCTTCTAGAGCAGTGGCCGCAGCCTTCCTAGTGCTGCAAACCTTTAATACAGTTACTCATGTTGCCAGGACCCCCAAACATAAATGATTTTTGCTGCTACTTCGTAACTGTAATTTTGCTACTACCTTTTTTTTTTTTCCAATGTCTAAGGCCACCCCTGTGAAAGGGTCAGTCAACCACAAGGGAGTCACGACCCACAGGCCGAGAATCACTGTGCTAAACCCTCTATGAAGTGGGTTTTTGTTTGTTTATTTATTTGTTTGTTTGTTTGTTTGCTCCAGGGTCAAAGTATGTTTCTGTAGATTTTGATGATACCATGTTATGGAAATGGAAAGCAAATAACAATATTTTATTTCTATCTGTTACCAGGATCAAAGATATTCTCGTTAATTAGAATAAATTTTGAAACTTAAAAGTCTTTTATCTAAGGATAAAAGAACATAAAGTGGTAAAAAATATTCTAAACCAGGGTTGCCAGCTAAATAATGAGATGGTGTGTGTTGGCTCTTGAATTTCCCTGGTGAGTGCATTTTTTTAACGTAGAAGATGGCATACGAAGTGAAGAATCACCTAGTCTGTGTTCTTATTCCATATTTAAACAGACAGAAAAAAAAAGATAAAATTCAAAATAAAGGATGTCACTCATCCTTTGATGCTCCATTATAAAGGTCACTCTCGTAGACTGGTTTCCACGACCTCCTTCCTTTGTTCTTCATCCTTCTCTTTGTTCTCCTCCACCACCTTCTGCTGCTCTTCCTCGGCAAGGACCACGTCCACACGCAGTAGAATTCGCTGGAACACACTAGCTGACCGAGATGATTCTTTTCAGTGGGTACATACATTTCCTTGCTCTGTGAGCTTTCACTGAGCACCCCTTGTGAAACAGGCTGTCAATTTGTTAAAAGTCTTTTAATGTTTTCAGAAAAACAGACTTTAAAATAGTTTGTGTAGTGCATTGGATCCTTTCACAGTTACCAGGGACTGGTGAATTGAAAAAGAGCAAGAAACAGAAACAAAGGCACAAAGCATAAGTCACCGTTCTTCCCACCCCCTTGAGACACAACACTCTCACATACATGCAAATGTGTGTGTGCTCATATGTGCATCTGTGTACACATATACGTGTATATTAATCCAATAAAATATTAATGTATTTTAGTCTAGACTACTTTAGAACTGGTCAGATGTAGATATGGTGGTTGATAACAATGTGTTTCTGACACAAAGAAGAATTGCGTTCACATAAGCGAGTGTAACGGCACATTTAGAGTGCTACTGGCTTTATTTCCAAAATATATTAACCAAGATATTATCTTGATTATCATGACCCTTAACATAGATCACCCTTTTATTATAGTCTTTATCACAGCATAAAGAGTAATCTCTTGACCAATCAATTTACTTGTCCTTAGCCTAATAATTGTATAAAAACGTGAAAAACGGCATCTGTTCAATTTGAGGATTAAAAAATCATGAGCCATTGTTCTTTATTTTATGAAGGAATTCATATCCCTCATTCTTCTGTATCTCAAGTAGATGTCTTAATTTGAGAAACTCAAGTGTCAAATCCATTGTATGTTTTTGCATTTTCTGAAAATTAAATGTTCTGTGGCCACTCTCAAGTTACTTTCCCATTCTCTTTCTAATTATGCCCATTAGCATCGTTTTCCAAATACAGAAGCAGCTGAGATCGCCTAGCTCCTGTATAGAATCTGTAAGATTGATGGATAATTAGCTGGGTAACATACAGCTGTCTGTCCTTTATCATATCTGAGCAGTTGGTGAGTCTGTTACCTTTATGGCTTTATTCACAGCCTACTTTAAACCTCAGATGTGAGAAATAAATTTGTCTGCTACACCAAAAGTACAGAGCCTATCTGAAGCAGTTTAGTATGTTTTCTAGTGCCGTGGACCTGGTGGAGACACACGGGAGCTGCTCCACGACAGTGAGAGTCAGGAGTGGGATGGGGTGGCAGGGCAAGGGGTCCCTTGGTGCTTTGTCATTGATGGCTGGCATAAGGTGTTTTTATGGAGGAGAAGAACAGAGCTGAGTTACTCTTGGCTTGCTGCTTCTTACTTCTTTGTGAATTAGAGTTTGGTCTTGTTTGACTTAATGATACAGTTTGTCTTTCTGGCATGTAAGAAATGTGCTATTTTCCCACTGATAGCAGTGGAGGGGCTTTCTTCTGCAGGTATTTTTCTGACCACTTGAGGACAGCATACGTAGTTACAGGTACTGCAGACCCGACTGGGCACTGTACAGACCAACAAGCAAAGGGTGAATGGGTTGCTCATTAGTGAGGAAAAGTACCTTTGTTTCAATATTTTTGGAGGATTGTGTTTAAGTTCTGCTGAGAGTAGAACTACTGCTCTTTTTTCTACCTCATCCTAATTTCCGAAGTGAGTCTGTTTTTTCTGTGTGGAGACCTTAGTAAGGGATGAGCCCTGAGGCCTAGTATGTTGGTGTTTTCCACAGTGCATCAAAGAAATACACTCATTTGTCTCGAAGAAAGAGGAAGGAATGCCTGGCCGTCGCCTCTCTTGAAGGCTTTGTAATGAAATCTGGAACATCTCAAGTGAGGTTTGGAGACCAGGTCCTGGCTTCCACACTGAGGAAGTGAAGGGTTTCTTGTGCTCTTTTAGTTTAATCCTGCAGGAAATACTTTCTGTGTCATAGCTAGATTAGAGACATCATTGGCACTTGCCACTTGGAACCAGAACACGGGAGATTGGAGGGTGGGTGGATGCCATTCTAATTCTTGCAGATCATGCCAAGTTAATTAATAAAAACAAAACCCACTTTACCCCTAAGACCTTAGGAACAGGAGTGTTTGCATCTTTACAAATTGATTTTCAAAGTGGTTGGACATCACAAATTCACCTCAGCTCCCAGCAACTCAGAGACGGTCAACTTGGCTTGGCTTCTGGCTCCTTTGGATCCAGTCAGAAAGCCCACAGATGGTTCTAGATCTCCATTCTCTTATACCTGTCACTGTGTCATTCTTTATCTTAGGTCTCTGTACCCTTCCTCTGTATCCACTTGCAAAACTGTTTGTTTCCCTCTTGTTATAACATAGAAATGACAGATTTTCTTCAATAATGTCATTATTTAATCTTTTGGTGTTTATTCCCCAAATTCCCACCTGCTATTTGTCCTTTGCCCTTTGCAGCCAAACATCAGGACCTGTGCCTCACACAGCTAGCTGTCTAAAGACCCCCCCCCCATTCCTTCCTTCTTAATTGTGTCAGTCCTTCTGTGAAGTCTCCAAGCCTTTTCAACCTGAGGCACTCTCTTTTCCCACCCTGCTCTTACTGCCTGCATGTCCTCTGACCTCTGACCTCTGACCTGGAGAAGTCCTCCACCATCTAATTAGAGGGCTGTGTGCTACAGCTCTGTTTGTGCTCCGATTTCTCTTATGCATATGTGAAGTCCCTCCTCCCTTCTCAACCTCACCCCCTCCCTTCCCCTCATCTCCTCCTTATATATACAAAGGAGCTAATAGCCACTGCATTCAAATCTGCTACTTTTTGGATAACTAGGTCTAGATGGTCAACCTCTTTGTTCAAACCAGAAATCTGGGTCAATTTGGGACTAGTGGGCAGCTTTTGATAGGTTCACTTTTCAGCAACCTACAGTCTGTTATTCTCCATAGTTGAAATCCTGTGGTTATAATTTACTACCTTTTTGAAGGTGTAAGTACACTTCCTGCTTAGAACTGTGCCCAGCTCTCTTTGTGGAAAAACATCCTGCAGTAGGTGTTGCCTCCAATTCCATACCTTCTCAGTATCTATCCTCCTGTCATAGGAGTAGTGTTGTTTGTTTTTGTTTTAAGCATTTATCCGCTTAAACCTACCTATTTTTTTAACCCTCCCTATCAGCTCAAAAATCTAAAGCCACACTGAGGTCCTTTTGAGTACTTTTAGCCCCATCTCCACGTTCCCCTGTCATCTTTACTAGCAAATGTGAGGCAGGGTCTAAAGTTCTTGGGAAGCTATATCCTCTAACATTCTTGCTTGAAGTGACCTCAGAGCTGGGTTGAGTTTCAAAATATCTGCTTATTAATAAATAGGTATTTTACAAATTATAACTATTTAATGCTTACAAAAATAGCATTTGATTTACACTGTACAGTGATTATTGTCACCATCTTGTAAATTACCTACCACACCGGACACTTCATATGGCTACTCTTCAGGGCCTGTGTGGCACATGGTAAGAAGGCCTTAGGTCACTCTTAGCTGTTTTTGATGTTTTGTATGTTTGTGATTCTTCCTCAGGCAGAACTCTTGATCTCTAGACTTAGTCCTCTTATATAATTAAACCACGTCTCATTGATCTGCTTCTCCCCATTCCTTCCCTTCCTACTCAGCTCTCACTTTCTGTATTTGATTTGTTTTATTTGTTTTTTGTTTTTAATTATGTGCAGGATTTGTCTTCCTATATATGGATCACTTCATTTCTTCTTGGCTCATCCATGTTTTGAAAAATGGTAGCATCTCCTCTTCAAGATTGGCTTATAGGTCGGTGTGTATCTGTTTCCTAATTAATCCATCCTTTCATGAACACCTTGACATGAATTCCAAAGAATGCCAAGCATGGCTGGCACCTTCTGGAAGAGGGAACACAGAGAAGAGATCACAAGGAAGGCACGCGTTCTCCCTTACAACCTACTATTGCATACTTATAAACTTGTAACCTCCAAAGTGGTGAGAGAAATCATTTCTATTATTTCAAGCCAACTGGTATGCAGGGTTTTGTTTTTGTTTTTGTTTTTTTGTGGCAGCCCTAAGCAATAGAGTTATTCTTCCCTGGCTCCACAACAGTCTTCCAATTCTAGCAGCCATCAAGGACCTCTGGAAACCACATTCTCCCTGACTCTATCACCAAGTTGGATAACTAGCAAGGTCCTGGACAGACATCTGGGGACCGAGGCTCTGTCCACAGTGCCTAACACACTGCTGGTGGGTAAGAGGATGAAGCTCTGTGGGCCCTTCACATCACCGAAATGACACATTCAGATGTGAGTTACCGTGCATTGTCTTTAACTGTGTAAAGTAGAAACTATACAGGACCCAGGATAATGGAGAAACAGATGTGAGAACACTGAATTATAACACTTTGTATTTCTAGTGAGTAAATGGGAGGAGTGGTCACTGAAGGCCAGAGAGGTAACTTCTCTTTCTACATTAGAGGGGGCTCCTGGAATAAAAGATTAGGACAGAAAAGTCCTTGTATTTATTTGGGAACAAATACCCAAAGACACAGGTAAACTTGTGCATGCTTGTGTTTGGTGAGGGGCATCTTGAGAAGTATGACTCAACAGTGCAGCATGACTGAAGCTGGTGAAAAGCAAAAGGCCCAGCAGGGCCCCTTCAGATCCTCCTCTGTGTCCTTGTATCTCCAGGGCAGCACCTGCCCAAGGAGGTTCTTGATTTTGGCGTTTTCTCGAATCACCTGTACCAAATACGCTCTGGGGTGTTTGTCCCAAGCAGCTCCTCCGTCCTCATTCTGTCCCTTGGTGCAGATCCAAAGTGGCGTTTTCTCTGCTGCCTCTAAATGCTCCTCAAATGTCCTAATTTTCCTTCCCATAATGGACCAGTCTTTGCTAGGTGTTATTTCATTCTTCTCTTGTAGGTGACTAGAAGTAAAACACAAGAGCTGAGAATTATCTTTGCTGTTGCCAATACTCTTCTCTTTTGAGTCATCAGAAGGAAAATTAACCACAAAATTCATGGATTTAGTGCTTCTGTCACACATCTAGAAAAGATTCTCTTACAGAGA
The DNA here is from genome assembly GCF_949786415.1 of Peromyscus eremicus. Taxonomy (NCBI): domain Eukaryota; kingdom Metazoa; phylum Chordata; class Mammalia; order Rodentia; family Cricetidae; genus Peromyscus; species Peromyscus eremicus. The sequence continues at coordinate 4,698,317 of NC_081426.1, read as the reverse complement.
AAGAACACACATCAATTATTTGGTTAACTGATGAGAAACGAAAGGCCAAGTTTGGAAAATGTTCAAGTTTTCTATGAATATTCATAAATAATTAACTGCATCTCAATTTAGAACCTAACAACAGTTCATTTCAATTTTTTTTTTAAAAAAATCTGTGTTAATTGTACGCTGAGGTCTAGTTGTGGGGTCTTCTCGCCTAATGGTAACTCAACGACTCCAGTTGCTGACAGTAGCCGTGTTTGTGTGGCTTTCGGTACATTTCAGTGTAGCTGGAAGGAACTGGAGGGAAGGAAGGTCCCTCCTGAGCAGTGTTCCCTGATGGACAGCCGACTTCCTAACACACCTGTCTCCGCTTCCAATCTTTTTGTATGGGGTAAATTGATTTCTTGTAGACTTCTTACTAAAATGATGCAAAACAAATAAACAACACAAATAAAAAAGTACACACACACATACACACACACACACACACACACACACACACAAATGGGGCCGGGAGGGGGGCTGTGGCAAAGTGCGAAGAAGAAAGGGAAAAATGGGGACCCGCCTGAAGAAAAGGGTGAAAGCGAGAGTTCTGTCTTCTGGAATTTTCGTCCCCTGAGTGGCCATAGGCTTCACTCTGTTAGGTACACAGAGATGGCAGACCCCTTGGGGTTAGCAAGACAGCAGAGAAAGGACTCTTCCACCCTGTGAAAGGAAGCCAGGCAAGCGATCCCCAAACGCTCCTTGTTAGAGGGAGGGAGGCCTTTGGGGGCTGCCCCTTTTGTCTCTTGCCTTCCAGCAGCTTGGGCATGAAGAAACTGGACAAAGGGCTTGCACTGTGGTAGGGTGTGAACTCCTCAGGCAGCTGCTTTGAGCTTTAATTACCCTCCCAGCTTTCTGCCCAGACCTTGAGTCCGGGTCCAGCCAGGCCCTGGGGCGGACTGCGGGGTAACACTGCCATCTAGTGGTCACCTCTGCCCGGTGAGCCAGAGTCTGTGCCCTCCGGCTGGCTCCGTGGCTCCCTTTCTCTCTCTCTCTCTTTCTCTCTTGCTCTCTCTCCTGTGCACCCCTCTCTCTTCTCTCTCTCTTTTAAAAAAGGTTTTTATCCCGTCAAGGAAAAAAAAAAAAAAAAAAGAACTGGTTCTTGGAAAACAACCAACTCTGTTGGAACTCAGAGATAATAATCAGTTTCTCTGGGCTTGTGAAATTGGCTCATTAAGCGTGCTTTTTAACAGAAAATATTGGAAGCGATTAAGTCTGCTTTACTGAGTGGGCATGAAATGGCCAACCTCCGGCCACCCACAGCTCCTAGGTGCCTGGCGCCGTTTTATGCATGCAGCGTAATGTCTTTACTTGAAGTGCTGTTTATTCATCACCTGCTTATTTATCTCCTCGCGTTTGGCAGGCACATCGATCAATGTTAAACTGTCACACAAGGTTATTTTTCTTTTACATAACAGTATAGGCCTAAGGTAGTGGCATATTAAAAGTAATAACTTTCTAACTTGTAGCTCAAGATGACAGCCCCATTTTTACCCGAATATATTACAGCAAGGAATTCCTCATTCCATTCTCCCACTCCCAGCCCACAGGCCTGTGGTACTCAGCCTTTCCAAGGTCAAAGGCTTCCTTCTGCCTAGCTGCCCTTCCACTTTGCATACCACTCCGTTTTCCCTGCGCCTCCAGTTATCTGCAGCTTTTAGGCTGATAAGCCCACGGTGAACATTCTGTCCACCTGGTGTACACATCTCCTGGTCCCTGTCACGATGACATCTGCCCCATTGCATAAAGATGTGGCCGAGGGAGCAAGAGGAAGAGGGGGGAAAGCTTCTTATTTGTGGTGAAGATGTGCTGGGCTGTTTCCATGTCTGAAGCCGCATCTGCAGAGATAGGGAAGCTCTTGCAGGGTTCTCTGGCTTCCCAGTAGAGTAGACGACAACAGCAGTGACAAACCCGTGGGGTGGGGGGTGGGGGGGGGAGAAAAACACGAGCAAGAAGCCAGCATTGCTTTGAAGCAACCAGCATCGGCCCAGAGCTTTTAAGTTGGGTTGTCTCCCGCTCGTTCTCTGGCTCTAGGCTCCTTTGTGTCGCCTTCAAACTCCTCCTAGTTTGTGATGCCTCTTTTCTTGGCCACAGGCCAAGCAAGCTTTCTCTGTACAAACAGTTTTTCTTCTTCTTTCTTCCCCCCCACCCCACTCCAGTCCAGCCTAAAAATGCCTACAGATAGAATATCAGATCTTTTTAGTTTCGAATTTCAAAGTGGCCCTTAGAATTCCTTCCTGCCCTTGATCTCTCCTTTTGGGTTTCAGCTCCTACTTGGACTCTGTTGTTAATTCTGCCTCTTGGACAGTGGCTTTCTGCTACAATGCTTTGATAATCTTGGGTACACAGGAAATAAGTGTTCTCATAGTGGACATGGCTGTTGCACATCTATTCCTGTGATACGAGATACCACACCCACTCTGATAATGTGCCTTTGTGTGGACCAGAATAGCTCCCCTAGGAAAAAGGAGGAGGTTTCCATAAGTGAAGAAAATATGGCTCAGTATTCTACCGAAGTACCTATACTGCAGGTTCGCATGCTTGGCACTGAATTTGGCCCACCTCTTGGGTGGCATCTACATGCTTCTACATAGAAAGATGGTAGAATGCTGATCTATGATGATTTATTTTATCATGGGCAGCACAGCCCTAAGAGAAAAGCATGCTCATTAAATCATGCATGTGTGTGTGTGTGTGGGGGGGGTGCAGCCCAGTCTGTGTCCTTGTTCCTAAGATCAATATTTGCATTAAAGTGGTTTAAATGTATGTGGCTTGGAGGCTGTCCATTCTTTCAAGCTGACCTGCTGCATTGATTAGGGCTAGTGATAGAGGGAGAAAGAGCAAATCAGGCGAGGAAAAGAACTGAAAGGAAAAACAGAAGAAAATGAAAGCTGTTGCTATGGGTCCTGTTGGAGACATCCTTTAAGCAATCTGTGTGTGTGCTATTTACTCAGCAGCCTACACTGCAGGGGAGTACACCCTCTCTGCCTTCCCCATACGGCTATTTTGTCTTTCAGAAACCAACAGACTGGAATTTTAACAGCCAATAGTCCGGGCCACACCCTAAATGCAGTCATTTTTTGTATTTCTAGAATTCATAATCAAGAGATACAGTTGTTTCAATTTTGTATTTCCAGAATTCATACTCAAGAGATACAGTTGTTTCATTGAAAAAAATGTATTCCAACCAATTATAGCCTTGACTTATTAAATAATAATTCATATCAGACATTGCCAAGTGCTCCACTGTAGCTCTGATTCTTTAAAAAGTACTGTTTGGAGTGGTCAACTTGATTCCATCATCATAGCTGGCATGCAGAGATGAATTTTGATGAGTTTTAGGTCGCTGATAAAGCCAGGTCTCCAAATCCAGAGTTCAGGGTACAAATCCTGATGCTTGATCCTTACGTTGGGCTGAATTTGCAACTGTTTTTTTCTATAGGGGTATTTTATCAGAGAACACATCTTGCTTAGCAATGGTCCATGAGTGAAGAGATATCTTGATGACTTTATAATGATGTCACCCACCGAGGCTTTGGAACAGGTGGAGTTCTTCTGACAGGACTGACTAGACAGTCACAAGATCAGAGTAACCACAGGCTGACACTTTGTTCGCCTTTTGTTGTGGTAAAGAAATGCCCCCAAAGACTTCACGTGAGAAGTACTCTTGAGGAAATTGTGTATAAAATGTCAACCACTTGGGCGTCACATTTGGGGACCCACTGCACTGGAGTACAGGTATAGCTAGGCATACTCCAGGTACTAAATAGACATCTATACATTATTCAAGAAACATGTTAGGAACTATTGCTGAGGCCTATGCTAAATAAGCTGCTATCCTTGGAAATGATCCTCTAGCTAAAGATGAAACAGATATCTGAAATAGTCAAATTTTTTCACAAAATGACAGCAAACCCTGTGCTGCAATGAGCCACGCAGACTGCAAGTGCAGGAGTGATTGAGAGAGTGGGGAGAGCAGTAGCGTCTGAGATGTTCAGGGAAGGCTTTGCAGACTTCTGCAAAGGCGTAAATGGAACACACATTAAAAAAAAAAAAAAAAAAAAAAAAAAAAAAACCAAACGCTTAGGACAGAACAGTCTATGGAGCTTTTGAAATGAGCATCCCTGTTCAAGTTAATGCTTGCACACCATAGACCGTTAGAACAGACTGGGTTAGACCACCACGAAGACCCTGAAGATCGTGATGGACAGCTGAAACTTTTGCATTAAGTATCTTCTTTTATTATCTTGGGGAAGAAGACAAATTTGTTTGCTGAAATTACAGCTTGGAAATGTGCCTTACTAAGGATGTTGCTTGGAGCACTGGATTCTAAGACACACCCTTTACTCTAAGGCTCTCACTGCTTTCATTTTCTCAAGAATGAAAAGAAATTAAAAGTAATGGAAATTTACTTATGAAGCAAACTCACTGTAAGAGAATTACCTCAAGAAAGGAATACAAAACACGAGAGTCATTTTCCACATCTGCAATACTTTTTGTGTTGACAGATTTGCTTGTTGACCAAAACTGTTACAGGAAAATCTGGCTTATCTGGGAGATGAATCCATGTGCAATCGTCATTCATACTAGGAAAGGAATGTGTTTTGATACGTAAAACAAACAACCTGCCTATGACACAACAAAACATACACCCTGTTCTATAAAGAAACAAAAACTCTATTTACAGTTTTTCAGAAAGCGACCTCGTTAACCGATCCACCATGACTTGTACTAATTATATGTACTTAGAAGTTTACTCAACGGTCTCTACTACAACTCAGATAGAGGTGGGCAACAGATATCTATTTCTAGGAAGGTTATGCGAGTTTAGGAAATAGGTTTCAGAGGAATGTAATTACACCTGTAGAAAGTCAGGTTTCAAATAAGAGAGTGAGAACTCACTGCTGGATGCTTTAGGGCTATCCCACCTTGACAAAGCCATTTACAGACTCTTGTAACATTGGCTCGGGCTTTCTCACTCTGTGCCTCTTTGTTTAGCCCCATTTTCCTGACTGTTAAGAAATGGCTCCCCTGGTTGGTGTTTCTCATAGAGTACCCCCTAGACAATCAGCATCCACATAACTTAAACATCCTTGGTTTTGACAGCCCGCCAGCCTTGCGTGGCTTATCTCTGTCTCCATGATTTTCTGAGGGTGGGTTCTCCTGCTACAACCATGGGGTGCCTGCCTCTTGTTAGCCAGGCAGGGTGTGATTACATAGACATTTTCCTTCCACAACTTCTCTTCCTTCTATTTTAATGGTACTTTGCCATTTGAGGATTTCTTTTTCCCCTTTAAAAACTAATTTCTGTCTTTGAAGTAGTGTTCTTGGTAGGTCAGAGTACTTGAAGTTTGATCAGAACATAAGTTATATGATATTTATATATCACTTGAAATAAAAATTCTTTTTAAGTAGATGAAGATTGGTAAGTCTTAAGATAATCTTTCTTAGGGATCATTTAATTTCATTTGGCTTAAGATGCTATTTGTATTAAGTTAACAGGGTGCTAATTTAACATAGGTTTATAGTCATTTAAAGCCATTTTCATTCATTAAGAAAAAAATATCTGTCTAGATTAGATTATTACAGGGGTTTGAATAGCAATAGGGATTCCTCTGCTAGGCCTGAGGATTTTCCAGATGAGTGAACACCCTGTTTCACTGCCCTACTGAGAAGTGCAGACTTTCCTTTTTTTTTTTTAAGCTACAGAGCAAGGCACTGACAGTGGTGTTTAGCTCTGCCTTGGGCAGAAAAGAAAAAGTGAAGACAAACAGCATTCTGTACGTGATTCCTGTCTTGGATCTATAGTTCACTATGATTCACACAGCATCTATATCCTAATTTATAATTTTCAGAACATTTTATGCAAGGAATTATCTGTCAAAATTTTCACTCCTGAATTGAGTTCCTAAAAACTAATAAGTTAGTTTTTGTGAGATATTTGCAGCCTGATCACAGCCAATAGAAGACCGTGCATAGAGGGTGGGTGCCCATTTAACTTCCCCAGACGGGAGTACAGGGTTTCTTTATAGAGTTCAGAACATTCCGCAACGGTTAGCGCACTCTAAACCAGGCTGTCTTGTCACCCCAGTTACCTCTTAAAGGATCTGGAGCATGTGTCTTCCTCTCATTCCTTCCTTGGCTTTTCCTCATCACTTCGGCCTCTTGTTCTCTTGATTGTAGCTTTGATTCTGAGGATTATTTAGACACTAAGAAAGTAAATGTAGCTGTGGCTGCTTGGACTTGACTCCTGCAAACTTGGCCTGGAGTGCTCTACTCCCAGCCTCTTGAGGAGCACAGGAAGATGAGGTTGGGTCAATGCCAACAATGCAGAGTGGGCCTTTCCACGCGTGCAGCCCAACCCATGTCTTTTAAAGCATCCGTGTTTCAGAAGGCAGGTCGCCATATTGTAGAACTCATATTTGTATATGCTTCTGAGAGAGGGTGTGGCTGTGAGTAAGTGTACAATTTTAACTGTCTCATATGTACCAACAAAATTGCTTAAGCAGAAGGAGTTTCAAGTGATTCTTCTTGCTTTAAAATTCTAAGCAAGGACTCCTAATCATATACCAGAAATGCCTGAACTGGTGGGATTCCATAAGCAATTCTTTCTGATAGTGGCCGTGCCCAAGCAGAAGAGATTCTTAATTTTCCCTGAGCCTGGTAGATTTAAATTGCCTTAAGATCTGCATGTGGATATGTTATGGCTATTCTTTTCCAATGACAACACTCTAAGTTTTATGTAATATAAATCTATTTCTGAAATTCAACAAAATGTTACTAAGATATGATGCTTTTAGCAGCCTTCCTGACTGTGGAAGAGAGAACAGTACATTCCCTTAAAGAAATGCAAGCTTCTTCAAGTGAGTTTCTCACTTCCATGAAAATGAGTATTCAAAGTTTGTGAAGAATAAAAAAGAAAAGTTAAGGTTAATCACTTCCAGATGTCATGAAAGACCAGTAACCGATGCAGAGTGGCTGTGAGGTTTTTATGTAAATTTCGATTTTATCCCCTTAATTCACACAGTACTGATTTAATGCTTCCTTGGATACTCCCTGATGAATTATCTGTCTCTGATTGCCTCACCTCTTCTAAAAGATATTTTGAAAAGAAAAATCTTAGGGGATATGTTAAAATATTGCCTTAGTTTCTAGGAAAAAATAACCATAAAGTGCCCACAGAATGATTTGGATATAAATGAAGTATTTTCATGGCAACACAAATGAGATTGGACATAATTTGAATACAGGTATTATTTCGTATTTAGTATACTCATACGACTGGGGCTTGCTAAGTATGGTATAGACCAGTGGTTCTCAACCTTCCTAATGCTGAGACCCTTTAATACAGTGCCTCATGTTGTGGTGACCTGCAACCATAAAAGTATTTTCGTTGTTACTGCATAACTGTAATTTTTTACCATTATGAATCATAATGTAAACATTTGTGTTTTCTGATTATCTTAGGTGACCCCTGTGAAAAGATCGTTTGACCCTCCCACAGGGGGCTTGACCTACGTGTTGAGAACCACTGGTATAGACCAAATTGTGTTTGCCTCCTGTTTTTTTGTCAATTTCACTGTAGTAGAGTTATTTTTATTCAGGTGACACATTATATAATGGCAGCTTTCACACTTCAAAGAGAGAATTAGTAACTGAGGGATCACATGTGCACAAAGAAAAATATTTATCTATCTGGTTTTTTACACACAAAATGTTAACCAGCTTGTATCAGAAACTGTTTATTATTGATCACATGATCCTACTGTCCACATTTGAAAATGTTGTAGGCCTTTGGAAGTTCAGAGAAAAATTCAGACTCAACACAATGAAGAGAAAACGCTATTTAAATTAGAACTAAAGTTCCTTGTGTCTACAGCCCCTCCCTCCATCTGCTACAGAAAGCATGTCTCACCCTGGCTCTTGTGATTCTCATCTGTAGGAAGAGAAAGTTGATGTATTTGATATCTGGGTCCCTCTCTCATGGATCTGTCCTTTGTCATTTACTGTTTCTTGTTTCTAACCCCTACTCCACACCTTCTCCTTCTTCTGGTATATGGGATAGAATCACAAGTTATGCTATGATGTGTGTTTCATTTATGCTATGTTATTATTACTCATTCTTTTTTATCATTTTAAATATAAGATTGTAGTTATGAATTATTGGTTGTTATCTCCGTATCCTAATATAATATATATGAAGTAGATGATAAATAACTATGTATTTGAGTTTGATGTTAAGAGAAATTAGAGGATTTATAAACAGTTTTTCCACATGTCTGAAAAAAATATGTTGCTTCAGTGCTATATCTACTCATGTAAAAACAGTTATGGATCTTAGTAGAAGTCACTGTATTTGACAGCTAGACAGAGATAGAAGCAGGAAGTACAATGAACTGGACAACAGTCCTCAGATGACAATTTAGAGGGTGTAGTCAATTGCTCTTTTGCCTCAGGGGGAAGGAACTGCAGAAACAGTTATGGGTGATTGTGGATCTATATTGTCAATATAACATTTAAATCACGGTCCGGACAGAAAAGTGTAATATTTAGTGTATAGGTAAATGTGAAAACAGTATCTAAAGATTCTTATATTGTAAAGATAAAGGAAACCCACTGACTCATAATGTGTGCTGCTGTTAATAGTTATGTTGTTCTACAATAAACTTTAGGGCTTATTAGAAAAACACACTCTTGCCGCTGCACTAGGTGAGGCCAACATACAGCCATCTTTCTGTCCCAGCTATTGAGTTTTTAATGACATAGCCATTGAAAGAATGTTTGAATACGGTGCAATATATGTGATATCTGAAATAAGGAAGATCATTTTATTGCCACTGCTGAGGCTTTGTTTTCCAACTGAGAGACTTTGATGCTAAAAAGAGTATACTATGTAAAGAAGTGACTGAAACCTTTCTGAGAGAACTGTTAGTTATGTGAACTCAGTCAAACATTAGGGATGGATCTTTAGTAGGAAGGCTTGGAATAATGAGGGCCTTACTTCCTCTTAGTTGGACTACAAAGTTCTCCTTAATGCAGTGAAAATCATGCATTGTGTGTGGAAAACCACACATGCAGTTGCTGTATGACTTTTATTATTTTTCATTTAAAATTACATTTATTTTAATTAATTTATTTATGGGGAGGAGGTTACTCAAGTGCTGTGGCATGCATGTGACCAGAGGACAACTTGCTGGAGTCAATTCTGTATTTCTACCCTTTAGAGCTTAGAGGTTAAGGTCTTATCCTCAGACTTGATGGACTTTACCTGCTTAGCCAGCTCTGTTGTCCCCAAATTTCATTTTTGCAAAAGGAGAGGGGACTTCAGTGCAATGAATGATTTCCAAACTGTGTTTCCACCTGTTTTGCAAACACAGAAGACTCCTCCTGAGATTCAAGAATGTTGTGTTGACATCATCTACGTGCCTCTCTTGCAAACACAGAAGACTCCTTCTGAGATTCAAGAACGCTGTGTTGACATCATCTCCGTGCCTCTCTTTCACCGTCAGTCATTTCGGCAGATCCAATCAACATCTTAGCAGTAGTCCAGCACAAAGAATTCATCCCAGAGTCTGTGATTGTGGATTTGACACAGTAGTCCAGCACGAAGAATTCATCCCAGAGTCTGTGATTGTGGATTTGACACATGAAAACAACACAGCACACTATGTATTCTCAAAACCCACCCTACACCTTACCACTTCCACCCAATTGTATTTCGTTCAAAAGATGTGCACAGAACTGGGTAGACTGTAGCAATACTTCAGTTTTTCACTAAAATTGCATCTTCATGATGGAATAATTTCCGATTGTCTTTAATACATCTCAAAAATTTCCCAGTTCTCTCTACAAGTTTGTAAGTGCTAAAGAATGATACAGATCTTTTAGTTAGAAAGGATTAAGTCAGTGCTTTGTCATTTTTTCCTCTAGAAATTTGAAGACAATATGGACTGGAATAAACTTGTTGTGTCATTTAGATACTGAATAAAAATACTTGCCTAGAATTTAAGGATGCTAGGGTAATTGTCTAGAATTTAGGGAAGCTGGGGGTAATTGAATTAATTGAACATTCAATTAAAAATCTCATGCCAGTTAGAAAATGTCTTAGCAATTATTCAAATAAGAATCCAAACCAGTTAATATGACTTGACTGTGGTTGAACAGGACAAAGAAAAAGCAGGAAGAAGACAACGCCTTCTGACATAATGGTTGGACGTACACCAATGTGCTGAATTGAATTGATTTTCCATTTGACTTCTAAACATAAGTGTGGCAATTAGAACAGCACAGCAAATAAGTCAGTCTATCATTTACGAACAGGAGGCTGAAGTAGAGAGTTCTAAAAATCAGTCAGGCTAGATGGCGCAATGGGTCAAGGAGCCTGCTGCCAAACCCGATTACCTGAGTTCAATCCCCAGGACCCTCATGATGGAAAGAGAGAACTGACTCTTGCAAGTTGTCCGTTGACCTCCACGCATGCCATGACACTTGTGTAGATGTGTGCACCATATATAATAAAAATAAATAAACAAATATGTATGCGTGGTGCTTAATATTTTATGATACAGATGAAAGAACTCCTACCTTCAAGAATCTCCTCATTTGAACTGGATTTGTAGACGCTTAGCCTAGACTCAGAAGCCAGACTCTAGGGCCCACATTAAAAAATCACACTTCCTTCACCTCCTTTTCTCCCTTCTGATTTTTCTCTTGATTTTCCCTGTCATTCCAACACACATGGCAACTAAAGCAACCCTGGCTAACGGAGTTTTACTTACCCTGTTCCATGGAGTTGTTGCTGCCCTAGATACAGCAAGGGACAACATTCTGTGTATTTCCCAACCCTTGGAGAACTGCCTGGGCTCTGCCTATCATGATGGCAAAAGTCAGTTTTCAACCCTCCATTCTCTAGTTGATGGAAGAACAAAATCATTGAGTCATAAAACTCATCTGGATTTCTAATCCATCTTTGAGAAAAAGTAAACTGTTGTTCTTGGATGAGCCCCAGGGACTGCTGTTTAATTTCTCAGTTCGTTTTTCCCTCTTGGCTAATGTATGTGTATGGATCCCTCTATAGCTCCCTTTTGAAAATGTGCATTTTTAATACTACAAAAGCAGAGAAAAATCATTTTTTGGTAAATATTCTTTCAGTCGCTTTGCAATCAATGTAGTTGGAGCTAACAAGCAGATGGATGTATTTGAATGCCATTATCTTGTGTGCAACGATATTATCTGTTTCATGAAAAATTCAGGAGTTTGGGCTGCTTTAGTGAAGGGAAGATGGAAGTAAAAAAAAAAATAGCAAGAAAAACATGATCAGACTCCGAGTCCCCGAGGGGTCCCATTGCATCATTTAGCAGGAGAATGAGCAGTACGGGAGAGGCAGCCATGGTGGGGCTGCTGTCTGTGTTCCTTCTGCTGTTCTTGGCTCCAGGTCGCACACAAGCCCCACAGCTGTAGGTGGGAGCTCCTGGGCCTGCTGAAGCATCACACCGTGACATTTTTATCATCCGTCTAAGAGAAGAAAATAAATTTGCTAACAGAATAGAGCTGGCAGGCTCATACCACCTTGTCAAATTCCAGACATCTCTTGGTCTAGCCTGAGCCAGGGGAAACTGGAGTGTGGGCCAGAAGGCGAGTGATGGACATGGAGGAGACTTAAAGAGTCTCCAAGAAGAATGTGGGTTTTTTCAAAGAAAAACGTGGACTTTTTTAAAATTAGAAATTTGACAAATGAAGACACTTGGGCTGTGGGAAAGATATTTAGATTTTTTTTTTCTCTGTGAGCCAAGCAGAATTTGACATAGACAAAATGAAGTTGAAAGTTGTGCTTATTTGGGGTGTGTGTGTGCTGAAAATGTGAGGAAAAAAGCCCAAATAAACTCTGTCTAAAAGCATTTTTTTTTTAAAGTTTGATATTATCTGACGATTGAAATAGAGCTTCAAAGAGACCCCATTCGAGATGACAGCTGGGGATTTTTCTAAATGGACTTTTTCCTCCTTCTCTGAATATATTCTATGTCTGTGTCTTCAGATCGGGATGACTCATCATGTGTTTGTGTTTGTTCGCGTGGATCTGTGTACACTTATGTACATGTATGCTAGAGATCGACCTCTGGTATCATGCCTCATGTGTAGTCCACCCGGCTTGCTATTAAGGCTTGGGTGGCTGGCCAGCAACCCCCAGGCATCTACCTGTCCGTCTTTGGCACCCTCGCAACTGCCATCGTGAGTGGCTTTTTCCTGTGAATTCTGGGGATTGAGCTCAGATCCTCGCTTTGCCGCCTGCGCCATTTCTGTAACCCAATGCTGTCTTTCTCTGAGAGCATATGCGAAGCTCCACCATTCCAGTGGAGTTTCCTGTGTGCATGCATCCTGGATGGCTGTTAGGTACGGTTAGTACCATGTGCATCTCTGTGCACAGCGCCATCTGATATTGCTCCTGACATTTTGATTTTCCCACATCAGGCTTGGAATGACCGGAGGTTAATCTTCATGACTTCAGCACCTATAGGCTGATTTAAACACATTCCGACATGGTCAGAATGTAACTTATTGGCAATATTGATTAAGAATGTTATCATTCAGCTGGGCAGGGGTGCATGCCTTTAATGCCAGTGCTCAGAGGCAGAGGCAGGCAGATCTCTGTGAGTTCAAGGCCAGCCTGGTCTACAAAGCAAGTTCCAGGACAGGCTCCAAAGCTACACAGAGTAACGCTATCTTGAATCCCCCCCCCAAAACAACAACAACAACAACAACAACAACAACAACAACGAATGTTATCATTCATGTTTATGTAATAGTCTGGGCAATGATGTGGATAGTTGCAGGCAATACAAAATATTAATATCTTACATTTCTTCATAAACTATTCCACTGATCTTAGTAAGACCTCCTGGTTTTCAGATTACGTTTGTTTTTCTCTCTGGTTTATCTCAGTTATGTGAACTTAAGTTTTACTTGGACAAAATAATGCATGATGAATAGTTGACAGATGTGGTTTCGGGCAAGTCTTGAGAGGCAGCAGGACTGTGGAGAGGTGTTCTGTACGGGAATAAACACACATACGTGTATAATGTGGTCTATGGTGATACTTCAATTCATTGTCTTCAGTGTAGTGATACAAAGGACACTGTATGAACAGAGCATTTGGGTTTAGGGAGGAGCACTGGGGACAAGGAGTAATCGTCATGAGACTTCCTAACAGCAACACATTTGCTAAAGTGTGGATTCCATAGACATAATCTCTCCCTGATACCTTCTTTGTCCTCTGCCTCTGCATTTTATTTTTCCTCCTGAATTTAGAGTGTTTCCCCACTTCGTTCCCTCTCATTCCACAAACTTCTTTTGCCTTTGGCCCTCTTTTGGCCATAGGCTCCACTGCACAGAACTATTTAATAGTTTTATTAAACTAAAAAGCAACTTAGAAACTCACTGATCCCACATTTTCCTTTTAATATTGTACATATGTCTTCATGTATTTCATTAGCAGTAAAATTAACACAACTGTCTTTCATTCTAATATTAACAATTTGAAAGAAGCATATTTTAATTTTTTTTACCTCTGGATGATACATTGGGAGTTCTGCAATAAAAGATTTTCCCACATGGTATAATGTGCTGATTTTTTCTGAAAACTTCTCTACTATAGTAAAAACCTGAGGTTGAAAGTCAGATATTTTATAGAAATCATTTTTAAATTTTCATAAGGTAGAAGTTCTTTACTTAAAACCATGGAAAATATGATTAACATATTAAAAAGAAAAATAGCTAATTAAAAAAATGTTTTGTAGGATGCTCTGAGTACAATTTATGTAAAAGTCTAGTAAATAGAAAACTCCAAAGAATCAAAGGTTAACTAGTAACTTAAATCACAGTTACTCAGCGCATGGCTTAGGAGGAGGCACATTTACTGTTTATTCAATATAGACAAACGTAGCAAAATGTATCTGTACTCAAGGTGAAAAACAGATATTTAAGATTCATTTTCTGGTTTATTGACTTACAAATATATTAGGGTTTACATCTTTACAGTTGGCCTGGCATATTAGATAGGACATAGAACACAACTCTTTGCAGAATATTAGCAACCAAAAACAAAAGACCTTGAGATTAAATGAGGTTTCTACGAAGACCCCTGGCTAGCTGTTGCAGTGACAATAGACAACACTGAGTCCATGCTCTATGAAAGCATGTCATCATGTTTCTTGATGCAGATTTTAAGGAACTGTACTTTCGTGGATGATACGACTATTGTCAATGTTGTGGCTCATTGATCTGCCCTAGAAGGCAGGGTCTGCACACCTGCTTACTTGTGTCTCCAGTTCCCAACACAAGAGAGGCCTTCACTAAATGTTTGCCCTTTTTGTGATATTAGCTTTAAAAATAAAGACAAACTGCAATGAAATGCTACTACACTCTAAAATAACACAGAATACCTTCAGCCCTTGGATCAAGAACTTCCTGTAAGTGTGGTAATTAACATTCCCTGTTACTGTAGGACATTGAGATGACCGACTTGGCAGCGATTTGCCATTCACTTAGCACTCAGAATGACAGCTTTCACTCCAGAAACTCACAAGCATTGTTACCTTGCCTAGCCTTATCTCTATGAATTCATTAAAAGCCAAGATCTAAATATTTCTTATCAGCCAAGGAAGCTGCCAGCTCTTTAAGACAAGCCTGTCTTTCACGATCAAGCCAGATTTTATTCTTTGGGGCAAAACAAAAACAAAAACAACAACAACAACAAAAAACCCAAAAACAACTGTAGCTTTATATTTGTAATTTGATCTTACTGTTTTCCAGGGGCTCAAGGAAGGTTACAAAGGAAGGTATGGGATTAAAAAAAATATTTAATCTAAGTTGTAAAGGAGCTTGGAACCACACCGCAAGCATCATAATTAACTTTAATAATTATAAATGTAAATGCAGACAAGCCACAAGGTTTTAATGGTGTGCCACATGCTTCTGCTAATTATTTTAGAGTTTGGACACATTCAGCGCCAGCTAATTATAAACCCTGCTATGGAAATCATCTGTTTATATTAGACTTATTGATCTCTAGTGTTTAAGCAATATGAAAAGGGAAATCTACAATGCTGGACCATCTGCTTTGTATTCCTAATTGCTTTTAAGGAATCAAATATACAAATAGTCAGCTTTTTATATATTGGGCTTCAAATTCCTTCAAGAAACATATTGCACAAACCCAAGTGAATTTTTAAAAAAAGCCCACTTGAAATATGGCTTTTCTGACTTCCTTCAGAGACCCTGCACCCCATGCCTCTCTCTGACCTTCCTGAAGATCCCCAAAGCACCTTCTTTTCCAAGCCTCAGGTCTCACAAACCAGTCTGAGAAACTGACCGTTTATTACCTATGAATTGCACCTTTCCTTTTCCTGTTTAAGAACGCACCTTCTTCTCCAGCCAGCTTCTGATAGCGATGGCTATTGATGGCTGTTTCTCACTGTGCACACGGAGGAGGATGAAGAAGGGACTGTCAAGGTACATGGTTTCCCTTCTGTGGGAAATGCTTAACTTTACGACACATCGAACCTAATGGAGTGTAGGGTGGATGCCTCTCGGGACTGGGCAGCATTGTTTCTGATGACTGGAATCTCTTAGGTGGGTCTTGTGAGCTTGAGAGAAGAGCTGATTTCATAGAATGAAGATTTCCACTTTGCCAGTTTTTAATCTAGACTCTATGATTTTTAACTCAATGGATAAAAATATACAGATTTCTTTCAAATACCCTTACTTACAACTTTAAGAGATTAATATTAAATAAAAAATTGCTGTTTCAAAATAACCAGTTTTTACTGTGTCTGTCACTCATGATCTCACCAGTCATAAATATTACAGTATGTATCTAATATACACATGCAGTTACATGTATGAATTACAACTCTGTCGGTTTGCAGTACTGGCTACCTTTTTGAGCATCTTAATGTTAGGACTGGGCTATAATTTCAGAAGAAATATATATATAATGAAATAAAAATATTAGCATATGTATCTTTTGTTTTTCATTCATGTTAAAATTATGATTTGGCTCTAAAGGATTTATGAATTATGTCATTTTGTTCTATCTTGCATGCTTAAATGCCCACACAGAAGGCTTATGGCAGGATGCAGTGTAAGGACTGACTGCAAATGACTGGAGAGAGATATAGTAGAAAGTCTACCACTCTAGTTATAAGGGTCTAAATACAAATAAAAACAAAACAAATACTTACTGACTTTTGGTGCATTTCATCATACTTTAAATTAATTCCTCAAATCTACAGATTTAATTTAAAAGCTATGTGAGGCCCCAGTGATGTGCAGCCACATGCCTCAAACAACATTTATATAGTACACACACATTGAGACACACACATACACACACATGCACGCATACATACACACACATACTTACACATATATATACAAACATGCACACACATATACACTTGCATACACATACACGCATACACACACATGCATGCACATATACACACATACACACACGAATGCACATAAACACATGCACATGTACGTGCACACATACACACACGCATACATACACACATATATGAATATAGGTTGTTGTTGTGGATGGCACCTTCTTGTAACTGCAGATTCTCTGCTGAGAATCTCTTCCATCTAAGATATTTACGTCCCCAAAAGCTATGAATTATACTTTTTCATGTGGCTCTCATGCGTGTTCTGTTCCACATCAGGTAGGCCTCATTGACTGCCCACGTCTCTGAGTTTTAATCATGGCATCTGTGTGATTGTGGGGATTCTGTCTGTGTATCGTCCTTCATTCTAGTCAGAGTTACAGGTTCCTGTCAGTTCCACAGTGAAAACAGAATATTCAAAGTCACAAAGATACCAGGCTCTTTCTTAAAAGGTGCTTTAAACAGCTCACGTTCCCCAAGCCCTCAAAGCACGTTACAAATCAAGGGAACACAATTGGCAGCTACATTATCAAAGACCTTCTGATAATGCAACCATTTAAATTGAATAATATTGTTTAATGGGCTTTTTAAAAGCAGCCGTCCTTTGGATCTGACACTTGAGCATGATTAGCTTTCAGTCTCATTTAAGGCTACAACAATCCAGTGATAATTACAGTCTTCCTTCTTTTCTGTCTGGAGTTCAGGAGACTCAGGCAATGAATATGGAAAGCTGAATATCTTTGGTTTGTAAAGTGGACAATCATTTTAAATTTGTGAAACCTGCCATTTTGGGGGGCTTAATATAACCATATAAAATGTCTTCTCCCCAGGTCTCTCTTACCAATAGCATGTTGCAGCAGCTTTCTACATGAAGTGGCTTCCTCAGATTGATTGCCTGTAGACACTAAAAAGATAACAGTAGAAACATTTTCAATACCAAAATTTTATTTCTGTAAATGAAATAATACTGCTTAGAGAGAAGTGGGCAGTGGCATGAGAGAGGGGGAGATACTACAGAGGGACAACCAAAACTAAGTGCATATAAAAACACCACATGCAAACCTATTGCTTTGTGTGCTAATTTAGAAAAATCTAAAAATACTGCTTGCTGTTTTCCTATTAATTATTATTTAGTAAAATTTCAAATATAACATTCTGTTCATTTCTGAATCTCTCAATTAGCCCCTAACACAAATTACTATTAGAAAGTAGTATTTGCCTTAAAAATTTATGAGCAGAGATGTTGCTTGAAACAAAGATCTTACTTGATACATAGAAGGACTTCAAACATTTGCAAGTGGTGTTTTAATAAATATTTAGCAATAATTATTCAAACACTCTGAGTTTTCATTTTTAAGACACATGAAACTATAGTTTGGGGATTAAAGGATAAATAGCAATGATTTCCTGTGTTCTGGTCTTCTTTTCAGTGTCACGGACGGGCCACACACCTGGCTCTAATGTGGTTCCTTCTTCTGTTCCCCGCTAGAAAGGTTTCCTTTGTGTTTCTTCTTAGCAAATGAAGGATACTTCGTTTCTATTAAAGGGTAAATTTGAGGTGGTTTCAAGCCATTTTTTACCAAACAATGAAGAAGCTGACAGTCTTAGGATAAGTCTAACTAAAGAAATTACTTCCATTGATTAATTTTATATTTTACCAACCATAAAATGAGAAATTTGACATGCTTATCCAAATTTTCCATTCGACAAACCATTATCTGACTTCAGTAACTAAAGCCTCCTTATTCCAAGCTATACATCAGAATTTGATATCAACTTCTTCTTCTTTTTTTTTTTTCTAATAAGACTTTTCAGAGGGAAGTGTGGGGTTGTCCTCCATCAGGAAAGCCTGTCTGGTTTAAGCTGCAAGTCTGAATTCTATGGGTTTGTTTCCTGTTTGCACTAGGGAACATTCATAGTACTATTTTATTCAGCAAAATATCAACAGATTAGCCACCAGATCCGGAATCTTCTGAGTACCAGGCACGTAAATGGGATCTGCTCATGGTCTACATTTCTTGCGCCACATTCCTGAGTTTATAACTATTATGGATTCATAAGAATCATTTAAAAAATGTTTCCCAAATTGTGTGATGTTCTCCCTACCTGTACTTCAAGATGAACTGTTCATAATGAGGAAAATTTGAATTGACTGGCATATAGCCATGCGACTTACACTCTGAAACTAGCATGGGCCTTACGTTCTTACACATCCTGGACTTGGTGTATCAGTTATATACATGCCAGTCATCTGATAAGAATATAAGTGTGAAATTCATTTCATATCCATCTCTTGTCATCATGTACACTGATTGTCTTTTAATTTGCTTTTCTATATCTGTAGCTGTAAGTTTTCTCTGGTCCTACCTGCCTGGCCCCACGATCCCTCAGCCACTTATAAAATAATCATTCAGAGGCTTAACATTATTTACAAACTGTATGGCCTGTGACACGCTTCTTGCTAGCTAGCTCTTTCTTTCTTTCTTTCTTTCTTTTTCTTTTCTTTTTTTTCTTTTTTTTTTTTTTTTTTTGGTTTATTTGAGACAAGGTTTCTCTGTGAAGTTTTGGTGCCTGTCCTAGATCTTGCTCTATAGACCAGGCTGGCCTTGAACTCACAGAGATCCGCCTGGCTCTGCCTTCCAAGTGCTGGGATTAAAGGCATGTGCCACCACCGCCCCACTGCTCTTTCATCTTAAATTTACCCATTTCTATTAATCTACATTTTGCCACATGGCCATGGCATTACTGGTCTGCTGGCATTTTGCTTCTCCTTTGGCAGCTCCTCCTCTTTCTTCTCTCTGTATATCTGATTGGATTTCCTACCTGCCTCTAAGCTGCCTTGCCATAGGCCAATGCAGCTTTATTTATCAACTAATCAGAGCAACACATATTCACACCATACAGAAAGACATCCCACAGCATATAGCTGAATAATTTAAACCTTTAACTCTTGTTTGCACTAATGATGTGACTGCCTTTAGGTCTGGGGGTGAAAATGTTGGGGGGTGATGTTTTGTCAATAAGTTTCTTCAATGTGGATAGAATATCCTTATTGTTTAAACTTATCCAGTTCTTGGTGAGGCTATGATGTCCTCCAGATAGATAAAACACAGAAAGAAGTCATTGAATTTGATCTGTGGAGATCTAAGAACAGTGCAACCTGGGAATGCATGGCATCCTCCAAAGATCAGGGCAAATGGACACTCACATTATACTTTTTTTTTATAAACCCTGGATTCCTAGAAACAGCACATTTGAGATAGTGAAAACACATACACCCTCCCTCTTTTATTTTAATTTGCTTGTAGAGGGTAGAGTAAGGAATGGGTGGCTATCCATTTTACATTGGTTCTTCGCAGTACAGTGAAGAGCTCCCACAATACAGCTTGAGTTTCAAGCAAACATGAAATGACCAAGCTCCTGCACTGTCTGATGCTGGTGAGTGGAAGCACTGACCTCCAAGTCTGGCTCTTCTGAGGAGCTGCCATTAGTGCTCAAGAGAGGAAGTCAAGCAACCCCTGCTGATGTTTGGCTTGTTGCTGAAGTTTCAGTGCAGGGGAGGGAGCCAGATGAGAGTATTTTAGAGTCATAAAGTAAATGTTAGAAGTGAAACTTTCGTCTCTGATTACGTGTTCGAAAGGGTTAAAATTCTCTATGTAGATCACTGAAGTTTTATTATATAAGATGACCTTAGGAACTGTCATCTCCTTTGAATTTATACCAAGAATTCAAAGCAAAGGTTTTCTAGGTTACACTTCCTTTTTCAACCCTTTGTCCTGTCAGCTCAGTCCTTGATATCTTCATCTGCCGACATGCCCAGATGTGCAGTGAATGTTGATTTGAGCTGGCCCCTCAACCCCTCCCTGCTGGTGTCATTAAAACCAGGGAGGCAGCGGCTCCCCTGGCATCTTTGGCACGGCTTGGCTTTACACTGCGGACTAAATTATTGATGAAGAGCACTTCTGTCGCAGTGTGTTTTACCCACCTTTAAATGAAACAGTGCGGATTGAGCTGTCACTGCCGCCTCACTCCCTGCAACTTCTACATGACATTTATGATGCGGTTCAGATTGCACCGAAGCAATTAATTTCCAGTAGAGTCTGCACTCAGAATGAAGATCCCTGACAATTACCGAGGGCTGGCTTCTCAATGAGCACACGCCACACTCATCAATACAGTACACAAAAGGAAAACATCAGAATACGTGTGAAAGGGGTCTCTGGAATTTTGTGATCCTTTCCTTCTCTTCCGATTGAGTTCTGGATTCCAAGACAGTATTTGCATTGTGTTTTTTTCTGAGAAGATGGGTGCACCTAGCTTCTCAGCACACATTTTACAGATGACTGCCAAAATTTTTATAAAATTTTATTGACCATAACATTTATTTATTCAAGCTGAAATTTTTGTGTTTGTTTTGCCAGAAAAATTCATTGATATTTGTAGATGTTTTTCTTTTAAATAATTCTACAACTCTGATATGTTTTTTAACTCATCTAGTAGGTAAAATAATAGTATTTGTATGGGCTTTTGTCTACATACATGCAATTCATGTTTGGGCATGTATTTTCCCATGCATATTTTTCAAAGGATGCAATAAATATTTCCAAATGTATAAAATTTAATGTTTGACCAATCTTTATAAAATTTATTTTTATTTATTTAAAAAATCTGCAATCTCATAAATTTTGTAGATTGAAGAGTAACTTTTATTGTATTATGGCTTAAAATACATGTGGTTCACTGTTTTTAATTCTTCTGAATTAAAACAGCAGTATGAAATATTCTCATAAGTAAACAATCCCCTGGCCTCCTACTTGCAATATTAGTTTCTATAGTAGCTTTTTTCTTTAATGGATTGACTTTGGTTATGTTAAAAATACTTCATACTCAGCAAGAGTGTATTCTAAATTAATGAGTTTTTAATTTTTTTATTTTAATCTTGTTTACATACCATGGTTCAAACCCAGTGGCTGAAATGTAGCATGCAAGTTTTCTTTATTGCATTTTAGGCATTGAGGAGTGGAGACTTCTAGTGGAAAACTTTGAGCAGGATTCAGGAATAATGTAAGAAGTGATTGTATTTGGATAGAGACTACAATGTACCAAACTTTGAACAGGATTCAAGAAATGGATAATGTAAGAGGTGATTGTATTTGGACAGGGTCTATAATGTACCTATCAAATAACTGAGGCATCTGAATGGCCCTAACACCACCACACTCTTATGAAAATCCAACATTTATATGCCATCCAGTGTAACATGAATCTTAAAAGGTCTTATTAATAAAAACAAAACAAAAAAAAAAAAAAAAAAACGGAGCCAGATTTTGGTGTGAAAGCTGAAAGATCAGAGAAACAGAACAAGCCAGCCATGTTCTTACCTCTACAAAATCCTCAGCCTCAAGAGCATGAGTTCCTGTTTCCTTACGCCTTATATACCTTTCTGTGTCCTGCCATATTACTTCCTGGGATTAAAGGCATGTGTTCTTCCCAAGCAAAGACATGAGGTCTCAAGTGCTGGAATTAAAGGCATGTGCCATCACTCTTGGTTCTGTTCCCAGTGAGGCCTTGAACTCACAAACATTCAGACAGATCTCTGCCTCCTGAGAGATAGGATTAAGGTTGTGTGCCGCCACTGCCTGATCTCTATGTCTAATTTGGTGGCTGGCTCTGTCCTCTGATCCCCAGATAAGTTTATTAGGATAAATAATATATCACCACAATCGTGTATTCTTTTGTGACTGTCATCCTTAGTGCATATGTATTGCCAGCAATTGGTGGCCAATGATGGGCAAACACTTGCTATTTTTGCTTATCTTAAACCTAGAGTTTTCCAACCCTTTAAAAGCAATTTAGAAAGAAGCTGGAATTTCTTTCTTTAGTATTCAGATCTGTTTCTGTTTTGTCATTAAAGGCATTTATTGTATAAAATGAGTCTTCCTGTATTTCAAGAGATGGTGTTTCAACAAGACAGACTTGAAAGAGACTTCATCTACTGTACTTGCTCTTGTCTCACAATATACACAATTTAGAGAGAGATGAATTTAGTATATTTTTGTCTCATCAGATTTTTCAACTACAAGAATCTTCTCCTTTCCCACATATTCTCCAAAGTAAAAATAAGTCCCATTGATTTTTGATGAAAAAATGGTGCCCAACTA
This sequence comes from Peromyscus eremicus, assembly GCF_949786415.1. Lineage (NCBI taxonomy): Eukaryota > Metazoa > Chordata > Mammalia > Rodentia > Cricetidae > Peromyscus > Peromyscus eremicus. Next base: position 4,675,687 of record NC_081426.1, on the reverse strand, counting down.
TAGGCAGAGAAATTGATTATGTTTTGCTACTTGGGGTTGTCTTTCACTAAACTGTTTAAAGAGACACAGAAGTAGACTTTAAGACCTTGGGAAATTCTATTTTGTATACAGAAAACAATTATGGTGGTTTGTTGATCTCTTACTCCACTTCCTGCCATGGTTTCCTTGACTACTCAAAGTGAGTTTTTTATACCCTCCTTATTCTCAATTTGACAGGTGAGAACAGCAAGCCTCAGTAATTCATGGCTTGTCCAAGGCTACAGAGTTACTTGGTGGTAGGGGTAAGACTCAATTCTTGCATCTAAATCCAAGTTTTACTAGTTCAATATACTAAAACCTTTTATGTTTCTTTTATGATTTAGTGAAACAGCCTGTTATTGCTGGTATCTAAAATTTTTCATTTTTTGAATTTATTGATTTTTAAGTGAACATATAAAGCATTCCTGTATTAATTTTCAAAAATGCTGATTTTACTTACGTAAGAAAGAAATGCCTATGGAAGTTCACTCTCTGGTTATGTGTTTGTCTTTGTAGTTTGAACCCCGGGTGAGCTCCTTGCTTTTCTTTTACACAGCCCATCATACAGTTTATTTGTGGTATATTAGTGAACAGATTAAAACAAGAGCAATTGACTCTTTTAAAACTACACAGTTCACACTTGAAATGGTATAGCTTATTTATGTGAAAAATTCAATTATAAAATATTGTAAGTTTAGACAGTGGTATACATAATTTATACTAAATCCCATTTATAATGGGTAATAACTATTCTCTGTGAGAAATACTTAGGTCTCTCATAAGGCATAAGATTAAATCTTTCCTGTGTTTCTCTCATTTAGTAATTCCTTCCACTCATGTGGGTATGTCCTTAGTTTCTTTTGGTCAGAAATGAATTTGACAAAGACTCAGGAAAACATGTTCACATTGCTTTGTTTCTTACTTTATTATGACTATGGGCTTATGGTAGGAGTATTTTCTTCTAGGATTGAAGTTGTTAATAGAATTAATAAATGCATGCTATTTCTAGCAGTTTTGAAACCTGACTGTACAGAATGAAAACTGGGATTTCAAAGGTCGGGAGAGATTTCAGATTGTCAAGGAATACATTATAGCTTGAGATTCTGGGCAACTCTAGATTCTTCTAGAACTCAACGAGGCTTTGTGCTGCTAGTAAACTTAGAAGTAACTTATTTCCTCAAGGTAATTTCGGAAACCTTAGTAGTGCCATGAAATAAATCCAGGCATGTTGTGTTGGCGTGACAGTTAAAGCAGCTTTCATTAATGGAGTAAGTAATTATTCTTAAAGGAGTTAAAGACAGAGGAAATAATTGTCTTCTGGTTTTTATACTAATTGATTTATACATCTTTTTATGGTGAAAAAAAAGTGTATATTTAGAAATATCTAGCTGAACTTAGTTTAAGTGTCCCAGTTTTGTTGGTAACATCCTGGGCATCATAATCAGGAGCCAGCAGAACATACACTTTCTTCTCTCCATCAGGCCTTATCAGGGTGTTGACATTGGCCACATTGGTCACAGAGTTTCTTCACAGCCTGTTTGATCTGGTGCATGTTGGCCTCGATGTCCACAATGAATGCAAATATGTTGTCTTCTGTCTTCTTCATGGCTGACTCTGTGGTCAGGGGAACTTGATGATGCATAGTGGTCAAGCTTGTTTCTCCTGGGTATGCTCTTTCCAGGATATATGAGCTGCCCCTGGGACTTGTGCCCCATGAAGGCTGGTGACAGGTGGGTCTTCTCTGTGTGGCTTTTGTAGCTTCAGCACTGCCTTCTTGGCTCCTAAGGCCATTGCTTTGGCTTCAGCTTTGGAGTGGGGGCTGGGGTAGGGGAAGCTCCCTTCTTTGATTTTTTGGTGCCATCTTGGCAAAAAGGATTTATATAGCTTTTGATAAATGAAGTTTCAAAATGAGCAATGCTCAAAACTTTGTTCCCTATCTCATTTTATAAACTTCAAAATTAAATATACTAGCTAATAAAATTGCATATGGTAGAAGTATATGACATATGAAGAATCAGTCTCTGTATCTGATAAATAATAGTTATTCACCACCCTCCTTTTTTGTTTGTCTGATATTTGAAGCTTCCTCAGGGTTCGTGACGTTTGTTGAAGTCCTGACAGGTTAATAACCCCTCTCATTAAATACACAGTAAAGTCCAGTGTTTCTCCATTCTCAGCTGGTAACGCAGGCACATGCATGAAGTTCTATCATTGATAGTCCTTTTTACATTTTGAATCTGAGAAAATATGCAAAGATGCTAGGCCCATCAGGACGCTGATCAGGAGTTGGAGGAAAAACCAGACTACCTCCATGGTGTAATTTAGTTGTGGCTGATGCCGCTGACTTGCCCTGTGGCTCCTATGTGCGTCCCCAGTAGCCTTTCCAGTTGTCCTGTCAGCGGCTCCAGGCAGCATCCTAATAAACTCACTCTTTGTTCTTAGTTAACTAAAGCTGCTTCCTGGCACTGACAACCAAGGGCTTTGCTTAGCTCAAAGCACACCAAACAATCAAGACAAATAGTGTCAGAAATACAGGAAACTTGAGAATTTACAGTCACCTGTTGTGTAGAAGGTGGCTGTCAGTGAAATTATTCAGTGAAATTAAGTGTATTTCATTATAATTTGGAGATACAGTAGAAGTGATGGCTGCATTACTTTTTTACTTCTGATTATAATTTTTGCATATATGCATGGAACCTATAACTGAAAGTCATATTTTACTGAGTCATTTGGCATATCGAATGTGTTGATTTATCACATTCAAGCAAACCTCAAAGATACACTCCAAGATATCAGTGAAAAAAAGGACCAAGGAACTACTCCTCTTGATTCTACTGGTAACATGGCTAAAATGACTAGTATAATTGTCTGTTTCCCCACGAGAAAAAAAATTTAAATTCTAATTTTTAGATTTCTCTTAATAATAAGTTTTTCTAATTATAATAGAGGCAAATATTTCCTTTATCATCTGGCTGATTTTTCATTTTTAATGGCTTTCAATATGATGAGGGTTGGGAGGAGAAAGACAGAGACAGAGAGAGAAAGAAATAATTTCACATTAATAAAACTCAGTGATAAGATATTATATATACATTTGGGGAGTGTTTTCCAAATTTACAAAAGTCATGACTACTCTTGGGAGACTGAGGTGGGGATTTCTGTCTTGAAGCATTTCAAGGTCATTTATTGCCACAATTCATATGCCATTGGATTGAAGTGAACGGCTCTAATATCAGTGTTTTTATAGTAGATTTGCTAATTTAATAGAAAGAAGAAAACAGTAAAAAAATTGGAAAAATGTATGGCTTCATCTGAAATTACTTTTCATCCTTCAAAGAACAGATGACAGAAAACAGTGTACATTTGGCTTTTCCTTTTCCAGGCTGATAAATAATATATATCTCTCACACTGATCATTTGTTTTTCTTATTATTATTAAGTTTCTTTATGATATTCTCGTGTCTTCCTTAATGAGAAATAAGCTAGAAATGTTTTGGCATATGTTGGGAAGTTAATTGATCCTGAAGCATTAGCAGCTAGAAGTCTGTGGAATATTTCATAACGGAATGAATGTTGCAGAAATGTCCCCTTCAGTCCACATCTTTACATACGTTAAGCACACTTAGTCGCTGGTGACAACACCCTTGTTCCTAGTTCCAGTGTCCCAGTGGCTACCATGCCTGTAGTATGTACTACGAGTCCAATGTTTCCTTCTTTTTTTATGGTCTTTTGATAGAAATCACATTTTAGATATTTCTGTAAATTTTAACATTTGGAAAACTTTTGTAGCTTGTGTCTTCCCCCAGGCTATTATATGCATCCCTTGTATTCAAGGAGGGCATTTTCTCAAGTGAGCATTGATTTTCCAAATCACTCCACACTGGCCTCACAAGTGCTGTTTCTAGAAACTGTCCAAATTTTAAGAATTCTTAGTGGAGTAAAGAAACCCTTGAAGTATTTAGGACAGTTTCTGGCTTTTCCTTCCCATTCTCATATCCTTCGCTTCATCGGTTGGACTTTAGCCTCCAGCACCTCAGATCTCCAGGCTGCTTTCCATTAGAACCTGGTGTCTAATAAGTTCTCAGGACTTGTCCTTTGTACTGTAAGATGCTCCTAAACCACCCATGTGTATCAGATCTACTGATTCCAAAGCTTATTTCTGTCTGGTTAAGCTTCATGAAGCATGATCTGAAAGTTCTAACTCATTAGTTAAAACACCATGTGTTCCAGTCCCAGATACCTCAAGTTTCCCTTCCTCCATTCATACCTCTACCTTCAGCTTCATCGGCCTGTTTGGCTTTTCTGACATATCTCATAATTTTTTCACCTCCATGACTTCCCACGCTGTCCTACAGTAGAGTGTTCTTTCTCTTTGGTCCTCTGGTGTTGACAAGCTCTTGTGTCATTGTAAGCTGCCTGATGAGGATTTCCTGATGACAGCATGGGTCACTGTCACCTCATTCCTGAGTCCCCAGTGATTCTTCAGTAAACGGTCTATGCCCATTTCTCTTACAGAAATGGAGTTCTTGTCTCCTTCCTTTGCCATAAATTCCTCTAGCTGCGAACTCACTGTTCTTGTCTTTTTTCTGCTACATATTAAAACTTTATACATTCCTTATTATGGTGGTTCAGATAGTTGTTAAATAGAATTCTTTATAATCTATGGAAAAATAATCTCCTTGAAAACAGCAACAACAGCCTGATCTACTAGAAAGAGAAAAATCTGGCCATTTTACTTGTTCTTGAGAAGGACATCCATGACATCCATCACATGGAAGTGCATGGAAAGTGGCAGGCTTGTCAGGTAGATACTCTTCTGAATTCAGTTTAGCTTGCAAATGCCTATGTGTACCTTAGCTCACATTTTTGTGATGCACAAACTAGAATACATCACAACAGACGTTGGTAACAGAAATGTTATAATTTTGATACCAAAATTCTACTGTGGTAACATAAAAACATTTATTTATTTTTACTCATTAATTGCTCATTTTTTCTTATATCTTGAAGAAATAAATTGTTGTGTCATTCCATGATTAACGCCATCATCACTCCTTTCTGCCTCTTCTAGGATTTGACACTGTGTCCTTTTCTCACACATCCTAAAAGTCTTCCCATTAGGTCCTTCCTTTCAGTCAGCAGCCTTGCACATCTTTGCTTAGTTTTCATGGTCCCTCTGCTCAGACTTGCTTGTGGCAAGTCTGTGCCATCTCTCCGCTGATGCTACTTTTGGAAAAACCCCTTGCTCCCTCTATTTGTGCATCTCTTCTCAGGCCTGACGCAGAAACCTTGTTGATTTTGAAGAAATCCAGCACATCATTCTTGAAGCTCTTTTCTCTTCGAGTTACTTTCTTGAGATCCTCTTCCTGATGTTTTAAAAAGCACTTACTTTTATTGTGCTAGACATAATATGAAGGTATATCTTATTCTTATGTTCAAAGGTAGGCTCAATGTAGACATAATGTATATTAGGCATAAAAATTATATAGTTGTACAGTTTAAAATAATTTTTGAACTAATCTTTTGATCTAATATTTTGACTGGTACATTACTTCTTATATCATATTAATGTATTCAATATTCTATATCAAATTTATGTATCTTCAGCTAGAAATGGCAGTACACACCTTTAGTCTACACACCTTTAATACTTGGGAGGCAGAGGCAGACAGATCTCTGAGTTCTAGGCCAGCCTGGTTTGGTTTACAAAGTGAGTTCCAGGACAACTAGGACTACATAGAGAAACCCTGTCTTGAAAATACAAAAACAAACAAACAAACAAACCAACAAAACTAAAAACTCAAAAACCAAAAACCAAAACAACAAAAATTCACCTATCTTGAAAAAACAAGAAAATGCTTTTTAAAGTGTCTTTCTGAACATGATATTCTCTTACAAATCAGTGCAACAGTTAGTTATCTAGAGGCTTCAAAAACTCATACTCTTTAGCAAATAAGAACACTCCTTATTTAGGTGGCACATCTGGCCACAGCATTGCTGACCACTGTCTGTACCCAGGAAATATTTCCCCTCTCCTTCCACTGTACCATTTTCTCCAAGAAGGTCCCTTGACTTTGCTTATGAGAAAACAAACTGCTTGTTGCTCTTTTATTCAATTAAGTTACAGGATAACCTGCTTTAAACAGGAAGCTCATGTTGAGCTTGGTAGCACAGAACTGTAATCCCAAGTACATGGGATTAATTTAAGCACTACCGAAGTTACAGAGTAAATTCAAGATTAGCCTGGGAAATTTAGTGAGATCCTGTGGTCAAAATGTTTTAGAAGTTGAAAAAGGGATAGAGGATGAAGCTCAGGAGTAGCGTACTTGCCAAGCATCACAAGGTTGATCCCCAACACTACAAACAGTAGAATCCTAGGGCAATTGCTTCAACTGCGTCCCTACCCATTTTAACTCTATTATAAGCACACTAGTTCTAACACTAGCTACTTCTTTTTTTACTATCACATCATTAACTTGCATTAATTGTATAAATCATGCATTCTCTATATTATGTCAATGCATGCTTTGTGTATTGTTTATGTTTTTCTTTATTGTTTATTGTTTCTGTTTTTCTCTCCCATATCTCGCTTTCATCTTCCCCCTTCAGCAACCTTCCTGTTTCCTCCAAGTCCCTTCCTAATTTCTTTCCCCATTAGAAACAGTCCCTTCTGTTTCTAATGACACTATTTTCTACTTACACAAGGTTTACCAAAGGGTTTCCTTAAGTGGGTGAAAACACATAGCATTTATCTTTCTGTGTCTAGATTGTTTCACCTAACCAAAGTTCTTTAGTCACCCCAAAATTGTTACAAATGCCAGAATTTCTTTTATTTTGATGCATAAATATAGCATATTTTCTTTATTCATCCATAAGCTGAGGGGCATCCTGGTTGGTTCCATATCTTTGCCTGTTGGGTATGGTGTTGCTGTAAACATGGAGGCATGAGCAACTGTATATTCAGCTGTTCAACAGAACGATTTCCCTGCTTTGTGTCAACATCAGGGAGTGGAGTCACTGGTCATATGGGGGTTCTGGTTTTGGTTTTTAGACTCTCCATAGAATTTCTTTAATGCTCTACTAATTTACATTCCCATAAAGCTGATTACTTGTTTCAGCTGTGGAAATGTTTCCTTCTTCATCCCTACTTCTATGATAAGTGGTTGATGATTTTTATGTTGTGTACTCCTTTCTTCCTTATTCATGTTCTCAGGAAGATAAATACTTTTAATGGTAACAACTGTCTCATGCCTTTTCACAGTTCTTATAAAACTTAGGAATTGGTCATAGTTAGAGATTAATTTTTGATTGCTGAGTGAATAAAAAAACGCTGTGCTTGATTAATTAAACTTTTAAAAGAACACAGAGTAGCAGGGCCCTTTTGGATGGAAGAAGTTACACAGAGGCTGGAAAACACAAGGAAGTCATGGGACCAGTTAACAACTGGTTGATAGACAAGAGTTTATGTGGATGTACAGGTGAACTGAGGGATCAGGCCAAGTTCCTTGGGTGTTTCAGTTTAGGCTATGTAGGCTGGTCTTTCTATTGGATCCAGGAGACAGATACAAAAAGGAAAACGTAGCTAACCTTTATTTTATCGAGCAACAACCTTCTTGGTTGAATATTTGACTGACTGTGGAAAGCAAAGCCAAGGGGATGATATTCAGAGTCTTACCTGAAATTATGAACTTTGTAAGAAATTGGAAGTGCTGGCGGCTTGAGCAAGAATGTAGCTGCTGTGGGACGGTCTGTATGTCCAGTGTGTTGCTGATTGGTCAATAAATAAATCACTGATTGGCCATTGGCCAGGCAGGAAGTATAGGCGGGACAAGGAGGAGAATAAAGCTGGGAAGTGGAAGGCTGAGTCAGAGAGACACTGCCAGCCGCCACGATGACAAACAGCATGTGAAGATGCCGGTAAGCCACGAGCCATGTGGCAAGGTATAGATTTATAGAAATGGATTAATTTAAGCTGTAAGAACAGTTAACAAGAAGCCTGCCACGGCCATACAGTTTGTAAGCAAAATAAGTCTCTGTGTTTACTTGGTTGGGTCTGAGCGGCTGTGGGACTGGCAGGTGAGAGAGATTTGTCCTGACTGTGGGCCAGGCAGGAAAACTCTAGCTACACAGTGCTCTTAGACTGTCAGAGTGGGCTATACACGTCACTGGTGCAGGATCTTACATAAGTAAAGGTCATTAAGAAGCAAATAACTGAAACAAGAAGTTGTGAGTTGAATAGTTCCTTACATTAAACAACCTATTTAAAAAATACTCTCTTCATTAAATATTAGACTCTCTTGAAATATGTCATTAAAATATAGACTTGAAATTGTGGAATTCTTATAATTACAATGAACATCTTTGTAGTGTTTTTATACTAGTACTTTTATTCTTTGAAAAATTATTCATTAGTGTGTGTGTGTGTGTGTGTGTGTGTGTGTGTATGTGTATGTGAGCCAGGGCACATATATAGAGGTAGAGGACAACTCAGAAGAGTCCATTCTCTCTCTATGTATGTATGACCCAGGGATCTGAAAATCAGGCCATTCAGGTTGTTCATCAACCACACTCACCCACTGAGCCATTGCCCAAATCCTATACCTGTACTTTTAGAAAGCAGATAAGTTGGTAGGTTACCATTTTAATACTGCCTAATGGGACTTAGGATGTTAGGAATACAATGAAATGATTGTGTGTATGTGGGACTAGTTAACACATGACACAATAATTATGTGCAATGATAAGCTTTTTGAAAATTTGCAATCTCATCAGGACCTTTTGAAAGCTCCTAGGTCATCAGGGTTCTCTCTAACTCGGGGAGACTCAAAAAAACACTATCTTGTTGTGACAAGTCAGAGCACAGGAGGGCAGCTATTCATAGTCACAGTCTATGGCTTCAAGGAGTTTGCCCTCTGGTGGGAATGAACTGCAGACAGCTGCCTGACCTGCTTCCTGGTCTAAATGACTGGGAGATAAAATTGAATTAAAAGCTATTTCAGTGTTAGTATTTCACTGATGTTTAAAAGTGAGGAATATAGAAAACTAGAAATCCATAGACATATAATGAAAGAATGGGGAGTAGAAGATGAGAGAGAAGAAAGGAAAACACAAAGTGGTGAGGACAGCGCTGGAGGGGAGGGGATGAAGGATCAGAGTGACAGGGGTCAATGTGAGCCAGGGCAAGGACACAGAGAGGCTGCCGCGAAGAAATGAACTAGATATGAGGAGGAGTAAATTGATCTGTGATAAAGGAGGGAATGAAAGCAGGGGGAAAGAAAATACTTCCTGTTTGAATAGCACGTTTCATTTTCAGAATGCTTTCTAAATATTAACTAATTAACCCTCATTGCAGTCCTGGGCATAAGCATTATTATCATAGTTATTATTATTAATAAGTAATGTAAAAGGGGTCAGGAGGTTAGGCACACAAAGCTTTAAATCTTGCGCAAGTATTTATGTCTCTGACATGAAAGCGGTGGCTGGAAGGGAAGTTTTGTTTCGGATTCTTGAATCCGTTATTGCACCATCTCACACACCTCTCACCTTTGTGGCTGTAGAGTGCAGAATCCGACGATGCCATCTGCATCCACCAATAACCCCTCACCTGCTGCTCGGCCTTGATAGTGGGACCAAAGGGCCTGGAGCGCAGTTTTGACACCTGACTTACAGAATTATTGTAGCTAGAACCATCCCGTCTAAGAACAACAGGTAACTTCCCTTGAATGCTCTTTGTTTGCGAGCGACAGGTGACCCAGGCACACCGCTCATGGTGCCTAAATGGTACCTAACATGGTTTTGCAGACATTGTTTTTATTTCGATGCACTGAGGACAGAGGGAGCTTTCCCTCCGTTCAGGAAGCTTACGGCTGTGTTTTAAATCCCACTTTTGTTCTTTTCTGAGAGAATATTAGGAAATAGACTGACTAAACTTTTGAATATATAGAATGAAATTCACCTTTTATTCTAGCCAGAATAAGCAAATGATTACAGGCCTTTAATAACATAAAATTTGCTTCCATATCGACATTCACAAGCTAATTATTGTCCAGGCAGGAGGCTGGGATTCCCTTGTCAACAGTAGCAAGAGAGGCTGCATGGTCATGCGCTATTCATGTCTAGACCGCTTTTACAGTCTCCAAGATGATCCTTGTTTCAAAGTAAATCTTAGCAGGGATTCAGGTTCATGTTGGAGTTAACAGAGACTCTTTGGTCCCTGCATATACTTTGTATTTTGCTTTCTTTTATCTAAATATAGTTTATAAATATTGATTTTTTTTTATTGAAGCATAAGTAAATTACCTTGTGTCCTGAATTTGAGAACCTGAACTATTAACACATTGATTGTTTAATGTATGTAAAAAAATCTTTGTCATTTTCATATATCTTTAAGATTTTATCATTTATTTGAGACAAAGAGTTATTAGTTGCAAAATTTAAAAAAAAAACTACCTGTCTCATGAATATTGTATCTTTTTTAAAAAAAATAATAGAACAGATAAAGTAAGCCTAATAAGATAAAACTGTAGATAAATATTATGTACTTCCTTAAATGAATGGAACCACCATAGAACTAGTCATTGTTTGATACAATGTGTGGGATCTGGTAACTTTCACCAAAGAATTCTGTTCATTTTACAAGTTGCTTATGTGTCTTGATGTAAGTTTGTTAACTAATTTTCAAGATTATCAACTATGTGATCCCATACAGCTTCTCTAGGGTAGCTGCTGTCCTTAACAAGGTTGACAAAATTCTGCTGAGAGGAGGAAGAAGGCATGTAAGAGCCAGAGAGCATGCAGGATGCCTGGGAAGCAAGGCCTTCTAAACAGAGCACAGCTGGGGGCATGTGTGATCTCACAGAAACTGGGGCAGCATGCACAGGGCCTGCATGGGTCTGCACCAGACAGGACCCTAGAGCTGTGAGAAGTGGACACATGCCCCATCCCTAACTGGGAAGCTATCTCTACTCTCTTGCAAATGAAAAGTTAGTTTTTTCCAAGGGAGTTTCACTGAGGAAACAAACCACTCTTAAGGGTAGGCCCCATGCACAGCAATAGATGGCCAACAGAAAATGAACTCAATAGCATCTTTGGAAAGTCTTTGTCTCATAATATTGTATCATAACTTTATTTTTTTAATCTTATAGGTCTTTTTCATACATATTATGTATATATTATATTATCATGGCTTCTAGTTTTGTCTTTTTAATGGTATTTCTCTCTGTGTGAATGTGTGAATCTCTATGTCTATACGTATTTCTCATGCTTTTTCTTCGGCTCTTCTTCTGTTTGTTTTGTTCTATTCCAATTTGTTTGTTTTTGTTTTATCTTATTTTACTTTATTTTGTTATGTTCCTTAGATGCCTGTTTGTTTTCTAATAAGAGACAGAAAGAGTATGGATCCTGAAGGAGGGAAAAGAGAGACACTGAGAGGAGTCTGGAAAGAGGAAGTTGTAATCAGAATATATTTTATGAAAAATCTATTTTCAATAAAAGGAAAATAATTTTAAAATGTTAACAAACTTTTAAGTTTTGAACTCATAAGAATTCTCCTTTCAGAATTTTATTAGAGAAGATAATGGCCTTTTATGTCCTTCTTATGTTTAGGAGAATATAATATATTCTTGGGCTCATCTACGTGTGTTTGTTAAAAGTGGAGAAATAATTGTAGTCAGAAGACTCTGGTTTGTCAACAACTTGCTATAATTTCTTCATGTTACCAACATCATAAAGTCACTGTGATTTCAAAGATTATTTTGGGCAACAGAAGTCCCTAGAGCAAATTTGTTATAAGGAAATAGAAATTAGCTTTGGAGATCTTATGTTATATCTGTCAATTTTAAAGCAATGCAGTTCATACAAAGCCAATGCCTGTGCCTCTGTGCCCACAAAAAATATATATAATCAGCCAGGGGGTGGTGGTGGCGCATGCCTTTAATCCCAGCACTCGGGAGGCAGAGGCAAGAGGATCTCTGTGAGTTTGAGGCCAGCCTGGGCTACAGAGTGAGTTCCAGGAAAGGCACCAAAACTACACAGAGAAACCCTGTCTCAAAAAACCAAATATATATATATAATTGTAAAGCAGAAGCTAAAATGTATGAACTAATAAGAACACCGGTTGGAATGTAATAGAATATGTTCTATTACAGAACTTGAGAGAAGAGAGGAATTACACTGGCCTAGAATGTGACCAAAGATACTACAGGAAGTGACATCCAAGTTATAGTGGCAGGACACTGTAATTAATTGTGGAAATGATGCTTTTAAGCATCACACACACAGGCCCGACCATGTGTATCAGTCTATCGCTATGGCCCACGTTGTGAGCAGTACATGTTCTTGGGCCCATTCCTTCTGGAAGTGAGGGTCTTTTTCTGTAGAACTCTTTCTGCTGATGTGTCATCCTGTGGAGTGTTAAACTGTGAAAGTTGTTCAGACAAGTACTGTAGAGCTATGGAGCTGCTTCTTGTGATGTCCTCTGAGGTCACACGAAATACATTGGTATTTTCTCGCAAACTGGTATTTAATAATGTAATAAAGTAAAACATTCAATTTAAACCCCCCTTGAATTTGAGAATCTTTGCAAAAATTGGAAGTTTAGGATACAGGGTGATCTATCAACTATTAGGAAATTTATTTTTTAAATATGTGCTAAAAGATTGGATGAAAAATAATGATTAACTTCAAGAATGGCTTTTTTTTACCTTTTTAGAGCTTTATTGGGAGAGAGGGGGAGAGAGAGAGGGAGAGAGAGAGGGAGAGAGTGAGAGAGAGAGAGAGAGAGAGAGAGAAAGAGAGAGAAAGAGAGAGAAAGAGAGAGGACAGACGGAAGGAAAAGAAGAATGGCTTTTTAATATAATTTGATGTACAGGTATGTCATTAATGATATTTACCAAATAATATGGGTAGAATAAAATTAGCAAAGATCAGTTGATCTATTTTAAAAAAAAGAAAATATGGCCCAGAAGTCTAGATTTGCACTTGTTTGCATGTCAAGACCCATTATGGAAGGCAAGGTGATCCACCTTCTCTGTCATCATTTTCCAGAATTCCCGAATTGAGCATCGGAGATAGAGCAACAGTGCTTTATATACACAATTAAACAAGTGATTTTGGCTGGAACAAAGAGGTAAATTCACTACTGTTTCTTTCTTCTCAGTTGCCACCCCCAGAAAGAAGAAACTGTGTGACATTTCCAGAAGTAGGTCTTCCAAACTAGCCTAAACTAGTATGGTCGATGGAAATGTCCTCAAAGCAAACAGAGAGTGCTATTTCCCTTGGCAAAGATGTGACAACTTGAAATATACTATTTTTTCCCAGCAAGCAAGCTGGCTGCACACACATCTATCATTATTCAGCATCAAACTAAAAAGTCTGATTCTGAATGCCAATTCCTACCGACTATGTAGTCTTAATTATGGAATCTGCAACTGCTGATTCCGTGATGACCAAGGAGCATGCTGTTTGAAAGACCACAGTTTGGCTCTAAGTAATCAATACACTATTTGAAAGCCATCTAGATGCACAGTTTGATTTAGAAATGCTGAGAGCACCACATGGAGCCTGCCTCACAAGTCTTGTTAAGCAGGGTTTTCCTGAGTTGGTGAGCTTCGGCCTGTGCGTTCAGTTTTGGAGACCCCCATTTTCTCTCACTGAAGTTAATGGTTCTTTTGTGGGGTTATACAGGAAGAAGGGCCATGGCTCATAGTTAAACACGCACCCCCCCCCCCACACTTCCTAGTTCCTTCCTCTAGCTCTTTCTTCTTTCCTAGTCCTGAAATGAGGAGAGATTAAAATGCAGAATTCAAACTTCCTGGGGGCCAGAAACATGCGAATTCTTTGGCTGAAAGTAATGTTTGTCAATTTGAAGCTTTACAAATTTTTATATCATTTTTTTTTTTTTTTTTTTTTTTTTGGTTTTTCGAGACAGGGTTTCTCTGTGTAGCTTTGCGCCTTTCCTGGAACTCACTTGGTAGCCCAGGCTGGCCTCGAACTCACAGAGATCCGCCTGGCTCTGCCTCCCGAGTGCTGGGATTACAGGCGTGCGCCACCACCGCCCGGCCCAAAATTTTATATCATTTAATCATTGTTTTGATCAAAAGAAGACCATCATGTTTATGTCTAGGGTTGTTGAGGTATGAAGAAGTATGAGTCTCTTTGATAGCCCTGGATTGTCTTCTTATTTTTAAATCTGAGAAATAGAAAACATTGGAAAGTGAAGTATTCCAGGTAAAATAGGTTACAAACAAAACAAAAGACAAACAACAACAAAGGCTAGATTCAGGACTAGAACCCGAACCTTCACGATTCTAAAGCAAATAGGAGGGCCATCACCCACTGCTGAGTCACAGAAGGACCAAACCTCACCTCCCAGACTCCGCCAACAGTCCAGCACGGTCGCCCTAACTCTGCCCCCTGAGGCTGGCCAACTCTCCCAAGGGGAGTTTGCTGCAAATTTCAAATTTTTGCCAAATCCACAAAAGCAATTCAATTTTAATGGGTTAGTGGTGGACATGGGCGCAAAGATGACTGGGTGCTTTGTTCTTATTTGTGATGCTCAGCTGATTTGAGAGGGATGTGTATCAAGATGACTGAAGTGGATTAGAGGACAGGATGGGCAGAGGACAAGGCAGTGGCCAAGGAGAGTAGAAAAGTGAAAGGGAAGGAAATCGTCTTCGGTGGTGACTTCTAGAGAACCCACTGTGCTCCCAAGAAATATGAATGCAATGAAGACAGTCTGACAAAAACATTTGGCCTGGGCTTTTTCCTTAATTAAATTAGAGCCATTTGAGTAGTTGACTGAATAATGGGGTCAGGGAGACAAGAGCGGCAACCTTAAGGAACTTTCCCTCTTTCATTTATTATGTTTATAGATGATTTTGCGTTTTTCCAGCAGCACATGGGACGGCAGGGTCATTTATTGTTTGTACTATGTGGGTTAGCTTACAGATTTCTGCACACTTACTCTCTGTACACTGGTAAGTAAGATAACTGCTTGGCCAGGCTGGTAGTGAAACACCGTTGGAAGCAGTGCCCATAATGGGCAGGAGCTCTGCCATCTATCTGTCCTTTCTGTGTGACTTCACTGACACCAGGGTGGGTAGGGGAGACACAACCAAGCACCTGGGTTCAGTGCTATCTGGCTGTAGCTATATTCCTTAGTGGACATTGCACTGGAATTATGAACTGTGAGTAATATCTGCGAATCCTCCACAGTCTGTACAACTTGCAAAACTCCTGGAATATGAGGTGTGGGGGGAATGGGTCAGCTGTGAGGGAGGCTGTGAGCTGGGCCCCACAGTTTCCCTTCATCATGTCTCCATTTACTCTCTGTTACATGCTGGTCATTTCCAGAGAATCGGAATAGATTTCTAGTAGAAAGTGTTTCAGGAACAGAAGGGATCTACTGGTCTGAAGGGTCCTACCTTTTAACAGCAAAACCAAAGTTGTCAACCAGCCTAGAGGTTGGAACAGCCTGTCTGTGATGGAGCCGGAGCGCCCTCTGCTGTCCAAGATAAGAAGTGCATGTATAGAGGGTTCCTGTCAAAGCCTTAAGCAGGAAAAGGGAAACATCTAAAGACGCTTCCTTCCAAAATCAGATGCCTCTGGGGGAGTCACAGCATCTGGCTCCACTCAACTGTGGGGCTCTGGACTGTAAAGAAATCGCATCCAGGCTAAGCATGCAATACCAGAGCCCATACAAAATACAGCTTTTTTCTTTTGACTTGGGCAAAGAGTGTGGAATTAATCACTTTGGAATGATAGGTATGTGGGTTATTTTTCATGAACGGAAGTGCTTTCATGAACTATTCTTCTATTTTCTCCCTTTTGAGTGATCAGTCTTTCTATATCTGGGGAACCAGATTATTGGAACTCCATATTTGAAGTTTCTTGCATATTCTCTTTTGAAATGTGTGTTATATAAGCCATGGAGTTCACATGGTAGAAGATCAAAGGCCCAAATCATGCACAGGGGTGAGGAGCATGGCAGCAACCCTGCGAAGACGTAGGACAGCAGCCATAGGGGGCGTTACTGTTTACTCTAGAACTGCTATTTTCCAGCCGTGAACTTAACACTGGTTTTATCCATAGATGTTATTTTATCTGTCATTTTTCTCTTTCTTCTTTTTTATTTGCTTTTTATTCATTTATTTTACATGCCGACTGCAGTTTCCCCTCCCTCTTTTCCTCCCATGTCCCCTGCCTGATTCTACTCTTCCTCTGTTTCTGTTTAGAAACGGGCAGGTCTCCCATGGTGTCAACAAAGCATGGCACATAAAGTTTAGGTAGGACTAAGCTCCTCCCCTCGTATTAAGGCTTGGTAAGACAACCCAGCATGAGGAATAGGTTCCCAACAGTCAGCCAATGCATCAGGGACAGGTCCTGCTCCCACTGCTAGGAGTCCCACAAGTAAACCAAGCTACACAACTGTCACACTATGTAGAGGGGAGCTAAGGATCTTTAAAAAGTCCAGTAGTCATTATTGATTAAATAGCTAGCAAGTGAAAGGCTGAGATTTCAATGTGATCCACTTGTGCCTGATGTTGGCAGAAACTTTACAAAGTGGAAAGAAGACAATATCCCTGACTTTAAGTAGTTTCATTTTTTTAAAAAAAATACCTGTGGTAAAATGTAAACAGTATAAAAATTATAGAATCATTATTTGAAAACTTATAATCTTAACAATATTTATAACGTTGTGCAGTCATCACTAAGATATTTCCAGAATCCTCTTTCCAAACTGGGACTCCACCCATTGCACAGTAGGAAGCTGTCCTCTTTTTGGTCCTGTGTGTGTCTGTTTACGTGGGGACACATGTGTGTGAGTGTGCATGTGACACAGCACACAGTGCAGGTCGGAGGACAGCCTCAGGCTCGCCTTGACTATGGAGCCTGTTTGACAGTGCTGCTTCTTGCTGCTGTGTACAGCAGGCTGGACAGCATGAGCACTTCTGGGGATTCTCCTCTGCCACCTCCAGTCCTGCTGAAGCGTCACTGGGGTTGTCCACACATGCTGCACTGCCTCGGACTTCACATAGGCTCTTGTGGGCCAAGGTCAGGTCCTCCTGTCTGGGTGGCAAGTGCCCACTGAGCCATCTCTCTAGCTCCAGTGAAAACTGTTTGTAACCAGGCACAGTGGCGTACACCTGTTGTCCCAGTTACTTACGAGCCTAAGACAGGAGGATTATTTTAGCCCATGAGTTAGTTTAAGGTCAGTCTGAGCAACATCATGAGATTTCAACTAAAAATCAGCCAAGGCTGGGAGACAGCTGAGCCAGTGAAGTACTTGCTTCATAAACGAGAGGGTCCATGTTCAGTCTCCAGCACGCACAAAAGAGGCCAGGCAATGGGGAAGCAGAGGCCAGCGCATCTAGGTCTTGCTGGACAGACAGCTCAGCCTCACTGGGGAGCCTTAGGTCCCAGGGAGAGACCGTCTTAAATAAACAAAGTAGATGACTACAAAGGCATCCACGTGCGTGTACACACACCTGCACATGACCACCTTCCCCACAAACACATGCACACACGTCCCCAAAGATAGGATCCTCCAAGCTGTTCTTCCTGTTAGCTCTGGAAACGAACATTCTGTTCTTATTACTACTAAATCTTTTTGTTGTTGTTGTTATCTAACTATACTAGGCATTTCATTTAAATGGAATCATGCAATATTGTTCTTTCCTGCTTGGAATATTTCATTTAGCACACTGTCCTGCCAGCTTGCTCATGTTCTGGTATTTTACTCCTTCATAAGGCCCAGTGTGTATTTGTTTGTTCATTCACTGACGGTTGTAATGTTGCCACAGTGAACACTGATGCAGAAGTATTTATCTGAGTCCCTGTCTTCAGTACTGCGTATATGCAGATGGGAAATGGCCGGCCATGTGGTCATTTCACCATTCAAAAACATAGACACTTAAATTTAAAACACATATAACCTCCATAATGTGCACCTGCAGCAACTGACATTCCTACCAGAAATGCACAAGGACTCTTGTCCATGTTCTTCCCAACACTGAGCTGTATTTGCTTCAGTGACAATTGTGATCTTCCTATTCCTGAAGAGGTGACTTAACTTGGGCTCCATTTCCCTAATTGTTAGTGAGGCTGAACATCTCTTAAGAGCATCTCCTTTTGTCCACACAAATAACTCTGCTGGGATTCCTATTTCAGTCGTTTATTTCTTAGTCGAGTTTATTGTTTTTCAGTTGCATAATACTCTGCCTATCAACTCATCATCAGATATGTAATTTGCAGATATATTCTTCTTCTCCATGAGTAGATTTTTTTTTTCTGTTGTTGGTAGGCTTTATGCATCAAAGATTGTTTTTTGGTTTTTTTTTCTTCATTTTTCTTCTTGTTTTTTGAGACAGGGTTTCTCTGTGTAACAGTCCCAGCTGTCCTGGAACTCACTTTGCAGGCCAGATTGGCCTTGAACTCACAGAGAGTCACCTGCCTCCTGGGTGCTAGGATTAAAGGCATGCATTTTTTAAAGATTTATTTTCATTATTTTTAAATTATGTGTATGTGGGGGTCTTTTTGTATGTGGTTATTTGTCAATTTTCCTATCACTCAGAGAGGACTGTCCCTTCTCTGTTGAACAGCCCTGGCGCACATCTCAAAAGTCACCTGGTTCAGCATGCAAGAGCCGCCCTCCGAGCTCCGCCCCCCGAGCTCCGCCCCCCGAGCTCCGCCCCCCGAGCTCCGCCCCCGAGCTCCGCCCCCCGAGCTCCGCCCTCCGAGCTCCGCCCCCCGAGCTCCGCCCTTTGAGCTCCGCCCTTTGAGCTCCGCCCCCGAGCTCCGCCCCGAGCTCCGCCCCTGAGCTCCGCCCCTGAGCTCCGCCCCTGAGCTCCACCCCCGAGCTCCGCCCCCGAGCTCCGCCCCCGAGCTCCGCCCCTGAGCTCCGCCCCCGAGCTCCGCCCCCGAGCTCCGCCCCTGAGCTCTGCCCCCGAGCTCCGCCCCCGAGCTCCGCCCCCCCGAGCTCCGCCCCCCGAGCTCCGCCCCCCGAGCTCCGCCCCCCGAGCTCCGCCCCCCGAGCTCCGCCCCCCGAGCTCCGCCCCCCGAGCTCCGCCCTGCTCTGTAGTTGTTCCTTTGTGCCACATTGGATTTGCAGTCAAGAAAGGTGAGAACTCTGATTTCATTCATTTTCATGATTGTTTTGGAGTCTTTTGTAATTCCACAGCAATTTAAGGATATAACTTTATATTTCTGAAAAAATATTCATCATGAGTTTATCAGTGGTGTGTTCAAGCTGTAGATTTCTTTGGATGGTATAATCTTGATAGTAATAATTATTTTATGAATGTGGGATGTCTCAGTATCTTCTTTGATTTTGTTTGGCAAAAAAATAAATTGATGCTTTCAGTGTATAAATCTTGTCTATTTTTGGTTAGGCTCACTTTATTTTTTATAAACACTGTTGGGTGGTTTGTTTTTGTTTTTTAGTGTAAAGAAATGTAACTGAGTGTTACAACTATTTTTTGCTTTTCACTTCTGCCCAAATTATTTAACCTCATGTTCTGTGGTCTTCCTACATTTCCAGGCTGATCCTCGTGAACAGAATAAATATTAGTGTCTACTACACAAAAGCTGTATTCTTTGGGTTGTCTTTTTTTTTTTTTTTTTTGGTTTTTTGTTTTGTTTTTTTGAGTCTGGGTTTCTCTGAGTAACAGCTCTGGCTGTCCTGGAACTCTTTGCAGACCAGGCTGGCCTTGAACTCGTGGAGATCCACCTGCCTCTGCCTCCTGAATGTTGGGATTAAAGGCATGTGCCACCACACCCAGCCAAAAGCTGTATTCTTATAAAATACCAGTTTTTAACCTGTTTTAGAGGTTTTTGAATCTGATGTATTGTCAGAAATGTAATCAATGAAAATGAAAATGTTCATACATGTATTATTTTATAGATTACTGACTAGATGAATGAGTTAATTTTGCGGATACATACATGTTTGAAGTAATGTTGCCACAGCAATGGTTCACAAAACTGTTACTGTTTGGATATAGAAGACTGAACTATGGACTTACACACTGCACTCAGTCGGGCTCACCCTTAAACTCTAACTTGACAGTAAAGTAAAATAGGCAATGTGGCACGTTCTATTAGGTTATTTGTTCATCTAGGCAATAGACATGTTCTTAGTTTAAAAAGTTATTTAACACTTGAACTAAAATTTGGCCAGAATCACACAAAAAGAAACCTATGGAACTAGTTTAGTTATGATTACAAATATGAAACCATGAAGCATACAATTAGAAAATTCTGACTATTTGAATGAGAAATGTACCAAATAAAGTCTAAATAGCCCGGAGCTGGAGTTATATACGGTTATAACCCTCCTGATGTGGGTGCTGGGAATGGAACCCAGGTTCTTTGCAAGAGTAGCAAGTGTCCTTAAACATCTGAGCCATCTACCATCTCTCTATCCTCCAAATAAAATTCAATCTCTAGCCACATTTAGGGATGTGATCCGATCATGACTCACCACATCTTATGATCATGAGAAATAGATGTATAGATGTAGAAAGGCATTTATAAACATAGCATTTATTAATGAATTGAAATTTAATTTTTATACAGGGGACTTCTCTTTTATGGTTAGCAACAGCTAATGTCCGCTCAGTAGTTAAATCAGAAGAATGCCATTAGCCAACCACATCTACACAAATGCTGGCTAACGTTAAAGGTAACACTATTATTAATCACTATGTCTAAATAACCATGGCATATGCAAGCACTAATTTGACTTTGGAAACCAAATGATAATCAATTAAAAAACTAAAGGAAAATAGTTAAGGAACACTGCCAACTCTAAGTTGCTATACAGATCACAAACATATTTTACATAGACCCTGAACAAGAGTCAGAAACAGATAAACAGTTTAACCACAGTAATAGATTATATTTTCCATCTGCTTCTTTCACAAACATAAGTTGCTTCCTGGACTCATTCTATTTCTTGCATGACTGTATGCTTGAGACAGAGTGGCAGTACTTTAGCTATCATAACTTTTATCTTACCTTTTATTTGGCAGAGAAAACTCAAACTCCCCCACCTGTGACTAGACCATACAGAGGTGCTTTGCTCCTTGCCAGTGGCCATGTCAGAGGAGCAGCAGGTGGCAATTGAATTTCGAGGTGTTGGCCCACCAGGAGGAAAATCCCTGATGGGTGAGTCTTGGATAGGCAAGGCCCAGACACCACAGACTCCAGAATATCTTTTCCTTCTGCTGGTGCCTTCACATGTTTGCCACTGCCATCTTTCTGTGGCAAAAAAGATATCTTTCTGTGTCTGGCATGGTGTGAATGGGTGTGGGGAAATCTCCACCTCTTGTAATGTAGTGTGTTTATCTCATGGAAATATCCTGTTCTACTGACCATTTTTACATGTGGATTATTATGAAGATGATTTCTTCCTAAGCTATACTGTCTAACTGATAATAATAATGTTAGTTTAAATAGAGTTTTGATGATAAAAAATTAAACAAGGAAGTGTCATACAGCTAGAACACATGAGTTTCTATTGAGGAGATGTATAGATTGTGGCTTAGGTTAATGATTAAAAAAACAGTTGAGTCCCAGTAGCCCAGCTAGTTTAAATTCTTCTAATCATAATGTTGAGAGATGTGTTCACAGGTTTTGGAGTGCATCATGCCTGAAACAAAGCTTTGAAAATAACTTAAAGTTAGACTAAGTTGTTTTTGTTAAATATCTTTGAGGCGAAAAACCCAAGAAGGTAATCTAAAGTTTTAGAAAGACACATAGTTGAATGAGGAACTTGTTAAGGTCAGGGAACAAGAACAAAGCAGCCCAATTATTACTGGCTAATGTGCTTTCCTAGCTAGGATTGTTTGGTGATCAAAGATCATGATTAATTCCTTGTACTCATTTTTGCCCTCAATCTCCTGATATAAAAATCTATTGATGAGTGAGTATGCACCCTAAAGATTTAAAGTAGAGCTGACTGATTGTTTTTCATGTATAAAAGTTTAGGTTTGTGATTCCTTTAAGATTCCTTGTAAGATTACTTTCAAGAAAAATAATAAAGTGATTGGTCCTTTCTTTGTAACTGTAAAACACAGCCTGCCAGCAAAAGAACTGACTGAGAAGAATGCCCTCCTTGCTCATACTCTGTTAATCTGTAACAAGTTGCTTAGATGTAAATGTATGTGGGTTCTTGGTATGACTTTGTTTTAATCATGTAAGGGAGATGAAAAACATGTTTTTACTTGTATTCATTATAATCAGTCACTTGAAAAATAGATGTAACCATATCATAATTTCTATATTGCCTGAAAGATTTTTTGGGGGTATATAAGCTGTAGAAGAAAAATAAAAAAGACAGAATACAGAATCAGAATAAAAAAAAGGAAGAAAAAAGAGAAGGTCTGAAGGAAACCATAAAGAGAATGTGAGTATCTTTCCCCCTGTCCCTTCAGATATAAACGTTGTAGTATGCTGACTCCGGGGATTCTCTTTGAGACTTGTGCTACTGGAGGCTGGCCCCACAGGCAGCAAAAGCTCCTGTAGTTGAGAACATCAAAGTTGCTCTTCAGATTTAGAGCCACATAGTTCAACCTTTAGAAAAAAACCCTATTGTTCTGTCAGAGTGTTGGCCTGCCCTGTGAAACCCTAGGTCCAATCCTCAGCTAGCCCATCACAAATCCTTTTTTTTTTTAGACTTCTTGGCGTAATTATATAATTATAATTATTTTCGAATTGGAAAATCTATAGGCCTGCTTCTAATTCTTTCATGGTGGCCATAAAAAGCAATTCTGACTCCAAACACAGGAACCTCAGAGACATTCCACAGCTTCTCCACTCTGTATTTTATAACTGTGGAAGAGCCGGAAGTTAAATGCATTTTGTTCTCTAACTCTAGGATGGAAATGGGGCAATAATCAAGAAGTTGGCTTCAGGAAAGATGGCCACAGCCTAATGCTCTGGTGGAAGTTTTCATAGCTAATAAGATTAATTCACCTGGAACTTTCTGTTCCCTCTAAAAGGATACTGCAGTGATGAATGTGTGTGTCTGACCCGGGGATAGGGGGCTTGGCTTACAGGTATACTGCAGTATTTGCTTCCTCTGAGGTCCTTAAAGACTTTAAAAGTACAAACATGACCTTGGAAAACATCACTTTACACCCGTCACTTTTGATCCCATGAAGGGTATTAACAGCAAGACAGGAGTATTAGTAACACAACAGGGAAGTAACAACCTTAGTGGTTACCAGAGTAACTACCATAGTATCTTCATGTTACACCATACGTTTCTTATAAAATTCATTTCTAACAACTGGCACATTTGTCCTGTTGCTCAGATCCCTTTTCTGAAATGGTCAGAGGTGAATGTTGCTTTCTGTTACAGGTGGTAAAATTCAAATTCCTGAAAAGTGGAAAGTCTTCAAAGGTCTCAGGAACCCTGGAAGGAGTCTCCACTGCTGACATTTGATAGGCAGTCTCATCCTTGCGAAACTGAAGGTTGGTTTTATCCTTGTGTCCCATCTTCCGTATAATCTGAAAAAGCTTTCAAAAAAGAAACCAAATTGATATCTCACTGGCAACGACAACAACAACAAAAAGCTGGTGAAGGAAACAATGGAATGTCCATGGAAGGATTGCCTTGTATCATCGTTTAAAATTCTGTCAGAGCGGTGGAGTAGCACACCCTCGTGAATGTCCTCTGCATCATGCTGTGTGTGAGCACTGGAGCGAGCACCATTAGTGGATCCACTCAGAGAGTAAAGGTAGGACCCTGGTCACAGTTGGAATTAAAGTGTAATTTTACTGTATTGCCAGAGTTGAGGATGATTGCATCACTACCAATTAAGAGTGATGTGACATTGACTTTGCTGTAGTTGCTAAGTACCTAGATTATGTAATAAATAGAATTTGTTTTACACCCTCTATTAGTTTCTTATATAAGAGGTTCTAGTTATAGAACTTTATTTTAGTTATAGAATTTTATTTAATTTAATTGCTTGATTTTCAGATATTTCAGATTTTAAATATAAAATACAGTGCTTTTCATGGATTGCTTTCCAAGTGTGTGTTTTGAAATTGCAACAGATTTTGTGAGCTACACCCAAAGCAAAGACAATCAGAAACACAGGACATTTTTGTTTGCAGGGGAGCTACACCTCAATCCCTGGCACTCTGGCATCTCTATACCCAAAGAGTCTGGAATGTTTGGAAAGAGTCAAGTGGGAAGATCCACCTCAACTCCTCTCCCTGCTCCCTAAACCCGCCCCTTCAAAGCCCACCAAACACAGCTCCTCCCCCAGAGAGGCTCATGACCACTCCCACAGGGTATATAAGCGGCATCCCTGAAAACAGATACATGGTTCTTTGGGTCTCGTGTCCCGTTTTCCTCTCTGTGGGGCCACGGAACTGCCCAGGATGCTTTACCCATTAAACCTGGGCTTTTCCTGATTTTGTCTGATTCAGTTTGTTGCAATGGCAGAGAGGCCTTCAGGAGGCCTAAAATGTATCAGTTTTATCCAGAGTATTCCATTTTAGACAGGAAAGGTTGTTTTTGACCCGGAATGAATGAACCTAGAAAAAAAAAAATCTCTCAATAAAGCCAGTCCGAGCTTTCCTGTGTTCTTAGTAGAGCTGTTACATAGCTGAAAGTTTACATTAAAAATCACACTGTAAAGCAGAACCCTGGAGAGGAGGTTAAATTCTTCAGTTTTTCTCAAATCATGACATTCAGAAAGGAATCTCCCATTTAACTTTCTCTAATCCATCATTATAACCCCTGGAATTACAAGCCTATATGAGTACAGATAGAAGATTGGCATGCAGCCTAAGCCATGCAGAAGTATAGGTGTGTAAATGGAGTCTCTCAAAGGTACCCTGGGTATTTCAAGCTACCTGGGATGGAGTGGAGCTCTGCATTCTCTCTTCGCTGCCCTTTCACTGTGTTGTTGCATGTGGTTCTGTGGCTTGTCTTGTTTTCAAAGTCTTGTTTTTCTGTGGAGAGTACTGACTGTCTCTAACTTCAATCCTGACTCTCATTCCCATTTGCTCCTTCCTTCTGAGCAGTACCTCTTTCTTTAGACAGATGTAGACAGGTCTGGCTAAGTGACTAACCGACTCTCTGACTTCAAGATCCCATTTGATGTTCTAATGAATATGTGCCAAGGAAGAAGACCTTTGTAGCAAAAGTGAGATCAGAGGACACTCAGGGAAGGCATGGGCAGTGAAACAGTTTCTCCAACAAACAAACAATCAAACAAAA
Organism: Peromyscus eremicus; assembly: GCF_949786415.1. Taxonomy (NCBI): domain Eukaryota; kingdom Metazoa; phylum Chordata; class Mammalia; order Rodentia; family Cricetidae; genus Peromyscus; species Peromyscus eremicus. The sequence continues at coordinate 4,650,432 of NC_081426.1, read as the reverse complement.
AACCCAAAAGTACCCAATAGAAGTAAAGTCAAAGAAGGCTGTTGAATCACAGCAAACTGCCACACTGCAGACTGTTTGCCAAGAAGTTCCTATGGTGAGCACTAAGAACAAAAACCAGATTGCTCAGCAACACTCTCCTTCTGTTACTCTGCAGTGTTCCATTCAATACCTCTTAGGGGCCAAAGCCACATCTTGTGCTGTACTTGCCTTTAGAAGAATGGTGCTTTAGGATGGAGGGAGAGAGTACTGGGAGAGACAACTGGAATCAGAGGCATTTCTGGGATGAGCTAGAAACCTAGTGCAATGGAAATTTCCAGGAATTTATGAGGGCGGCCCTAGCTAAGGCTCCTAGCAATGGGAGATTCGGAGCCTGAACTGGCCATCTCCTGTAACTAGGCAAGACTTCTGGTGTACAGATTGGGACACCAACCTAGCCACATAACCTTGGACCTATAATTTGCCCTACCTACAGATATGCTGGGACAAAGGTGGTGCAGAAATTATGGGAGTGGCCAACCAATGACTGGTCCATGTTGAGACCCATACTATGAATAGGAGACCACCTCTGACAATACCAGGAGGGCCAGGATCCAGAGGATGGACAGCTACCTAGGACAGAGCTAAACATGACTGGCAAAAAAGAAAAAAGTCAATGAAATGACTCCTAATGGTATTCTGCTATATTCATATGTCATTGCCTAGTCCAATTATCATCAGAGAGGCTTCACCTAGCAACTGATGGAAACGGATACAAAGACTCATAGCCAAACATTAGGCTGAGCTCAGGAAATCCTGTGGAAGAGGGGGAGGAAGGTTTATGGGAGCCAGGAGGGCTGAACACATCAAGAAAAACACACAGAGTCAACTGACCTGGGCTCATGGGGCCTCATAGAGACTGAGCTGCCAACCAGAGGGCTTGCATGGGACTGACTTGGGTCCTCTACATGTGTTGCAGTTTTGTGGCTTGATCTTCTGGTGGGGATCTTCTGGTGGGAACAGGGGCTGTCTCTGACTCTGTTACCTGCTTTTGGGAACCTTGTCTCCTATTGGGTTGCCTTATCTAACCTTAATAAGAGAGGAGGTGTTTAGTCTTGCTGCAACTTGATGTGCCATGGCTTACTGATTATATATGGGAGGCCTGGGAGGAGAGGAGGGAGGGAAGGGAAACTGTGATTGGGCTGGGAAAAATTAATTGATTAATTAATAATAATAATTTTAGAAAACCCTTTCAGAACTGGAAGCATCTGGGAATTCCTTTCCCAATGAATCTGGGGAGTTTTTGTGCGAGCTTCAGTTCACTGAACAACTCGTAAGTTTAGGATGTGTATACTGACTCAAAAGCAAGCCAGAAAAGCAAGCATTCTTCCAAATATGAAAAGACTGTTCACACTTCAAATTAATGGAGTTTTAGTAGATTTGTATTTTGAAAATGGGATTCTGTCCTAGAATGTCCATCAATTTGTACAATACACAAAATGTATTATATTTTTATGATGAATCTATATGTATGTTTGGCAGGGTTAGGGTATAGAATTGAAGACTCTGGAAGAGAAGTCAACTGGCTCATTCACACATTGAGCTCACGTGTTTGCTTTTTTTTTTTTAATTTATCACATTCTTCATTGAGTACAGTTTACTGGAAGACAAGCATCCATTTATCTATATATTTCATTGATATTGTTGCAAAGTTCATGTTTGCTTAGGTCTCTGTAATTAGTAAAGGACATTTAGGCTCATTTTTTCATCTGATCCTGACAGTCTTCTATTGAGTTAAATACTGACTCTTACAGCTAAGAATAAAAGAGTGCCGCAAATGTCCTGAGTAGCCCAAGTTCATATGCATGTGACTTAGGTCACAACGGTGTGAAGTGTTTGATTCCAAATCTACTGCTCGTCCTGGCACATTCAAGTTGCTAGTGCTTTGGAGAAGTGGGGGGGGGGCATAACTTTCCATGTGTGTCCTGAAGGAACTAACTCTGAAAGGTTAGTCTTTCACTGTCCTTATTAGCATCTAGGCATTGAAATGGATGTGTGGCATGAGGGCACAGAGGCACTGGAAGGAAAGAGAACTTAGCATCGGAAGATCTGGACTTTAGTCTTGTTGGACTTTAGGCTTTTCCTCCTTTTAGTAGTGGTCAGCAACCCACAGCTCCTCGGGCCCAAACCAGTCTAGGTTTATCAACGAAGACTTATTGAAGCATTGCTAAACTAACTGCTTATGTATTTGCTACCATGTCCCCTACGTTGTCACTGCAGGACTGAATCATTGTGACAGAGGCCAGATGTCTTGCAAAGTGCTTCATCAAGACGGTGTATTTGTCTCCTGTCTGTTCTTTCCCATTTTATTTTATGTTGCTAATTTGCTTTCCCTTACCTTATTCTATTGTCTCTGCCACTGGTATTCTACCAAATACTTTTAAATATGGCTCTAGCTAGTCAGGGTATTTGTGTTAGCCAGCAGTGATTTGGCTGTCATGCAGAAGGTCCCTGGAGAAGCCCCTTCCTCATCCCCAGAACTCAGAAAGGCTTTCTCAGTCTGTACCACATTTCTACCAGTACAGGTTCAATTAAAGTACTTTTGCTTTTAATTTTTGCCATTCCTTATTGTCACTCAGCCTTGGGTTGAACCTGCAAGGTTGGTAAGAGCTACCCTCGGGGACCTGCTGCAGATGCTTCCATGCAATAGCAGTTCCTGACGTGTGCTCCACACAAAACATTACAAATAATGCTTCTATTGTGCCTTTCCTATGGCTGGTCTCAGGGGCAAGACTTTCATCACAAAATACAAAGCTGCTTTAGAAATGAACAGACAGGAGAGAGTAGTCCCAGAGCCTCCGAATCTCAATGGAAACTTTCTCCAAATTGATAGCTAGAAACTGCAGGTTTTTCTTCATTATCACCAATGTGTGAAGAGTACGCATCTCAACTGACAGCTGAAGAAAAATTTCACCATTATCCACATGCAAATTAAGAGGTTATTGAAAAGCTCAGAGTTACGAGCCTTAAGATATTAGCTGAGGAGCAGCAATATGATTTTAGAACACCAGGTTATTAGCTAAGTGTGAGAGAGCCAGCGTGGGCAATATCTTCCCCTGACTTGTTACATTTCTCCCTTGTATGGCAACAATCAAATACTCAGAGGAAGTAGATGATTGTGGACTTTGTGGACACCCTTCATTGTGTGAGTCTCAAACTGGTTGCCCTCTTTTAAACAAGAAACAATGGGTTATCCTTTCTTTAAGACATGTTTTGCTTAATCGTGCCCTATTCTTGTCCTTCTCCAATACTCTGTTACATTGAGTTTTTTAATATTTAGAGCAAAGAAGATTTTGTGTTACATTGTACAGTTCATGAATGATGTACCTGAAATTTGCAAGATAGATTGTCATACAGAGAGAGGACACTCCTACAGAGCTCACTGAAAACAACAAGGCAAAAGTCTCCTTATTCAAAATTCTGCTTGTAGGCTTCATCTTTTGGGGTCTACAGACACCATGTTTTATGGCCTAAAGAAAAGCACAAATAAACCCACCTTTTCCCAAGTGAGAGATACTTATCTTACAGAGAAACAGATGTTGATTGATGGAAGTGATGTCCTCTTGTCTATAGCATTGTGGAAGATTGGAAATACTTCCCTGCCTTTGGCACACAAGCTTTGGTGAGAATGATGTAGACTTGGCAAAGCTGCTTAAAAATTATTATGTTGATTTAAGATTGTCATTGGATGTCTGTCTCTGTACCAAGTTCAGGGCAAGCAGAAGATGGGCCAAGCAGAAGAAACATCCGCACTTTCTACACACCAAGTCCTACTGCTGAATGTCTAGAGCATGTGGAATCTCTCCTACTCCATCCCCTGACCAGTCCATCTCAGGGAAGCAGAGCTGTCAGACATCAGTGTCGTGCTCTGCTACTCTCTTAGCTGGATTCCCTAGGTGACTGACAGCACACCAGCCAGTCAAAATCCCACACTTGATTGGACTTCTCTGTCAGGCCTCAGAAAGAGGAAAACATGCTAGGCAGACTCGTTGTACCTATTCCAAAGTCTGTGGGTCTCATAGGAGTAGCCAGATATACTCATCTTTCTGAATGCTTTATTATTCATTTATTCTAGTCAAAGACAGCAGTTGCTGTCTCCATAGTCTACTTAGCTCCCATGGTTGTTGAGCTTAAGAAACGTGTATAACTTGTATGGGCTACAGAAACTGACAACAGGTCCTGTTGCTGTCCAAGATCTAACATTAGAGCAACAGTCTAAAGTCCCCAGGATAATTATCCTTAAATCTCACACATGTGTTTTTTACTTTGTTATTGAGTAGCAATATCAGAAATTAAACCTCATAAGTGTCCAAAAGCAATTATAAAGTGAGGAGATTATGGTGGTAATCTTGTAAATGAGGACTCACTTAAATGTCAGATCACTTACCGTAAAAGCAGCTAAACACAATATTGCTAAACATAATACAGAATTTTCAACTATTAATTCCTGTACTCTGTTCCTCTATTAGACATGATTAAGTTCAAAGAACCATCACCAAATTGATTGTAGAAACAATATCATCACCATCATGTGCTGACAAAATACAAATAGCTTTGTCATTCTGTCCCACGGGCACTTCCTAATGTAACAAGAATCAGATGTAAATCCCCTGAGGTGAAAACAGGACATTTGAAGGCTCAGAGCTCAGAGCACAGCTGCAAACCAGCATGCTAATAAGCCTGACTTTAAAAATACCAATCATAGCAGAGATAAAAATAGATAGGGAATTAATTTTTTAAGGCTGACTGTTACTCTATGCTGGTCACAAAGGGCTTTGGCTCTGGAACTACTGTTGTTTGATACTTATTTTCACCCTATATGTTAATGGAATTCAATGTAATTTTTGAGTGTAAGCTAGACCTTTGCTTCTTCTTTCATAAATGAACATTAACGAAGTTCCTATAAAGAGGGAAGCTGAGAAGACCATGGTGTGGGCTTGGTCCTGGTCCATAATTTATAGTATAGCTAAGAAGTAAGAGCATACGCCAAACAAGCCACGGCAATCTACATTCTACTGTTGGCTTTACCAAAGTTATCTTTTTTGCATGAGAATAAATCTATAGGCAACAAAAATTTGGGCTGACCATATTTTTGACTTCTGACATAGTTCATAAAAGAGGGTACATGTGGCTTTTTGGCAGGTCTTGGCCCAGCTGCCATTACTTAGGACTTTTGTAAAATACTCCCTTTGTGGCAGAGACAGACCCCCCAGTTTTCAGATAAGATGAAGACTACAGGCCTTTGTGTCTTTTCTAATCTCCATCATGGTATTCCAGGCAGCAAGCGTCGTCTTTGAAAATGCAGCTATATTGATTACCAGACTTGTATCCATTAAGGACAGATCCAATTTGATGAGTACAAATATCAAATTATCCACTACCAAACTGTGTTTCCAGAACTGAGTTGAAACTTCATCTTGGCATTTAAGGGCTGTCCAGGGGATTGGAATATCATAGCAGTGATGAGTAGGAAGCGGTGGAATGTGCAGCTTCTGGGTGAAGCAACTTAAGGAATGCCTCAGTGTCCCTTCCTACACTGAGTTATAAAACGCCAGGCCCTGACAACCAGCAGTCAGGAGTGTTGCAGTAACAGGAGGACTGCTTGCGTTTCTCTTTATATGCCTGTTGGATTTCATGGGAAACTAAAATACTTTGAAATATACAAATTTTAAGAAATTTAATCAGCACATAGAATAAAAACCTTATTAGGAATTTCTTTATTAATCATTTTCTTGTGAAATTTGTTTTGGAAGCATTTTAAAAATCACTAAATAAATCCTTGCTGGAAAAACAAGACAAAACCCTGCAACACATTAAAACCTCGTGAATGGAATTTAATGGAGCTATAATTTTAACTTAATGTTTTCAAAGCAGTTTAAAAATTACATGGCTGTATCAGTCAAATGAGAAAAGTACATGACGCTCCTTTATTAATGCCTCCTAAAACTCTGGCTGTTACTGACTCAGTGGTACAATGATAATTTGCAGTGACCCATTGACTTCAATAAAAGGGCAAAGAAAATGGTCCAAGTTATCTTAGAGAGACTATGTGAGGCAGTATAAAAAGTATATTTTTCCACACAGAAAATAAAAGGCATGCAGTAAAATATATGCAATCTGCCCACTTCTGTTCCCAAAGGAGGCACTAGCTTTTAGGATACCAGTGTGCACTGCATTTGTAATGGAAAAATTTAAACTCTTGTTCAGGCTTCGACCATGAGTAGGCTAAGATGTGGGTGGGAAGGTGCAGGGCTGCCAGGGGGAACTACACAGAAAGCAAGTTCAAGCCCAGGAAGGTTTGAGAGAAGAGACTCCCCACTTCAGAAGGGAGTGACAGAGTTATTTTTTCCTGAATTTCTCCATCTTATGCATTTAGATTAATTTCTCTGCCTAAGGAAAACAAATCCCTGTGAATGAAAATTCCCAATTTAAGAATGATTCAGCTTAGTATTCAGGGATGGCTAATTTCAGTTCTCTAGATCTAGTGCTAGAGTCACTTGGTGAGGGATTGTCGGGGAGGGTTGTGTACATTTGATTGTGAGCATGCCTTTTGGGATGGTCTTCATTGGGTTAGTTATGGTAGGAAGACCCGCTCTAGGTGTGGGCAGCACCGTTTCATTGGCTGGGTACTGGGATGAAGGAAAGAGGCGGATGGAGCTGAGCATTCACTCATCTTACTCTGCTCTTCACTGGATACACTGTGACCTGTGGCCTCTTTAGGCTCCCACTGCTGTGGCTTTCCCAGCAGTATTTACTGTAACCTTAACCATTTATTATAACCTTGAACTGTGAGCTGAAATACACCATTTCTCTCTGCAGTTACTTCTTGACTGTATTTATCACAAAAACTAGGAAAAAAACCAAGACATATTCCTAGCTAGGAACAGTGGGACTTAGACCTGCTACCCCAGCACTTAGGAAGCTGACACAGGACAGGATTATGGCTTTGAGGCCACGCTGAGCTATGTAGTGAGACCCAATCTTAAAACAAAACAAAACATGCTTCAAAACAGGAGATAGTGTGCCTCTAAAACAGCACAACCTTTTGTTATCAGGGAAGCCTGATAGAGTCTCTGATACCTTGATGTGTTTTGAGTAGGAGTCAGACACTCAAAGGCTAGCAAGCATACTCTGTCTCACCATTTCTCACCTATTCCACACCACCACTCAGCAACATGGCCTTAATAGGTGCCAGGCTAGCACTAATGGTGTGCTCTTAAAGTCCCAGACCTGGGAGCCATTTACAAATCATCTTTTTGTAGGTTTATCAGTCTGCAGTATCCAGTTACTACCATAAAAGATAGTCTAAGACAAGCACCTGCTGGAGCTCTCGCTATTCCCATCTGAGTTATTCACACTCACTGAGCTCCATGACCTGCAGACACATGGCCCTGCTTTATGTTTTGCCTCTGATAGGGTACCTACTTGGGGAAATTTCTTATTTTTCACTTTTTTCTTTTCTCTTTGTCTTCTGCTCAGCTCTGGAGTGACTGCAGATCATGTCGTCCGACCATACTCTGTACAGCTACTCTTGACTGAATGCTACTGGCTTGTCTACAAAAGTCTCTCATGCACCAGTTGCCCTTTGCATAAGCAGGATATTGACAAGAACTGTTATTCATACAGGGGTGTAAGACATAAGCTTATATTGTTATTGCCACACAGTGACCTGAACATGCAGTTGAGGGTGTGTTTCAACAGAAAAAATAGGTTTTTAAAGTTCTTGACACTAATGTATGTTCTCTATTAGAAAACCATATCTTGAGGAAATGACATTTGGTGTTTAGGTCCTGTTGGTCCTAAGGCTCAGCAAGATTTTAAGACAGAGTCTGAGTCAATTGGTTCAAATTATAGGCATCCAAAATGTATTCTTATATGCCTTAGTCTACTCTAGAAAATACAAAAGTATACCACATATTTCATTTGTTTCTCCTGCATATAGATCCTGTATGTGCTTGATAGGATTTTAGGTTAAAGAATTGAAAGAAAATATTTGGTTCTCAGAGATTTAAATATACATACATGTATACATATGTGCATATATATATTTAATTTAAAAATTACATCTTGTATGTGTATGTGTGTTTCACACACATGTCTCAAGGGAAGTGTCATGTAGAAGTCAGAGGACAACTTGCTGGAATAGGTTTGGTTCTCTCCTACCACATGGGTTTGGGGGACTGAACACAGGTCATTAGGTTTATATAGCACTTTCACAGTTCTACTCAGGTCTTTTACTCAGTAAGCCATCTAGCTTGTCCTCAGGGATTTTCAGATACAAACAAACCATATCACAGGTAGATTAGATAAAGGTCCTTGACTCAAGTTGTTACCTTGGGAGGAAAGGCTGCTTACACCTTTGGCAGCAGCAGCTGGAACATCAGATAGAGCTTGTATACCAGCACTATTTTTCTTGGCCTTGTGGGTTTCAGTGAGATTTTCATGTTGGTTGTCATATCTGTTCAATGATGACAATGCTATTCACCCCCACCCAGTGTCATTTTCAGACTTAAATGAGTTAATGGGCACTAAGTGCTTAAAATGTTTCCTGGCATGACTAAAGCTCAATAAGTTAATTTCTGTGGAGGCTTTTACATATTGTCAAGATTTATGTGAGCCAAATTCCTAAATCCACAGCTCTAGTTGAATTGAACTCATCTGAGTCATCCCCTTCAATCACAGTGTGATTAGCGATATCCTAATGGAAGAATTTCTGAGCCTTTCCTGCCTAAGCCCAAAGTGAGAATGAGAGAAAACACCACGCTGGAAGGTTACAACTACATATGGGAAAGTCTTCACTTTTTTATGGATTAAAATGTGATTTATATTTCTAGTTTTGAATGGTATGGTTTTATAATTATCATAAAGTAAACATATTATTGACAGCCATCTTAGTGGAGACTACAGGGGCAATACAGCACCCAAAAGGAAAACAACAGATTTTAGTTTGATTTTTTTTTGCACTTTTTTAAACTTCAGTTTTTAAAAACATTACAATAAAGAACATTATAAACCTTTCTAAAGTCTATGGGATATTCTACCAGGAGTATGTTAGATAAAACGGCTTCATAAGTCACTCTTCCTTTTGAGATGTTGAGACTCTTGAATTGGTTAATGACTTGGATGACTGACAGGCTGACAGCTGTAATTTTCCATTTCAAGGTTATGTCGGCTAACACATAGGTGACTTAGAGGAAGCCAACCTCTGTGGAAGAAGTCTCTCGCTTTGAGACTTCCATGCTATGCAGCAGATAAAACTGGCCATGTGGACAGACCACCAGGGACTGGGAGAGGAAGGAGGTGAGCGAGACAGAGAGGGAGAGAAAGATAGCACTCAGCTTTTCTAACAACACAACCTAGCTGTCCGATGGGAGAGAGAAGAAGCCATCTTGGGTATTCCATTGCCAGCTAATATGGAATAGAGAAACTAAGGAAAGTGTTCATGAGACAGAACCACAACCCCAACATACAACACAGGTGAGACGACCTGGCCTTCTTCACCCTTTTAAGTCACTGTAACTGAAACCCAGGGCACTGTGCCTTACTCAAATCTGCACCCCTCCTCCAGTTGTGAGCATTATAAAGTGACTGTAACTCACTGAATTCAGAGTGGTTGCTATCCTGCTGTAAATATCTGGAATTGGAGCAAAAAGCATGGTGTGTAAAGATCAGAGCCTCACTCTAGTGTTGAAGACTGGGTCTTTTCTCTCTGTAGCTTCTCACTGAAAACAAAACAAACAAAACCCCACCCACTCTTGGTTTGCTGTCACTTAAAAATCTTTCCCTTTCTGTAATTATCTTTTGGAGACCCAGAGGTCACCAAGCTCTGAAGGACTTTCTTTGTAGCACATGTAGATTTTCCTTGAAATGAAAACAACCATGTTTGCATGTTAAGTAAACAGTAACAGCTTTTGGTCTCACTGCTTTCGATGGCCCAGTAAGCCTGAAAACAAAGAAGCTATTGTTGTGACCATCATACTCGTGGCTGCTCATTTTCAGTGATGAGTTTATAGCTCCAGCACATGGCAGGGGAGGAAGCAGGCAGGTACATGACCACACCAGAGAGCAGGCTGCAAACATGCCAGCGGCGCCTGAGCATGCATGCTGAGCAAGTGTCGGCTGGAACTTCTGCAATGGCATTTTCTGTTTCCAATTAAATGGTGGTTCATTTAGGAGACACTGTTCCCCAAGGAACAATCGTTCTCGAGGCTCTAAAAATCTATGTATAGTATATTTCAACTCCATCAGCTTTCATGGACTTCTATAAAACATCATAAAGTCTCAAGGTCAGAATTTCTCTTATGAAGAAGGAACATTTCGTTTGGTGTATTTTCCTACAACAACAAAATCAACACACATGGTCTCAAACAATATCGAACTGTTTAAATTATAGTTTCTTATGACTGTCAAGGTTATATTCAAAGGTAGGTCCTATTTTAAATGTTTCGGAAGGGACCATGACTCTCGTCTCCCTTACCTTCCTTTGCCTCTATTCTTTGACTGAATTGCACTTGATTTAGACTTTCTGACTAATGTTCACTTGTTTAACATTGCTAGGGATGGAAATAGCACCTTGCACAACCTGGCAAATGGTCTACCAATGAGCTGTGTTTCAATCTGTTCTTATACTAGACACTGCCATACTTGGGGCATTTGGGATGGTGTTCATTTATTAGCTGAGACATGTGTTAAATGCTTACTTTGACATTCATTTATATCCCTGGGCTTGAGAAAGCTGGTGGGTTGCCCAACTGGAACCCTTTTTTAAAATGTATTTTTACATTTCTTCACAGGATGAGGGAGAGGAAAGAAACACAAATGGTCTCCCATACTGTAAACTTTGATACATGGGATTCACATGTATATGCCATTGCTTATTATAAACCTATCTAAAGAAAAAACAGAAAAAGCAAAACAGAAACCAACAAAACCCCCATGCCATGCCTGTTCTCTCTCCCCATTCTCTTCTTTCCCCTGACTCTGCCTCCTCCTCTCTTTCATATCCTTGCTTCCACACTTACATCTCTTATCAAATACCTAGCAATCACATATTCTGATAGCTATTGAAACCACTAAGATGGACTAAAGTATGGTCGACATGCTTAAGAATCAAAGAAGAATTATTCATGGAGCTAAAAATAAGCATTGAGTCTTTAAACTAATTTACCAACTTTTCCTATAGGTATAATACCTCTTTCTTCACTTTTAGTAAGTTTTTCTTTCTCAGAAACTATCAAGTTTCCATAGTGATTTAAGTAGAATCTGTATCACTTTTGGATTTCTATATCATTATTTGGCAGAAAAAGGTAAGGCTTTTACCTGCCTTCTGAAATACCAGAACCATTATCAAAACTATAAACGCAAGGCAATGGAATGTTCAAATTCCAACTAAACGTGACCAGCTGTTAGGACCATTATGAGTAAAAACCACAGCTCTACATATATTGGCATATGCTTTTTACATACATTTTCATGTTGCATTATGGAAAGATTTGCATGGCTTAATATAATTGAGATGAGGATATCAATTTAAGTATCGAGTGAACGCTTTAGCCTGTGGGGGTTTTCCTCCTACAAATGAAAAGCTAAAACTTCCACCCTTCTTCCAGAACAGAGCTAAGAGGACACAGGGAGCTAAAAAGCATACAAAGGTAAAATGGATACAAAGAAGTCTTTTCATTTTTTTTTAAGACAGATTTTGCAGATTTTTTTTTTTTTTTTTTTTTTTTTTTTTTTTTTTGCTGGTGAGAGGAAATCATAAGACTGTATAGTAGTGCTTCAGAAATGTGCATTCATATGAATAAGAACTCCATTTTCTAGCTCTTCCGGGTGGGATCACAAATTACTGCAGGGAAGACTTCAGACTTTGGGCCTGGCATCGGGTTCTGAAGAACCTGGGAAGTATTGTTTCTATACTATGTTTGTGGAAGCCCTGAGGATTCTTGGACATCGTCAGTCATCCCATCAATACGGTGTGCTGTATCTGTGGTGGGATATAGAACTCTCAGGTTTTGAAAGGTGCCTTGTTCTATTTATTGAGAGCAGACCAATCTTCCTCTTCGGTATCAAGGTCAAAGGTACTCGACAGCATGATAGAACTCCTTGGGCTGCGCTCGGCTTTCCTTCATCTAGAATTTGACTGAGTGCCAAGGAGACATGAAAAACCCACCCTCCCCTGTCTGTGATGAATACTGGCCCTGCTTTCTTATAGGGATTGTGTGATTTCATGACCATGTATGCCAGGGTACGTGCACACCCGGGCATAAAAGAGAACTCCCAGCAGAAGGAAAGACTGACTAGGCTGTACTGTCTTTTATTTCTTCTTTTATATTTTAATCTTTGGCTTATATTTTTGTCTTTTGAATATTTAGTTGTTTTACTTTAAATTGTATCTCACTTAGGTAGACTATTATGACTGTCCTGTCTCTTCCTGAGTCTATTCTATGATAATTTGCCTATCATTCCTCTAATCTATATACTCCCCCCCAACCCCCAACACCCTATTGGTTTGAGTTCTGTTGCTGTGGTAAACACCATAACTAAAAGCAACTTGGTTAGGAAAGGGTTTATTTTGCTTAAACATCCTGACTGTAGTCCATTATTGAGGTACGTTAGGGAGGGAGCTCTTGCAGTACAGGCTGGAACCATGGCGGAATGCAGCTTATTGGCTGGCTTTCCATGGCTTGCTCAGTTTGCTTTCCTATACAGCGAGGCCCAACTGCCCAACTCAGGGGTAGTGGCACCCACAGTGAACTGGGCCTCTCATATATGTTGTTAATCAAGAGAAGACAATCCAATGGAGGCAATTCCTCCATCGAGAGTCTCTCTTTCCACATATGTCTAGGTTTGGGTCAAGTTGACAAAAACTGACAGCACACCCTCTTATTCACACTTTACTATCTCCTATTTCCCATTCCTACCCCCTTTTAATTATTAATAACCTTTAGTTGCAAAAATCTATAAATTATAGATTTTCCCCAATCTGTACCCCAGGGCCACTCTCTTTGAATCTTAATGGAGGGTTCTGAAACACAGTGTTTTCTGCTGTGGGCTAACACCAAGAAGGCTGGCAGATAATTGTACCTGTTACTGTAGTTAGTTTCCTTACTCCATACACACTGCTGAATAACACAGACTTCAATTGAAGACTCACATAAAAAATGGCAGTGGTGGCGCACGCCTTTAATCCCAGCATTCTAGAGGCAGAGTCAGAATGATCTCTGTGAGTTCGAGGCCAGCCGGTCTTCAGAGCGAGATCCAGGACAGGCACCAAACACAGAGAAATCCTGTCTCGAAAAACCAAATAATAATAATAATAATAATAATAATAAGAAGAAGAAGAAGAAGAAGAAGAAGAAGAAAAAGTGGGATAGAGGAATAAAATAAAAATTAAAACTGGAGAACCTACCCATTCTAACAGATGCAAAAAAAAAAAGGCACAACAAATGTTCACCCACAGAGAAAGACTACCCCCACAACACATCCACAGAAATTAAACCACTGTGATACCTCCACAACTTCACACTTCCTCAGTGCTGGAAACCAAAGATAATGAAGTAGTCAATATGCCAGGGGGGATAAAAGGGATTAGAGATTAGAGTCCTACTTTAAAAAGGATCAGTGACCTCATATCACAGCGGACATACACATATTCATTAAGGAAATCAATCCAGGACCTAGATAAGAAAGTTATCAAAGTAACTGAAACAGTAACTTGAAATAAAAAAAAAGTGGGAAAAATCAGCAAAGGAATTAGTCAACAAATTAGGTAAAAACCACAGAGGAAAGCATCACCAAGGCGTAAAAGAAGGACAAATTCCACCTGAGAAGGACACAACTAAAATGTGTATATGTATGTGTGCAGGCTTGCATGTGTGTGTGTGTGTGTGTGTGTGTGTGTGTGTGTGTGTGTGTGATCAAAATTCCAAGAACTCAGTGAGATGTTCTGAACACCAAACCTAAATGTCCCCTTAGAGCAAACTAAAGAACTAAGAAAAAGCAAAAATAAAGTGTTTTTTTTTTTTCAGTGAAATTATACCAGAGAAATTTCCAATTTGTGGCAGGGTTGGAGTCTGTGCAGAAAAGCCCTGAAAGGCAATTGTCTGATATTGGGAAGGTGAAGCCTCAGTTGAATAGGAGGAGAATCCAGGATACTGGAGATCACAGGTGCTATGGGATGTCTTTCTGTACATTGTGAATATATACTATTCCCATTGGTTAGTAAATGAAGCTGCATGGGCCTGTGGCAGGGCAGGATGGAGCCAGGCGGGAAAATCCGAGAGAGATAATAAGAGGAGAAAGGAGAGTGGGGGAGACGCCGAACTGCCATCCAGGGAGCAACATGTAATGAATGTAGGTAAAGCCACAGAACACGTGGCAATACATAGATAAGTAGAAATGGGTTGATTTAAGATGAAAGAGCTAGCTAGCAAGAAGCCTGCCATAGGCCATACAGCTGGTAATTAATATAAGCCTCTGAATGATTATTTTATAAGTGGCTATGGAATCGCAGGGCCGGGTAGGACCAGAGAAACTTCTGCTACACCCAGGACCATGGCATATTTGACAAGGGGAGATGCAGGTATGTAGTGGTGTCAGCCTCAGCCTGAGAGAGAAGCTGTGTGTACTGTAGGTGACAGACTGGAGGTGAGGGCTGTTTAAGTTCTCTGGAGTTCAACCAAGGGCATTACAAATCTTAGATGCTGGGCACAAAGCTGCCGGATTTGGTGTATTATCTTGCTAGATTTGGGCTTTGCCAGATTTGTGACTGTTTCATACTCTAGTTCTTTCACTTTGAAATGTTAATGCTTATTCTTACCATTATGTATTGGAAGCACATAACTTTTTTTTTTTAAATTTTATCAGAGCTCACAATTTACAGTTTTCAAGTGCTAGATCTTAAGGACTATGGAAACTTTCAAATAGGAATGTTTCACATTAGAAAATAAAGATCACGGGGGCCAAGGGATAGAAGGTTATGTCTTAGAAGTAATGTATTTTGTTGTCAAATTAATGAGGGGTAGAGTTATGATGATTATTTTTGATCATCAGCCTGGCACAATCTAGGATCACCTGGATGGGAGTCTCAATAGGGGATTGTCTATATCAGATTGGGCTCTGAGTACATTTGTAGGAAATTATCATGATTACATTAATTGATATGAAAAACAAAAACCAAGCCTTGAAATAGGCACACCATTCTTTGGGCTTGGATCCTAGACAGCATAAGGGAGACCATGAGAAACTGAGCCCAGGAAAAACATGCACACATTAACTTGTTCCTTTCTGCTCTACTGTGTGTATGATGTGGTCTGCTGCTTCAAGTTTCTTCCACCTTGACCTCCCTGCAGTGATGGACTGTGTCTCCTCGGGAACTGTCACCAAAGCAAACCCTTTCTCCTGTAAGTGTCCGTTGTCAAAGCATGTTATCACAGCAACAGAAAAGCAGCAAAGACATCTGATTTAACAGACACAGAAAAGGCATTTGATAAAGGTCAACATTCTTCTGATAAAATTAATGAAAAACAAGGAATAGAAAGAACATATTCTGACCCAATAAAGGTTACATACAATGAACCCATAGCCTACATTATATTAAGTGGGAAAAACTAATAACGTATCGCTCAAAAATCTGAACTAAGACAACTGTGTCTTCTCTTTCTACTCTTATTCAATAGTGGTTGGAATGTTATCTAGAATAGTAAGACAAGTGAAATAACTAAAAATGAAGAAAGGAAGAAGTCAAATTATTCATATTTATAAATTACTTGATCCTATAGATACATAATTAACAGAAAAATCAGTAACTTTTCTGAATATCAATAATCAACTTGCTGAGAAAAAAAGTTGGAAAAATTCTCATTCACAATAGCTTGAAAATAGCCTAATGAAGAACACGAAAAACCTCTGCAATGAAAACTTTAAAATGCTAAAGAAAGAAATTAAAAAGCAGTAGAATACAGAAAGACTTCCTACATTTAGAGTCTGACAGAAATAATATTGTATAAATGTCTGCAATGCTGAAGGAAGCCTATAGATGGCTTTAGTACCATGCTCATCATAATTCTAATTATATTCTTTCAGAACTAAAACAACATTAAAATTCATATGGAAACACAAAAGACAGGCACAGACAAAATATTCAAGTGCAGAAAGTACAGTTCTAAAGGCATCACAATATGTGATCTCAAGTTATGCTATAGAGTCATGTATAGCAACAAACACAGCATGATACTAATATGAAAACAGATAAATAGATCAGAAAAACACACATATCTACAGACACTTACCTTTGACAAAGGTGTCAAAAATATACATTGGAAAAAAGATCTGCTCAACAAGTGGTGCTTTCCACACATAAAGGAAGAGAGTTAGATCCCCATCTCTCATCCTGCACAAAAAAACAATTCAAGACAGTGTAAGATCTGAAAGAGTAAAGCTAAGGAAGGAAAACTAAGGGAAGAGCTAATGATGTTGACAGGCAAAGGTTTTCTTAAAAGGACAGGGACAGGACAGGACAGAATTGTGAGAACTGACAGATGAGATCATGTGAATACAATGGCTCTGCACAGCAGAGGGAATAACCATCAGCTTGTAGAGCATCTGTAGACTGGGCAAAAATGTCTTTTCCAGCTATCCATCAGATAGTTGGTTAATACCTAAACTCTACAGAGAAATAAATTAAAAATAAAGGAGCTTCTGATCAGTAAATGAGCTTATGAACTGAAGAGATGATTTTCCAAAGAAGAAATGCCAATGGTCAAAAATATTTGAAGGTACTTAAAATCCTTACCCACCAGAGAAATACAAATGAAAGCTGCTTTAACATTTCATCTCACCCTAGTCAGAAAACAAATGACTGTAAGTGCTTATGGGGACCCAGAGAAAGCTGTTCTATAACTGCGGATGGGAGTGTAAGTCTATGCAGCCACTGTGCTAGTCTGTATGGAAATTTCTCAAAACTGAATATAGGAATTTATAGGACTTTCGTATAATCCAGTTTATTATGATAGGTATATACCAAAGGACCCCTAGTCCTACCACAAAGATACTTGCACATCTGTGTTTGTCTCTGGAATTAGATTAAATGTTCTCTGGCCGATGAATAGATAAAGAAAAAGTCCATCTATTCAGTGGAGTTTCACTACACTGTTAAACAAATGGAATGATGATGTTTGCAGGAAAATGAATGGAATTGGACATCATTATGTTAAGAGAAACAAGCTGGGCTCAGAAGACAGACATTGCATGTTCTTACTCATATGCAAAATCTAATTTTAACTAAATTTAAATCTAAATTTAACTACTGAGTATATAAGTGCACATGCACACACTTGAGTAGCCCATGAAATTAGAAAGGGGACCACAAAAGGTGAAGAAGTGATCTTAACAGACCAGATGGAGAGTTCAGAAAATAACAGAGATGCAATGGAATACGTCTCTGTTTTGATATTATATGAAAACAGGTGAAGGTTGTCTGGATATAGGAGGAAAGTAACAGGAAGGAATGTAGTGAAATGGAGAAGAGGAGTAGGAAAGGGGGATAAATAATAATGAAATCTGTATTAAAAGGTCATAATTAAATTCAGTACTTATTCTATTTCTAATTGACAAATAAGGTACTTATTAAAATTTTTTTAAAGTATTTACAAGTAGTAACTATTTTATTCACGGTTTACATTAGTTTTCATTAGTTTTCCTGGTGATAGACAGTGATATGATTTTGTTACAGTAGCCTTGGAGAAACCATGGGTACGTAGGCACCTTCTGTGGCTCATCTGTCTTCTGTGAATTTCCTTTGGACCTGGAATCTTCCTTTCTTTATCCTGGAACATTTTTTCAGTAAGTTTTTTTCAAAAAAGATGTGGAATTAATTTTCTAAGCCTTGAATATCTTATTTACTCCCATTAAGCTGGCTGACAATTTTTATCTAATGGTTTCATTGTCATCCACCAACTTGCTGTTCGAAGGCCATCTTCATATTCTGAACCCTGTATGCAGAGTTCTACCTGGATGACTTTTCTCAGAGGAATCTAGCCTAAGCCATAACACAAGGAAACTAAGAAATAATTTATCCATCATCAATGAATTTCACTTCTAAAATGTGCCCTTACTGCTCAGTTTGGTCCAGGGTACATCTTAACCTCTTATGACACAAATACACTTGTGGTGGAACACTGCTTTGTTAGTGCTCATTTTTATTCATAGTGAGGTTCTGCAGTGTTAGTTATCTGAAATAAACCTAAAGTGCCATTTGTTTTCAACTTTCAGGAAACATCTAGCTGGTGAGCCTGTGCCATGACTCAGTGACATGCTTTGTGCATTTTGTGCATAGCTTTTATTTTCTAGTTTAATGATTGCAATAGTAATCTCTAAGGAGTCAATTCACTATACATGTTTAACCAGTAAACACAGCTGGGAATTTATAGACTCTAACCTAGTTTTCTCTTGGATTAAATCAGTAGCTATTTTCTGTGATTGCTATTAGCAGTGGAAACAGACACTGCTATAGAAAGCCTTTCCTGACTGTGGAGCTTAAAGCCTGGATGTTTCTACTATGGACAAGAGAATTTTAGGTAATCACTACAGTAGTACCGGGAGTGATACAATTGCTATTTCTGTTTATTGTAGCAATTATTCTTTGGTCCATGCTGTGTGTGTGTGTGTGTGTGTGTGTGTGTGTGTGTGTGTGTGTGTGTGTGTGTTTCCGTGTCCATGTGTGTGTGATGTTTAATCTTAATTGTCAGCTAGACAGGATCTATGATTACCTGGGAGGTAGGAATCTGGCATGTTTGTGTCTTGCTTGTTACTTGACACTGGAAGAGCCATCTTAATTGCGGGTAGGACCATCCCCTTGGATGTGTAAAATGGAGAAAGCAAGCTGAGCACTAGTGCATGTGCATTCATTGGTTTTGTTTTTTGATGTAGATGCAATGTGACCACCTCCCAAGGGCCTGCAGCGGTGATTTCCTTTCTATGATAGAGTAACCTGAACTGTGATGCAGAATAAACCTCTCCCCACTCAGTTGCTTATGTCAGAACATTTTGCCACAGAAATTGGGAAAGAAACTAAGGCTGTGTGTACACATGTGTTAGTCACTGCCCAAGTATGGAAATCAGAGGTCAACCTTGCGTGTCCGTCTTCACTTTATACTTTGTCTATGGCAACATCTCCTTCTTGTTTGCCACTGGGTATGCCAGGTAAACTGGATCCCAAGTTTCTTAGGACTCTCAGATCTCTACCTCTTGTCTTGCCATAGAAGTATTCATATTGTTTTGGCGGGGGGGGGGGGGGGCAATTCAAGGTCCTCATACTTGGGCACCAAGTGTTTTATGCATTGTACTATCTCCCTAGCCTGTTGTGTCATATTTTAACATAAAGATATTTTTTTATATGGTCACTTTATGGAAATGAACTGATAATGTTAGATGAGATAAAATTTTTAGTTTACTTTATAAGGATACAGACTCAATTTTTTCAAAGCAAAAATTACCTTCCCTTTACTTTTTTCGTTTCACATCTGTTATGGAGGATTTTGGAAAAAGAAAAGATTGGAATGAACTTGTGAATCATCAGCTGCCTCAACTGGAGGCATAGACATAGACATAGACACAGACACAGACACAGACACAGACACAGACACACACACACACACACACACACACACACACACATACATACTTGCATGCATGCACACATAGACACACACACACACACACACTCATACTCACATACACACACACTCATGGGTAAAACTTTTAAAATAAGCATGTGTCCTTTGCTACCTGCATGTTAACATTCAGTTGGCCTTAGCAGAAATCCAATATTCACTAGCTCCATGAAACATCCGGATTCCTCTAGCAAAACTATGTTTCATCCTGGCCAGCTGCCAGGCAGCTGCTCACACTCAGTGTCAGTCATAGGCTCACTGGCATCACAAGGGTACCTTTTCCAATTCATACCCATTACTTCTTTTGAGAACCAACTGTCAAATTCTCCTTTCTAGTACTCAAGACATGCCCACTTTAGTTTTACCTTCATTTCATAATCATACTATGATTCTCTCTTCTTAATCATATTAATTGTATAGTATTTAATGTTGCATATTTTATTGCTTCCATTAAAACCTAAGATGCACTATATTGTATCTTTTCACCCACCCCAAATCACTTGTTTCTTCATATTTAGTTACTTGATACACACGTTTTACTGTAAATTTCTTTTAAAGGATAATATTCACTTAGCTGAGATAGACTGGAAATTAAATCACGTTTCAAAATTAAATAATTGAAATTTCAAATCCTTGACTAGGAGTGTCTGTAAATAGATGAGGATTATTTCCAGCTGTTCCGGATTGGCTGTCTCATCTCCCGTGTGCTTCCTTAACCTCCTCTGCGTTCAGCAGTGTTGTATATATGGTGATACTGCCCCCAGTTCTAAGGCCTTTTGACCAGAGCAACTAATAACAAGGTATAGTTGGCCTTCCAGGGATTTCCGGAACTGCAACTTTGTCTGTTGAAGCATTTACTGAATTTAGGATAGACTATTGAGCTAAAACCACATGAAAAGCAATGAGATAGCAGATCATATGGGGAGGTGTAAGGGCCCGCTATGCTCATTCAAATCAAATTCCTTGATGCTGATTCTCTTAGAAAAGCTAAGACTGATCTGAGAATGTTGTGTGAAGGTACTGGCAAATGAAGTGCTAGAATTTTAAAGTTACAATCCTGGAAGCTAGTGTGTGCTCAGTTGTATCTATTGAATAAATAATTGGGGGAAAAACCGGAATGAATAAATAAACTTTGTGGGGTTTTGTTTTTCAGTGGATTGGGCATCTCAGAGAAGATGGGACAAAAAACTTGGTAACAAGGCAAGCTTGCACCTTCTTCTAACAGTATGAAGTGCATGTTCACTGAACAAAATTAAAAATAAATGTGCGAGTAGTATTTTTTCTTCCACAATGGAAACCTACACGTAATACATAAATATGACCATCTGCCTTCCTCTAAAGGGGGGAAAAAGCCCTATTAGCCAACAATTTTTTCACGTGGGAACCAGATTTCTTCTCCAGTGTTGTTCTGCCCCCATCCTTTCCATATTCCAAACCATTCACATGGAAAATCATCGGAGCACAGCTCCTTGTGCTGGGGAGAAATCTGCAAACCTATGTTCACTGCAGCAGCATCACTCACAGGGGCCAGATATGTAATCAATTTAAGTCTCTCCCAATTGTTGAATGGATAAGGAAAATACAGCATTTATTCAGCCTTAATTAAAGAAGTGTTTTCATTTGTAATAATGTAGAAGAACCCAGAAGACATTATGTTAAGTGAAATAAGTGAGTAACAGATTGACAATGCCATCTTGGATGGAGACAAATAGAGAATAGAATCATGATTACCAGAGGCTGGGTGAGTGTGTGTGAAATGGTTGGTCAAACATACAAAATTTCTGCTAGTAAAGAGGAGTAAGTTCAATAGATTTTTTTGTTTTATAGTAAACAATGAATGTAATTGGTAATAATTATTGAAAGTCCTTAACAGAGTATATTCTAAAGGTATGGGAAATATATATAAACACACAAATTATATATATGCATATGTATACACACATATATAAATTTGTTCATTTAGTCAGTCTACAATGTATGCATATTTCAGCATCTTGTACATATACATGCAATTTACTGATGGCAAATGTTTAAAGTACACAGTGCAGCTTTGGGTAGCAGAGAGGGAAACCCTGATTGGTTCTGAATCAAGCAGATGTAGAAGCAGAAGCAAGCGTCTGGGATCATAAAATGAACCATGATTTACCATCTTATAATTTCTGTTTCCAGACTTTGCCTGTTTCTTGAGTACTTGACAAAAGTCTGTCAGACACTATGGACTGATTTAGAAAAGAATGTGTGGAAGTAATTGCCCTCCAGTAAAATGTAAGTTAAACTGAAAGGCATGTAGATAAGGAAAAGAATACTCATGTAATCAAAGTTGTAAGAGGCTACCTGAATGGTGAGAGGGGGACTTTTGTGGACTGTCCTTCACAATAAACCTATTTTCCTTACAGTAAGAGCTAAGTCAGTATCCTTAAGACTCTTTTGTTGTGTGAATGATGATGTCAAAGCAGCTTCCGTGAATGTGTGAGTAGATGAGGCACACAGGACAACTAAAGACGGCAAAATTGACTATTCCAGTGACTGCTCATAGACACCACATATGGCCAGGAGCACAATGGCTAAGTGATTCTTGCAAATGGCTCAGATATGTGATCATAAAACAACTTGATTCTGCTAACAGCAGGCCCCAGGACATTTGTCCTTGGACAGAAATTATAAAGTATCTTATAGTTGATAACATATAGCCCTTTTCACAAAAAAGAAAACATACTCAGTTCAGTAATTAACATGTTCAACATAAGTAATATATAAAACCCATATATAATTTGACATTTAGTCCTGTGTTCCCCTAACAATGGGCAATATTTCCATGGCTGCAGAAGAGTAGCTTATCTCTTGCTCTTTCTAAGCTCCTGTATTTCCTCCACTATAGTGGTTTCCAAACACTTGGGGCCAGTGAGATGAGATGAACAAAAACAGGCCATGCTCTTTTGTTGTGGGATATTTATACACTGTATGAAGATATATAGCTGTGATTGGTATAATAAATAGCTGATTGGTCAATAGCTAGGCAGGAAGTATAGGCAGGACTTCAGGGGACAGAGAGGACTCTGGGAAGAAGAAGGGCAGACATACCAGGAGATGATGATCAAGCAGGATGTGCAAGAGGAGAGGTAACAGCCATGAGTCATGAGGCAGAATATAGATTAATATAAATGAGTTAATTTAAATTATAAGAACTAGTTAGAAACAAGCCTAAGCTACACACTGAGCTTTCATAATTAATAAGGATTATTAATTATGTCTTTGTGTCATTAATTTAGGAGCTGGCTGGTGGGACAAAAAAAAAAGACTTGTTATTTGAATCTTAAAAAACCCAGAGCCAGATATCAGAGTGAAAGCTGAAAGGTCAGAGAAGCAGAGCAGCCAGCCACTAGTTCTTACCTCTACAAAATCCTCAGCCTAAAGAAAGTAAGTTCCTGTTTCCTCATGCCTTGTATACCTTTCTCTGCCTAGACATCCCTTCCTGGGGTTAAAGGCATGTGTGCTTCTCAGTACTGGGATTAAGGGTGTGTGCCACCACTGCCTGCCTCTGTTTCCAGTGTGGCCTGTAGCATGAATCTTAAATGGTCTTATTAATAAGAACAAACTCAGAGCCAGGTATTGGGTTAAAGCCGGAAGATCAGAGAAGCAGAACAAGCCACAGACACCTCACCTTGCCAATTCCTCAGCTGATCCCGTTTCCTCAGACTGGAAGCTTCTGAGTCCTCATCCAAATGGATCTCAGCTGAACTGCTGCTCAAAAGCCTGAAGCTTAACCAGCTCTAGTTCCTGGTTTTCACGCCTTATATACCTTTCTGCTTTTGCCATTACTTCCTGGGATTAAAGGCTCACTTTCTGGGATTAAAGGTGTGAGTCACCATGCCTGGCTGTTTCCAGTGTGGCTTTAAACTCACAGAGTTCCAGATGGATCTCTCCCTCCCAAGTATTAGGATTAAAGGCGTGTGCTACCACTGCCTAACCTCTATATTTAATATTATGGCTGTTCTGTTTCTCTGACCACAGATATGTTTATTAGGGTGCACAATATTTTGGGGAACACAATATCACCACAGTGGCCTTGAACTCATAGAGATCCAGATGGATCTCTGCCTCCCAAGTGATAAGATTAAGGGTGTGTGCCACCACTGCCTGACCTCTATGTCTAATACAGTGGCTGGCTCTATCCTCTGATCCTCAGGCAAGTTTATTAGGGTACACAATATATTACTACAAAGATTTTTTTTGCACCCTATTGGGCTGAAAGTATCACAGGTTGCACCTTTCAGATTGGAGCAACTCACTGTGTTCCTCACTCCAGGATCCTCATGGCTTCCATGGGAGCTCTCTTCCTTTTCAGTACTTTTCCCTCAGAATTGAGTTGGAAATGTGAAATAAATCTCTATTTTGGCTTTGTAACTTCCTATTTTACTCTAGGAATCCACTCACTCACAACCCTATCTTCTCTAGTAGTTCTTTCCAGGTGATATTCAACTAGACTTAAGGGAAGCATTGTGAATCCTCTCATAAAAGTCCTGCATTATACAGAAGAATCACCCATTCACATACCTATGTATGAGAGATTAAGATCCATGTTTTGAATACTTAGGTCTCAGTCCATTCAGATTGCTATATAAAATGACTTAGACCAAATAATGTGAATTACAAGCTCTGGAGACTATGAAGCGCAAGATCCAGGGCAACAGCAGACTCTGTGTCTTGTGAGGCCTCACCCCTTTTTTCAGAGAAGGCCCCTTTTTGCTGCCTCCATGCTTTCAGAAGCTCCATGTTCTAAAGTCTCTCAACCTTCTAATGTCACTACAGTGGAGATTTGTTTTCATGAATATTTTTCTTTTTCACATTAGAGGTGAAATCTAGGAACTTATACACACCAGGCAAGAGTTGTACCATTGAATTAGGTCTCCAAGCCTCCATTTTTTTGTGCTTATGAATGTGCATATGGATTGACTGATTTTTTTTAATGTAAGTTTTTTTACATGTATTTACTTTTGTGGGAAGGGTTGCCAAAGTGCATGTGTAGTGGTCAGAGGACAATTCATAGGAATTTGTTCTCTGCTTACAACATGTGAGTTAAAGATATTGAACTTAGGGCCGGGCGGTGGTGGCGCACGCCTTTAATCCCAGCACTCGGGAGGCAGAGCCAGGTGGATCTCTGTGAGTTCGAGGCCAGCCTGGGCTACCAAGTGAGTTCCAGGAGAGAGGCGCAAAGCTACACAGAGAAACCCTGTCTCGAAAAACCAAAAAAAAAAAAAAAAAAAAAAAAAAGATATTGAACTTAGCCTGTCAGACTTGGCAACAAGAGCCATTATCCAGTACGCCAATTTGTTAGCCCTGATTGATTGTATTTTTTGAGACAAGCTCTCACCATGTAGCCCAGGCCAGTTTCAAATTCATGCCACCCTTCTATGCCACCAGATCTGGCTGCTGGAAAATCTCACAAGAATTTGGGACATAATCACAGAATTATAATTGAGATTTAAGTACTGTTCCTCATGATAAGTGTTTGGGAAGGCTTGTTGAATGCTTTATACAATTTTGGAAGTACTCAGTGTTATAGTCTTTCAGTACACATTGTTCCTCTCTCTTTCTTAAGTGTCCATTTCATCAAAAAGGATGAGAAAAGGCCTTATTAGCATGCTGGGATGCATATGTCCTTTCCTAACATTGCTTTTTATGGGAAAGATGTCTTTTGGAGACAGAAACAGAGTGGTGTGAGCAAGGCAACAGTAAATCTGTCCCCAAGCCACTTTCTACAGTAAGTCATCACTGTGGGGCATTGACCTTCTGCTCATGGTGACAATTTCCCTGGCAAAGTGACCAGAAGGATGGAATGGTTTCCACAGCATTGGCCTCCTTGGCATGATTCATTTCTGCTCTTGTCTCACCAAGGGAAGGTTAGGTTCTGATTGTGACAGTGTAGGATGGCCACCAGCTGCAATGAAATCTCCAGATATGGCCACCTCACATAGTACCAGGCTTTCCTGAATGTGAAATATCTGATTCTGAGTACCATAAATATCCAACTGCATTTCTAGGCTGAAAAGTTAAACCCAATGAGTCTGTGACATTCCTGATAAGATGTTTCTTCTTTTCCTTCTCCTCCTCCTCCTTCTTCTTCTTCTTTCTCCTCCTTCTCCATCTTCCCTTTTTCCTTCTCCTCCTTCTATTTATTGCTTCAATTATTTGTTATTTATGTATTACATCCTGCCTGACTTACCAACAGTACTTTAAAAACCAGAAGGGCCTAGACAGATGTGTTACAGACTCTAAGAGACTACAGAAGGCACCCAGACTACTATATCCAGGCAAACTTTCAATCACAACAGAAGGAGAAAACAAGATATTCAGTGATAAAGTCAAATTTAAACAATATTTGTCCACAAATACAGCCCTACAGAAGGTAATAGAAGGAAAACTCCAACCCAGGGAGGTTAACTACACCCTAGAAAACACATGAAACACAGGAAATAAATACTTTTACACCAGCAAAATAAAAAGAAGGCAAGTATACACACACACACACACACACACACACACACACACACACTACCAACACCACCACCAACAAAACAACAGAAATTAACAATCATTGTTCATTTATCTCTCAGTATCAATGGACTCAGTTCAGTCCCAACACTCACCTACTCTCCATCTTCCTCTCCTCCATTTCTCTTTAAAAAGGGCAGGACTCCCATGGATATCAACAAAACATGTCATATCAAGTTACAGCATACATATGCCCTCATATTAAAGTTGGACAAGGAAACACAGTATGAGAGACAAGGAAACCCAATATGAGAAAAGTGGTCCCAAAAACCAACAAGAGAGTCAGAGACATCCCCTATTCCCACTGTTAGGAGTCCCACATAAAGACCAAGCTACACAACAGTAACATATGTGAAGGCTCCCTGGTTGTTGGTTCAGTCTCTGTCAGCCACTATGAGTCCAAGTTAGTTGATTCTGTGGGTTCTCTTGTGGTGTCCTTGACCCCTCTGGCTCCTACAATCTTTCCTCCCCTTCTTCCACAGGATTTTCCAAGCTCTGCCTAATGTTTGGCTGTGGGTCTCTGCATCTGTTTCCATCAGTTGTTGAGAGAAGCTTTTTTGATGATAATTGGGCTAGGCAATGACCTATGAGTATAGCAGGATACCATTAGGCATCATTTCATTGACTTTTTTTGCTAATCATGTTGGATTCTCTCCTAGGTCTAGATACTAGATGTAAAGCAAAAGATAACCAGACTTCAACCTACAGCTCCAAGGTGGCTAACTAGCAGGGAGGACCCTAGGAAGGACCCACCTTCACATGGATCACTCAGCAAAGAAGAAATGGATGAGATCTACATGAGCAAACTGGGGGTGAGGGGGGTAATGGAGGGCAAGGGATGGGGGATGAGAACATAGAGGAATGGGAGGTTTGAGCTGGAACAGGGACAGAGTGGGAAAGCAAGGAAAGAGATACTATGATAAATGAAGACATCATAGGAATAAGGAGAAACAAGGTGCTAGAGAAGTTCCCAGGAATCCACAAGGATGACTCCACCTTAGACTACTGGCGATAGTTGAGAGAGTGCCTGAACTGGCCTACTCCAGTGATCAGATGACTGAATAACCTAACTGTCATCATAGAGCCCTCATCCAATTACTGATGGAAACAGATGCAGAGATCCATGGCCAGGCACCAGGCTGAGCTCCAGGAGTCCAATTAATGAGAGGAGGGATTCTATGAGCAAGAGATATAGAGATCATGATGGGAAAATATACAGAGATGGCCAACCAAACTAGTGGAAATGCATGAACTGTGGACCAGTAGCTGAGGAGCCCCCATAGTACTGGACTAGACCCTCTGGATAGATGAGACAGTCATTTAGCTTGAACTGTTTAGAGATTCCCCCAGGCATTGGGATTGGGACTCATCCCTGGTACATAAGCCAGATTTTTGGAGCCTAGTGCCTATGGTGGGACACTTTGTGCAGCCTTGGTGCAAGGCAGAGGGGATTGGACCTGCCTCATCTGAGTGTGCCAGGCTCTGCTGACTCCCCATGGGAGACCTAGCCTTGGAGGAGGTGGGAATGGGTAGGGTTGAGGGGAAAGGCTGGGGGGTGGGAGGAGGAAGGTGAGGGAAATCTGTGATTGGTATGTAAAATGAATAGAAAATCTCAATAATAATAAAAAAGAAAGTGAGTGTTGTGTGATATTTTGTTTGTGTTCTGAGAAATAAAGCTTGCCTGGAGATCAGAGGGCAGAGCTAGCCACTAGTCAACCACAGAGTCCATGTGGTAGTGGCTTGTGCCTTTAAGCACTTAGGAGGCTCATACCTTTAATCCCAGCACTTCAGAGGCAGAGGGAATCTCAGCCTTTTTCATCAGATAATCCAGAGAGGTAAGAAGTCACTAGTGGCTGCTGCTCTGCTTCTCTGATCTTTCAATGTATTTCCCCAATATCTGACTCCTGGTTTTTAATTGATAAGACCAATTAGGTTCACACTTCATCTCACATCAAACTTTGGGGTGCAAACAAGAAAATGCTTCTTGTCATGGCTTTGTAGTCACCAGCACAGGCTGGAGCTACACTCTGGGGCTACTGCCAGAGTCATAGTCATGCTGGCTAGGTTTTCCTTTTTTTACCCAAGCCCTCTGAGTGAATCTGGGATTTTTCTGTTGCAGCCTCTCCATAGCAAATGCTACAGGTGCTTGGGCTCCAAATGCTGCCAGAGTTAGCCACTTTCACACATTCCCCCATGCAGATGGCTGGCTCTTTGGCTCCCCCCGCCCCGTGGGTTGTGGACTTTCTCTGCACCCCCTCCTCAGGCTACTTACAGGTGCTCAGTGGCAGCTGTCCTCAGCCAGGCTGTGTACCCCCTGTGTTCTCCACTTAGATGTGCTATACCTCACATTTCACTGTCATTGTCAGCAGATTTGGTGAGACAGTTGAGAATTCTTAAAAGAAGGAATTAGACTAAAAGAAAGAGAGATTTTTCCCACACTAAAAAGTGGGAAACAATATTGCAATGGAAGAGTTAGGTCTCTGCATGATTACACACTGGATAGTTTAAAAATGAAACAATTAAATGAGGGGATAATTAGCTTAGGTGGGATTTGCATAATGTCAATTATAAACATTATTGGTTTTATAATTCTTGTTTTATTTCTAAAATAGTTGGTTGATATGAGTGCCAAGATACAGGCCTTCAAAAAGGCTACCTCTGAAAATATGCAAGTCTTACAAATAATTACTAAGGTGAATAGTAAGTTTTAGAAATATTTACTGACAAAAGGAGCAAAAAGGTGACGGATAATATGCAAACCTTAGAAAAAGTTACTATTCAAAAGATACAAGTCTTAGAAAATGTTACTAGTAATAATATGCAAGCCTTACAAATAATTGCTAAGGAGATTAATACAATTTTAATCAGTAAGATAAAAGATCTAGAAATATTTACTGCTGAAGAGAGCAAAAATGTGACTGGTAAGACAAAAACCTTAGAAAAACTTACTATTCAAAAGTTACAAGCCTTAGAAAAACTTATTAAAACAGATGATAGAGATATTCAGACACAGACAGGGGAATTTAAAGGAGAACCAACCTCACCATTACAGCCCAAGGTTATCAAACAGCCAATCTTAATTTATCCAGTCACCATATAGGAACAACTGCCAAATGAGAGGTATCCCCAAAGCTATGGAAGCAATCACTGGACTCCTATGGAAATGTTAGATTTGAGGAGATTTAAGGAAGCTATAGCCTCATATAGTATACATTCATCTTTTGTGAAGCAAATGTTAAATTCGTGGTCAACTAGTAGCAGATTTGTCCCATAAGACTGGAAAAAAATTGGTTACAGCAGTATTGGAACCTGCTCCTCAATTATAGTGAGGACCTGGTAGAAAGGTGAGGATAGGATTGTTGAACAATGAAGTAAGGCTAGAGGTAATTAAATCTCCCAAGACCAGCTACTGGAGAGGGTGATTATTCAGGTGTATAAAAACAGTTTCTATATAATGACCACACCCTGGCTTTATGCCATGCAGCAGCTTTGAATGCTTGGGACAGAATTATAGAAGTCAAAAAGAGAACTGAGTCACTTTCTAAAGTTATACAGGGCTCAAAAGAAACTCACTGGTTTCTTACAAAGATTGACTTCAACTGTAAATTGAATGATACCAAATTCAGAAGCTAGACAAATAATAATCACATCTCTGGCTTTTGAAAATGCTGATTCACAATACAAAAGGGTAGTTAGGCCTTTAAAGGCAAAATCAACACCCTTGGAGGAATGAATCCAAGACACAGTCAATATTGAATCACATAACCATAATGATGCTTGGATAGGAGAAGTAATTTTCCAAGGTTTGAAGAAAAATCAAAATGTCAAATGTCTCAATTGTGGTAAACAAGGTCACCTAAAAGGGACTGTAAACAAGGCATTCTTAGAAACAGTGTTTTTTTTTCTAGGAATAATCCAAACATAAACATAAGGCCCCTGCCTTCTGCAGTATGCAGAAGGTGGGGCAAAGACTGACATTGGACCAACAAATGCAGGTCAACAAGAGTCAGTCAAGGTAACCCTTTGCCTTAAGGAAACACTTTGAGGGGCTTCTTGCAGACCCTTATGTCAAATTTGTTTCACCAAGGTTGAAAATCCTCCCCAGTGCAATTAAAGGACATAACGCCTATTGTACAAACAACAACAACAACAACAACAACAACAACAACAACACCATACTGCTCTGGATGAAACAACAGCTTTCGAAGATAAAACAAATTTGAGGAGAAACCATGAAGTAGATATTTTGACAGACGTCTATAAATGATCAAAGGCCAAAGCTAAAGGTATGAATAAATAGCAGTATAATTGAAGGTTTTGTTGACACAGGGGCAGATATAACAATAATTGCGCCCAAATCTTGGCATCCAAATTTAGGGACTGGAATTTTATCTCAGGTAAAACAAAGTGTAAGGTAGGTGTAATGTATAGGGCCAGAAGGACAGAGAGGAAAACTAAGCCATATGTGGCTAATATAGCAATGAATTTATGGGGACATAATTTGTTATAGCAATGCAATACTCAGATTAACATTCCTCCAATATCAGAAACAAACCATTTTTCTGCAAAAAATATTATAAACTATTATAAAGAACAGTCACCAACCATTCAGGTTGTAGAAAAACAGCACAACAGCTGCTTATCTTTCAAAGGTAACAACAGCCCTACCTTTAAGTTGGTTAACTGACAAACCTGTCTGGGTGGAACAATGGCCTTTGACATCAGAAAAATTATAGGCCTTAGAACAGCTAGTATAGGAGCAGCTAAATGCTCAACATATTGAGGAATCAAACAGTCCTTGGAATTCTGTATTTGTTATTAAAAAGAAATCTGGAAAAATAGAGAATGGTAACAGACCTAAGAGCTATTAGTAAGGTGATTCAGCCAATTGACTCTTTACAGCCTAGAACTCCCCTGCCTTCTTTATTACTGGTCCATTACAGTTATTGATTGAAAAGACTGCTTCTTCAGTATGTGTTTACAAGAAAAAGATAAAGAAAAATTTGCCTTCACAGTGCCTACTTATAAGAATTTTCAGCCTGTTAAAAGATATCAGTGGAAGGTTCCCTGACAAGGGATGTTAAACAGCCTCACCCTGTGCTAATACTTTGTATGGCAGCCAGTGGAAATGATTTATGCACAGTTTCCTCAATCTATAATTTACCATTATATGGGTGATATCTTACTAGCTGATTCAAACGTAGATACTTTAGAGAAATGTTTGAAGAAGGAAAGAAAAATTAACCTTGTTGGGGATTATAAATTGTCCCTGAAAAAAATATGAAGAGGAGATTCTATTAATTACCTAGGATATATAATAGGCTTACAAAATATTTAACCTCAAAAGGTACAAATTGGGAGATTATCAATTGCAGACTCTTAATGAATTTCAAAAATTACTGGGAGACATTAAATGGCTATGGCCCACAATTGGATTAACAATTCAAGAATTGAGTAACTTGTTTCAAACCTAACAATGTGACAAGGACTTAAACAGTCCAAGGAAAATTATCAGCTGAAGGTGAGAGAGAATTGACTTTGGTAGAAAAGAAATTACAGGATGCACATGTTGATCATTTGGATCCAGAGCTTGATTGCATTCTGGTTATTTTACCTTCTACACATTCAAGATAATATCTTAAAATGGATATTTTTTACTGCACAAACAGAGTAAAAAATTAAAGACCTATGTAGAAAATGTTTCCAAGTTGATACTAAAAGGAAAATTGAGACTGTTAATTAACAGGAATAGTCCCAGCAGAAATTATAGTACCTTTTACTAAATGCTAAAATTTCCTCATGGGTCTACAAGGCCCTCTAGCACAAGTTAATGATGCAATTGATCAACTCTTGGTAGGAAATATACCAGAAACCTCAGAATCTCATTAAAAAAAAACCATGTCAATATAAAAAGTTTGGAAAAAAAAGATGTTTTCCAGTACTTGGCAACAAGCCAAGAAAATTATAAGGAAAATGTACTACTTGTTCCTTGTATAACCCAACTCCACTACCTTTCAAAAGTAACCCAAAGTGTATTCAAAGAAATGAAATTTGACAAATAGATGTGTTTTGTTTTGCAGAGTTTGGAAAATTAAAATATGTACACCAATCCATAGATTTCAATAGGCAACTTCTTTGAGTTTTGAAAAGGCTTATTCTGTAATCACAAATTTTTAGAAGTTATGGCCATCATGGGTATACCTGTACAAATTAAGACTGACAATGCTCCAACATATGCCTTTTGTAAAATGAAACAGTTTTTTGCTTATTACAATATAAAGCATATTACAGGTATACTACACAATCTTACAGGGCAAGCAGTTATTGAAAGGTCTATTTGAACTCTAAAAGATATGCTTAATAAACATAAAGGAATAATAAAGACCTCCAGAGATAGATCGCACAATGCTTTATTAATTTTAAATTTTCTAAATGCTAATGAGAAGAGAATGACAACTACAAAGAGAAACTGGATAATAGAAAGAACTACTGAACTAAACCAGCTTGTATACTTTAAAGATGTGTTGACCTCTGAATGGAAACCAGGATATTTGTTACACTGGGGAAGAGGTTTTGCTTTTGTTTCCACAGGAGAAGAAAAGCTATGGATACCATCAAAATTAATAAAGATTAGATTTGAACAAGAGAGACCTCTTGATTAGAAGAGGTGATAGTTCATCAAACAGCATGACCATTCAATCTAAACTAACTGATAAGACTAGCAAATGCTTTTCATTTGATCAGATATAACTTGCCAAAAGGGAAACTCCCCAAAGTTAGGGTTGGGGCAGGGTTTTGTTTTTTGTCTTTCCAGAATAATGAAGGAATCTGAAGACTACTGTACAAATGAGACATGTGAAGAAACAGGACAAATCATCCAGAAAAAAAAATGTCCCAAGAAAAAGAGTAATTTGGCCTATTGGTATATCATATTTCCAACAGAATAAAATTTTATACATTTTCCCAAATGTTTGTTTCTGCTGTTCTCTACAGACACATAATGCAAATGGTCTTTTTATAGTCCCAGTCTAATTAAAAATTTAAGTTGCCTTTGGAGTTGGAGTATGACTCTCTCCTTCTCTAAACCCAAGCATGCTTGTTAAAGGAAAATCCAAAATCTCTGTCTCATGTCAGAAGAGCCACCTGATATGAGACAGAAGAAAAATCAAAATTAAGGGACTATTCTATTATTACTAATCTCATAATCCATTGGTTTACTTTTGAATCTTTAAAATTTTTCTTGAGGTATAAATATTATATCAAAATTTATAAGATATATAACATTTTGTCATGATATTAATGGTCATATAGAGTACTGACTAATTCTAGAAAAAGGCTTTATCTAGCTTCCTATACATGATTTTGGGTTTGAGTATCTATCAGGTAACTAGGAATTACGTTTTTGTGCTCTGGATGTATATAACAAATTATGTTCCTTTAGCCTCTTTGAGATCTGCTGCATATGACTTTTAAAATGTTTAAGTTTTTGCAGTGAACTATGACCATGCCTAACAGTGACCTTTGAAGTCTGCAAAAGGAGGATGGGACCCCACAATGATGATTCCACCTGGATTGTGGTAATGCCACTAGTCTGACAAACACCACCCAAAGATTGGGTTTGGACTACAAACTGCTCAGGACAATTTCAAGGTGGCTAGCTGAGATGGTCCAGCCTCATAGACTACTCTAGCCAGGATTTGAGACAACCCTGCACTTTCCCATTAAACAGAAACTGGATAACAAATGATTCAGCTAGCTCTACCAGGACTTGACAATTATTGCAGGTTTTTGTCAGGGTCCCCTAAAGATGCTATTACCCTCAGACAGCAGGAATTAAATTTAAGAACATAATGCTCATATTCCCAAGAGGTGGGGTGAGCAATTTTTGGTTATTTAGTGGGTTATGGATATTTGTCATTGGTTAGGGAGATTGGTTACAAGGTATTATTGGTAGGGTCAGGAAAAAATCTGAATAAAGGAGATTAGATTCAGGGATCTTGTTCTAAAAAGAAATAGGAAGAATATAGAAATATGATAAGAGGATACATTATTAAATCTGCTTTTAAACCAAAAAAGCAACTACTAGTTTTAAATATTTTACATTGGCTTGGATTTTTGTATATTGATACAAAGTTGAGGTTATTTTTTGTTAGAACATACTATTGTATATGTTTTTACTCTTGTTCAAGGTATTGTATCTATACAACTCATCTAACAGTGTGATGTAAATTTCTAGTCATTGAAAGTTATTATTACAACATATTTAGGATAATTAAGAATTATTATTATAAAATGCCAGTTAATAATTAGTCACCTATTATAATCCAACTTGTAGTCATATTAGGTATGTTTTCAAGATTAAACAGAGATATATTTTAGATAGACAAGTGGTCTTTGAAAACTTCAGTGTTCTACAGAATATAGCATTTAAGATGTTTTAATAATATA
Organism: Peromyscus eremicus; assembly: GCF_949786415.1. Classification (NCBI taxonomy): domain Eukaryota; kingdom Metazoa; phylum Chordata; class Mammalia; order Rodentia; family Cricetidae; genus Peromyscus; species Peromyscus eremicus. The sequence goes on along the minus strand of NC_081426.1, from coordinate 4,615,726 downwards.
AGGTTGTTTTTTTTTTTTATGACAATGAGTCATGCCTGCTCGTGGCCGTACTGATCTACTTCAGAGAAGATGATGGGCACCGAAGAAACTCCACATAGCATTTACTTTCTTTGTGGCAAAAATTAACCACTGGGAAAGAAACTGCCATTGCCTTAACTACTGACAGTATGCTGTCCAAATTGGACAAGCAGGACACAAAAGTAAGTTACTGCTGAACTTTGCCAAGACAAAGCAGGACAGTCCTTCAAAAATCCTGCATCACAGATAAGTCTGTCAGATATTATAATCCTGCAGGCTGAAGATGGTACCTCAACATTGCAGAGGTACCTTGGGTGACTGTCCAGGCACCCAGCTGTTTTTGTCATTTCTTAATTTTGGAAGTTGTTAGCTCTGCACTTCCTGTTTACTCAGGTAATATATCTTTCTCAGGTCTCTGATAGAGTTGAAGACTAGATAGTTATAGTTATAGTTTTCCTTGTTACAAGAATCAAAAAAGAAACTCACCAAAGAGGTATAAAGTGTATAAGGTTGAGAGACACAAAAAGGTAGTTTTGGGTTGGTAATGCAAGTTAGGAGAGAAAGTGAATTAGGTTCAACACTTTGGACTCATCAAGATAGGATAGATAGTGGAATATTGTCTCTGAATTTGTCAAATGCTATGGACTAGACATTTTTAAAGTAACTATTACATGTATATATTTGTATATAGTTATTGTACTCATTGTATATAGTTTTACTATGATAGTTAAAACCTTTGCTTTTTATTTAGACAAAAAGGGGAAAATGTGTGATATTTTGTTTGTGTTCTGACAAATAAAACTTCCCAGGTGATCAGAGGGTGGAGTTAGCCACTAGTTAACCATGCAGTCTGGGCAGTCATGGCTCATGCTTTTAATCCCAGCACTTTGAAGTCTCATTCTTCAGGGTCTCATGTCAAAGAGGCAGGATCTTGGTCTTTTTGGTTGGAGGAACCAGAGAAGTAAGAAGTCAGTGGTGGCTGCTCCTCTGCTTCTCTGAACTTTTAGGTTATTACCCTGATATCTGACTCCTGGTTTTTATTGATAAGACTGATTAGGTTCATGCTTCAAAGTGTCTTTTTCCCTAACCTCTTCAGATAAAACAGTCTTAGTATACACCAATGCCATAGATTTCTTTTGATCCCTGGGCTGTCTGGAGGCTAGTCCCCCAGATGCCAATACTTTGGTAGTCTGATAATGTTCAGGGGGTTATTTCAATATGCTTACATTTGATGAGATTTGCTTTGTGGCTGAGTACATGATCAATTTTGGGGAATGTTCCATGAGGTGCTGGGAAGAAGGTATATTCTTTTCTGTCTGGATGAAACATTCTGTAGATATATGTTATGTCCATTTGAGTTATAATGTCTGCTAGTTCCATTATTTCTCTGCTTAGTTTCTGTCTGGATGACCTGTCCATTGGTGAGAATGTTGATATCTCCCACTATTAATGTGTAGGGTTTGATTTAAGATTTAGTAGTTTCACAAATTTGAGCATCCTTGCATTTGGGGCATAGACCTCAGAATTGAACTTCTTGGTGGATTTTCCTTTGATGAGTAGGTATGAAGTGTTCGTTCCCTTCTTTTTGAGTAATTTTTGTTGGAAGTCTATTTTGTTAGATATTAGAATGGTTATACCATCTTGCTTCTTGGCACCATTTGCTTGGAAAATCTTTTCTAACCCTTTAAACTGAGGTAGCATCTATCTTTGATGTTGAGGTGTGTTTTGTATGCACCTGAAGGTTGGATCCTGTTTTGTATCCATTCTGTTAGCCTGTGTCCCTTTATTGGGAAATTGACTCCATTGATACTGAGAGATAAATGATCAATGATTATTAATTTCTGTTGTTTTGTTGGTGGTGGTGTTGGTAACGTGTGTGTGTGTGTGTGTGTGTGTGTGTGTGTGTGTGTGTACTTCCCTTCTTTTTATTTTGCTGGTGTAAAAGCATTTATTTCCTGAGTTTCCTGTGTTTTCTAGGGTGTAGTTAACCTCCTTGGGTTGGAGTTTTCCTTCTATTACCTTCTGTAGGGCTATATTTGTGGACAAATATTGTTTAAATTTGACTTTATCACTGAATATCTTGTTTTCTCCTTCTGTTGTAATTGAAAGTTTGCCCAAATATAGTAGTCTGGGTAGCATCTGTAGTCTCTTAGAGTCTGTAACACATCTGTCTAGGCCCTTCTGGTTTTTAAAGTACTGTTTGTAAGTAAGGCATAATTCTAGTAGGTCTGCCTTTATATGTTACTTGGCCTTTTTCCTTTGCAGCTTTTAATATTTGTTGTTATGTATGATTAGAGATTTGATTATTATGTGGCAGGGGTAAGTTTATTTTCTGGTCCAATTTATTTGGTGTTCTGTAAGCTCCTTGTATGTTTATAGGCATCTCTTTCTTTAGGTTTTAGAAATTTTCTTCTATGATTATGTTAAAAATACTTTCTGAGCATTTGAGCTGGGAATCTTCTCCTTCTATTCTTACTATTCTTAGGTTTGGTCTTTTCATAGTGTCCTAGATTTCCTGGATATTTTGTGTTAGGAACTTTTTAGATTTAGCATTTTCTTTGACCAATGTATTAATTTCTTCCATTGTAACTTCTATGCCTGAGATTCTCTCTTCCATCTCTTGTATTATGTTGGTAATGCTGTGTGACTGTAGTTCTGTTTGTTTACCTAGATTCTCCATTTCCAGAATTCCCTCAGTTTGTGTTTTCTTTATTGCTTCTATTTCCATTTCTAGGTCTTGAACAGTTTAATCACTTCCTTCACCTGTTTGTTTGTGTTTTCCTGGCTTTCTTTAAGGGATTTATTCATTTCCTCTTTAAAGGCCTTCATCATCATCATTAGATTGGATTTAAGATCATTTTCTTATGCTTCAACTGTGTTGGAATATCCAGGGCTTGCTGTAGTAGAATGGCTGGGCTCTGGTGGTGCCATATTGCCCTGGCTGTTGTTGATTGTGTTCTTACACCAATGTCTAGGCATCTGGGTTTGGGGTTATAATAGGTTTAGTTGTTGATTTCTGAGTTTATCTTTCTTAGATGGATGTTTTTTTGAATGTTTTTGCCCTTGGTTTCTGTTTCCTCTCTGGTTTTCTGGCCTGAGTGACCTGTGGTTCTGGTGACCAGTGAGTCTTTAGGTCTAGTAGGGTTCTGAGGCCTGTGTGTCCTCTGGTGACCAGTGAGTCCTCATATCTAGTGGGTTTTGAGGCCTGTGTGTTCTCTGGGGTTTTGGGTGCCAATGTTGTCTCTGGGGTTCTGGATATCTGCTTGGTCTCTTTGTTTCCTAGTATGGCATGGCCTCTGGTAAAGCAGAAGTCTTCTGCCTAAGTTATGGGCTGGGATATAGAGCCCCAGGGATGATGTACAGTTGGGGGTCATTGGGTGGGCTTTAAGGAGTGTTAGCAGGCAGTGGACAGTGTCTTACCTGGAATCTCTAGTACAAGTGTGGCCTCTGGTAAAGCAGAAGTCTTCTGCTGAAATTGTGAGCAGTAATATGAAGTCCGGGGAAGAGGTTCCTTCTTTTGCTAAAATGCACTAATTTGTCTCAATTTTTATTATATGTAATATAATTTAAAATATATAGTATTTTATAATATATTTATATATTATATATATTTAAAGTTTACTACAAGCTGTCTTGACTCTGAGCATATAGACTTGAGAGACAGATACACTGTAACTAGTCTTTCACATCTAGTTTCAAGTACAATCCTAAAACCCTGTATGTAAAGGATGTTTTCTTGAAAAGCAGATAACTGCTTTAGGAAATCTTCTCACAGTCTCCTTTGTCTCTAATGGTGGTTGCTTTCTCTTTAAAAAAAAAAAAAACAACTATTTATCAGTTCTTTGAACATTTTATACAAGGTGCTTTGGTCATATTCACCCTGTTACCTCTTCCTAGGTCTACTCACCCCTTTCCATAGAGTTTGTGTCCTTTAATTTATAAAATCTTTCAATACCAACTTGTACTGCTCAAATATTCTTCACTGTGTGGTCTTCCACTGGAGAGTGGCAACTTACCAGGCACTATACTCTTGAAGAAAACTGTCTCCCTTTTCCAACAGCTAATAACTGCTTGTAATTTCATGGCTAAGGGAATTGGTGCCTAAATCCCTTAACCCCTAAATCCTCTCTCTGTGGTGGGATTTGGTCTGGTTTGGGTTTGCAAAGGTTTTGTTCACACCATCACAACCTTTGTGAGTTCTTATATACAGCTGCCCTGCTGTGTCCAAAAAATGCATCTTTGTAATCATCCATTACCTCTGGCATTTACACTTTTTGCCCTCTCTCTGAAATGGCCCCTGAGCCTTGGGGACAAAGGTGTAGTATATGTGTTCCATTTAGGAATGAGCATTCCACAGTTAGTTATTCTCTGCACTTGGCCAGTCATGAGTCTCTCTGTTGATCTCCATCTCTTGCAAATAGAAGCTTCTCAGGTGAGGGTTGAGAAACACATTGATCTATTCCATCTTTATTATAATTTTTCCCCTGTAGTCTTTGTTCTCTGTCTTTAATATCAGTTGCTTTCCTCTTTTATTCCTATATTTTAAATAAAAATAATTTCCCTTTTACCTTCTATTCTTAAAGCATTTTTGATGTTTAGTAAGCTATTCTGCTGTAAGTACTGTTTCTGATTGTTTCCCAAGTGCTATCTCCAATTTTTTTTGTTTCCTAATTGTGGTTTATGTGATTTTTCTATGTCTTTAAATATTTTATGAATTCCTTGTACTTGGTTTCACAGTTCAGTCTGTTGCTTCAGTGTCTTTCTAGAATGCTTTCAATATTTGTAGGAATGCCATTTTGGCCCTTCTTTATAATCTCATAATATTATTAAATATAATTTCCACCTTTTACTTTTGTGACATTAAAGATAAATATCACATGAAATTAATCTAACCATATCTTTGGGAGCAGATGAGGTTGGAAAAAGCCTTCCACCTTGCCTGGTGTAGTGCTGAAAAACGGGCCACATGCTCACTGAGACTTCTTAACAGTTCTCCAGCACCCTCCCTCTGCTTTCATCTAAACAATTCATTTTAAAAATACATTTTAAAAAGTACACATTTGAAGTTTACAGCATGATGTTGTGCATATGTGTAGATAATAAAATGGCTGCCACAATGCAGGTAAGTATTATCTCACATGCTTTCATAACAAAAGCAGCTAAGTCTAACTTATAAAAACCCCTAATGCAATGTAATTTTACTAACCCAAGGCCTCAGGCAGTGCCCTGTCCTGCTTCCTGCTCTCCTACTCCCACAAAGACACTATGTGTGCTGGGTTTCTACTGCTCACAGGATGCCTTTCTATGTTCACAGCTGGAAGCTGGATGTTAGACTCTCTTGCTTTTGGGTCAGGTAACCTCCGTTCTGCTGTTCCCTGGATGGCCCACTGAGCATCAAAGGAATACTCCCCAGTTATTTTGGGCTGTGATACTTACATCTTCACTGAAGGGTAACTTCATTAGTTTCTTCCTCTTCATCCTCCACTGGAAAAGATTTCCAGAAAGTTTTGCAGTATTTGGTTTGGCACTGACTGCTTATGTGTTCTGAAGGTTGGAACCTTTTGTCACACAGCTTTATTTTAACTGCAGTCTATAGGATTTTGGTCATATCTAGTTCTTTAATTCACTTTGATATGGAAACCTGATAGAAGTCATCACAAATTCTTTAATTATTTTTAAACATAAAACAGTACCTTTGTAGTATGTAGATACAGAACACAAAAAGCTATGCAGGAGTTCCACAGTCTAAATGGTATAATGGAAATTTAAAAATGTAAACATAATTAAAACCTAAAACACAGAATTATTTTACCTCCAAATCTCAGTTTTAAAGTCAGCTAGGTACCATTTTTATAAAACTCAATGAATTTACAGCTGGAGAAATGTTTTGATTCATGTTGAAAATGTATAAGGAACAGTATAGGTATTTTATTTGGATTTTAACTATTTGTATTAGATATTTACAGACAGTACGTTATTGGTTTTAACTTTTATAATGCCCCCTCATACCTGTAAAACTGGATAAATTTAGAAGATTATCTTTAAGAAGAAAGATGGATAAACATTGTATTATGATTGTGAGCCTAGTATATGTGTGAACTAGATGCCATTCCCATTGACATCCTGCAGCTTTTTTTTTAAAGGATTTTTGTGTGATTCATTTATTTTTTATTTTTTGTTTTATTTTTTTCAATATTTATTAAGAAAATTTTTTTCATTTAACCACCTTAGAGATCCCCCTCTTTCCTCCTCTTGCCCTGCCAGCCTTCCCCCCAAACTAACCCCCATTTCTCCTCCAAGAAGGCAAGGCCTCTCAAGGGGAGGCACAACCAGTAGAGGCAAGTTCAAGTCCTTCCCTCTGCCTCAAGTCTGCATGAGGTGTCCTATCATAGGTAGTGGGCTCCAAAAAACCCCCTCATGCACCAGGGATGGATTCTGATCCTACCGCCAGAGGGTCCCCCAAGCAAATCAAGCTACACAATTGTCTTACCATGCATAGGGTCTAGTCCAGTTCCATGCAGGCTCCACAGCCATTGATCCAACTTTCATGAGTTCCTACTAGTTGGGTTTGATTATCTCTACAGGTTTCCCCATCATGATCCTGGAGTCTACTATATGCTGGTCAACTACTCCTGAACATGAGACCTGTCCTCCTGTCCTAAGTAATTGATATATTCAGTGTCACTCCATTGTAGAAAACTGATTTTTCCATCTCTCAGCAGGTATAAATGGCATTTCAGTTGTTAACCTTTACCCTAGTGGCTAGGTTTTCACCATTCATTCATTTTTTTTAAAATATAACAAAATAAAATATAAAATAAAACAAAAAAACTAACATATCAAAGTTGGACAGGATAAACCAACAGAAGAAAAGAGCCCAAGAAAAGGCACAAAAATGAGAGCCCCTGGGGCTGGAGAGATGGCTCAGTGGTTAAGAGCACTTACTGCTCTTCCAGAGGTCCTGAGTTCAATTCCCAGCAACCACATGGTGGCTCGTAATAATCTATAATGAGATCTGGTGCCCTCTTCTGGCCTGCAAAAACACATGCAGACAGAACACTGTATACACAATAAATAAAAATAAATATAAAAAAATGAGAGCCCCACTTATTGGCACACTCAGGTATACCATGAAACACTAAACTGGAAGCTGCAATATATATGCAGAGGACCTAATTAGCAATCCATTGTCACCACACAAAGCTTCCAGTACTGGAAATGGGTTACATTTAATTGAGTTATTGGCCAAAGGAGCCCCATGGAAATCCCCAAATAACCCAGGCTGTTGCCAACACTATAGATCGCTCTCCACAAACTGACAGCAAGGCCCCATTGCTGAAGACAACACCTACACAACTCATTGAACATGAGATATCAAGCTGGTGCCTACACAGAGTCTTTACCCCATGTTTAAGTTCTTCGCTAAAGAAAACAAAGGTACCTACTCACAAACAAGCACTAAAAAAAAAGAAAAAAAAATCTCTTATTCGCAAGTCTCACAAAAGACTTGCTTGGAATTAAAAAAGATTAATCATTAGCACACTTGTTTTTTAAATTAACAAATCTACTATTTATTTAGAAAAATTGTATCATGTTTTTTTAATGTCACCAGTACTTACAAAAGAAGGCTTCATTTTGTAGACTAAAAGTAAAATAATCATTATGAAAAAAAAAAGCTGACTTACTGTTTTTGCTTAAAGGAAACCCTTGTCATTAGAAGGTGTAAACTTACAGAGAGTGGGGTGCTTAGAGGCAAGGGTTCCCACAGCAGGACAGTTGGCACTGACACTGTGGGAACTATGGCTTGCATCACTGCCACCTGCTCTGCTTCGTAGGATACAGCACAGCCTCAAGGTCTCTGTCCTTTGTGGGCTGGAAGTGTTATCCTTTAAATAGTGATGTTATAAATATTAATAAAAACACTATGAGCATTGTAAGAAGATTCTAGGACGACTAACAACTTCCAGCTAAATATCAAGTCATTATCCTGACAGACTTTTTACTACGCAACAAAGATGGAACAACATGCTAGACCTTTCAAAATGGTCTCAACAACCACTCAATTGAGACAAAAGTTACATCAACAAACAACTGTTTGACCTAAACAGACTATATCTGAATTTATCAGCCTGTGGTTATCATTACACAACACCATACTCAGCTGTATAAATTTTGACTGCTCTAAAATTGGTTGTCTTTCCAACTGGTATGAGTGAATATACACACACATATGTAAATACAGCCACAAATCATTACAGACATCTCGAAGAGAACATTGAGCAATAAAAACTACCTGCATAAGAACATACAGAGTAAAGCATCAATTTACTTTCTAGTTATCAAACTATAGTCTATGTTTTTAAAGGATGCCAACTAATGTAACAAAAAATATGGACATCAAATTGAAAGAATGTACACAAGTTGCCGAAGACTTATGCCCAAGATGTGATAGTAAGCAGAAAGAGATTGGTGAAAGGAAAAAGCAAGATACTGTACTGGAAATATGACTGTGTGCTGTAAAATATATGATGAAGATTGAAGCTAGGATATTGGAATTTATTTCTGTATTGGAATATGAGCATATTTACAACTGAATTGGACCAATTAAACACTTTAAATGACACAAGGTATCATTCCGTGTCCACTGTGTGGTGAATCAGATGATAGATTTGAGGAAAGTACCAGAAATTGGTTCTTCTCCAAAAATCCTTTCACACGAATCGTCTCTTAACTAAGTTACCCTAAACAACCAAGTATACCTGAATGTGTATGTCAGTAAACTTTGTTTACTTACTTGATTAACATTACTGCTACAAGTATGTGGTGGTTTAGATGAGAATGATCTCATGTATTGAAATGCTTGGTCATCAAGGATCAGCACTACTTAGAGGGATTAGGAGGTATGGCGTTGTTGGAATGGATACGGCCTTGATAGAGGAAGTGTGTCACTGGGGGTGGCCTTTGGGGTTTCAAATGCTCAAGCCAAGCCCAGTGTCTCTCTCTCTCTCTTCCTGCTCTGCCTGGTAATCCAGATGTAGAATTCTCAGCACTGTTTGTCTGTGTGCCACCATTCTCCCCATCTTGGTGACAGTAGACTAAACCTCTGAAACTGTAAGCAAACTCCAATTAAATGCTTTCCTTTATGAGAGCTGCCATGGTCATGGTGTCTCTTCTCAGAAATAGAGCACTGACTAAAATAGGTACATTCTATCACTTAATGAGTTTTTCTAAAAATATAGTTACAACATCAATTTGATCTATTATTAAAACAGGAGTTGATGGAACATGTTTTGTCTAGCTGAAAATAAATAACAGAGAAAATTATGTCCTGATATTTAAGAACATATAAGAGATAAGCCACACAGAGAACTCTCAGTATGGGAGTCAATAAAATATTGTCTTGATGTGAACTTCTGAAGGTGAATATAAGCATGTGTAATTAACCATGCCCTACTTCGTTGCATGTGTAGGAAATCTCGAGTCTTATTTGACTGTTATTTTCGTTCTATTTGGATTCACGTGTTGATCCCTATCATGTTTGAATGATGTGTACTTACTTTAAGCTCATTATATACAGGATACATATTACTCTATAGTGTGTGTGTGTGTGTGTGTGTGTGTGTGTGTGTGTGTGTGTGTGTGTGTTTGGTGTTTAACACCAGCTGGAAGAACCATTTGTTTCCTCTTTAAGCTTGTTTTTTTCTTTAAATATGATACAGAACAGTAGAATTATCTGACACTTATTCATGCAGATGTGTTCCTTTCATACAGTGGTCTTCATTTGAAACCAAGCAACCACAAGAAAATCCTATCTAGTTAACAAAATATACATTGCATATCTGTGCTTCTTATCAGGCACCTCAGATCTGGATGTGAGAATGGCCTAAAATCCCATTCTCAGTTTCAAGGAAAAAGAAATAGCACAATAAAATATTGTAAATAATTGCCCAGTTCTATAGCAAAGTTCAAGCTTCTCTCTTGAAATGGTACAACTCAAATAACAACATTGGGGATTGTCCTTGTTTGGGAAAATTAATGGCCTTGTACTTTCCTCACTGTTTATGATGTGCAGTCAAACAAGAAAGGAAAATGTTAAAAGCTCAAAGGCTAAAGCTACAGAAAAACTGTATAGCAGACTGAGACAGTACTAACTGTGATTCTGTGAGCTAATGCTCTTCCAGAGAACAAAGAAAACACATCTGCTAACTATGTAGGAGCAGTATTCATTGTTAAAAAAAAAGCTTTAAGCTCTGTCAAATCTAATGAGGTAACTTTTACCTAATGTGCTCAAATGGCTGAATTTTATTTAAACTTTAAGGTGCAGAGATAATAAAATAATCTTTATGGCTCACGATCCAACAACAACAATGACAAGGGGATATAATTCATAGCTATGCTTAAAAATTCTAAAATGTTTTAGTATAAAGTGTTAGAAAATATCATAAAATATAGAGAAGAGATTAATATTGTTAACTCAATGTTGATGATAACAATTGAAATGGTTTGCCCAAACTGTGCTCTTCTGAATGTAATTTCAGTAATATGGAACTTTATATTATGAGAAAATGTAGGAAATTGTTGCATAAACTGCTTTTACTCAAGCAGACACTGAGATGAAGTGTAATCTCACCAAGTAAATAGTCATTATGTTCAGAATGGAGATGCAATCACACAATTTAAGGGTTCTGCTTTGATATCTTTACCTTTGTTTTTTACCCCTGGTCTCCCAGGACGGTGTCATCCTACTGAACACACAAAGAATCAGGTGAGGGGCCAATACACAGAGGATCAGAGTCAGTGTGAGAACTACCCCTTTCTGGAGGCAGGTAAATATATCTAGGCTTGATTTCCTTTACCTTGAGTGAAGACATGCTCACTGAACCTGAGTCCAGATAATGCAAGCAGGTGGTGATGACATAAATGACCTATCAGCTTGGAGATCACTTTTGAAGCTTGCAAGGAAAGAACATTATTCCAGACTTTAATGGTTAAGTGTGTAAATGACGCCATTGCTGCTTGTAAAGCAGGCTGAACACTTTTTCTTCAAACACTGACCTTATGTCCTCTGCCACAGACCATAAGGTCTCTGCCACACTCTGTTCTATGCAGAATGGGTCTTGAAATGTACCTACAATAAAGCAATCATGACATGACTGTAAGATAACATCTGATACAAAACAGTGTCATTAGAGAACTTATATTAAATACTAGCTTTTCTTTCACTTCAGCAGTTACTAATTACCTTTGAAATGCTTTGGGAGTTCTATGTAGGACCTGAAATAGGTTCTTTAGATTATCTTCATTGGTAGCAAGCATTGATTCTTGAGAGTAAAATTCAATGCAGGGTTAAGTCTTATAGATGAGATGTGCATTGAAGCTTTGTGATGTTCTCATTTATGAAATTTTTCAAAAGTGAGTGATGATGAGTTTGATTTTGCAAGTTAGAAACTAATTCCAAAGAGATTTTCTTTCTTTTTTTTTTTCTTTTTCATTTTGTTTTTTTCAAAACAAGTTTCTCTGTATAGCCCTGGCTATCCTGGAACTTGCTAAGTAGACCAGGCCAGCCTTGAATTCAGAGATCTGCCAGCCTCTGCCTTCTGAGTTCTGTGATTATAGCTATGTGCTTGGCTCCAAAGAGATTTTCCAAACCACATTGAGTAAGATAAACCCATGGCCTTCACGTCTGCCTGGAACAAAACATGGCACTCTAGGCACTCCCTGGGACCTTCATGTTACTCTGACAGAATATTTCCACTCTTAGCCAATACTGTTAATATTAAGGGTCATGCTGCTTCATCACTCGCCAGACTGACATTTGTAAATACCAGACATTGCTTTAGCTCTTCAGACAACAACTGAAGCAGGACACAACTGCTGTTACAGAAAAAAAGGGAACATCAGCCAACAAAGTCTTTTTTAAAATGGTGTTAAATTTTTCTAGTTAACTCATATGCCTTAAATTCAAAATATAATTCTGTCATTTATGGTCTATCGGACTTGTGGGTGATTTAGATGTTCTTGACTTTAATTTATTCATATCTAAAATATGAATAATAATAATTATGCTCTGTTCCTGGATTGTGGTAAAACAAAACAAGTTAGTGCACATGAAGTATTACATCTTGACTCTCAAATAGCATTTAATACCTGTAGCTATGCCCTTGTTTTTGTGGTGAGATTTGGCAAATAATACAGTTAGAAGCATTATGTCTCCATCTTGGCTTTTTGGTTAAAAATTACATAAGATTTTATTAACTGAATTTACTTGTCACTAACTACATTTTCAGAGCCTAAAAACAAATAAATCAATATCATATTGAATAAAGATTCAATAAAGGTGAAAGGAGAGTGTTTGGGCTGAGTAGCCATTTCTGAAAGGTCTCTGACTTTATACACTTAAGCCTTAGTGAATGTTTCTGTCACTTGATGCTTCTGGTGTTGGCCATTTGAAAGTATCTTGAATAACTGAAGCTCACTCATTCATGACTATTGAGCCAGCACAGATCTTCAAGCATATTTTTAGACATTTTTTTTCCTTGTCAAAAATTAAGTGTAGGGTAGGTGGGAAGGATCTGGGAAGAATTCTGGAAGAGAAGACCATGATCAGAATATATTGTATGGAAAAAAAATCCATTTTATAAAGAGAAAAAAACAATATAAAAGAAATTAAGTATAGCACCTGATGACTTTAAGATGAACACTCTGGAGGCTCAGGCAAGAAATTTCATTTGAAGTTCGTTTGGGCTACAGATTGAGGCCTTTTCTCACTACATGTAACATGTACCAGGCCCTTCTTTTGATACTTCACACCATGTTCTAAAAGATGGTGATAAAAAAGTATATGTATTTTTAAAATGTTTATTTAAATGTACTCTTCTGGTGACAGGACATTTTATTTATTATGCTCTGATTTTAATTGTTTTTTTGTTTGTTTGTTTTTGTTTTTTTGAGACAGGGTTTCTCTGTGTAGCTTTGCGCCTTTCCTGGAACTCACTCTGTAGTCCAGGCTGGCCTTGAACTCACAGAGATCCGCCTAGCTCTGCCTCCCAGTGCTGGGATTAAAGGCATGCGCCGCCACCACCGCCCAGCCTGATTTTAATTGTTAAGTCAAAATATACTATATGCGTTATTAGAAATCAAATTACATTGTGTTTAACCATGGTGCAAACTAAATATTAATTTGAAGTGTTGCATAAATATCATGAGTGATTGACCAATGAATAAGTGACAGGCTAGCCTGTGGATACAAAAGTCTCTCTAAATGACTCTGACATAATAATGACTTCTCAACTTGATGTGTCCAAATTCTTCTTGATTTGTTTTGGCTTTCAAAGTTTTTATTTGTTTATAATGTATGTGTGTGAGAGTGCATACATACATTCGGGGGGTGTGTGTCACTCTTGCCACAGCACATGTGTGGTGGTCAAAGGACAAATTTTGTATAATCAATTGTCTACTTCCACTGTGAGTTTCAGGATTGGAACTCAGGTGGGCAGGCTGGCACTGCCAGTGCCCTATCTTGTGTTTAAAATGTAGACACAACTCAAATACTTCCCAAAGAAATGTAAACAGATGGCATGGTCTGAAAACTTTTTGTGCTTACTGTGAAAGGAGTCTCTACTGTGTAGAGGGAAGTTTCTCTGTGTCCCACCCTACTCCACTGTGGGGACAAATCTCTCCCACCCATGGTCCCACAGTCGCTCATAAACTCATAAAGTAATTACTCAGAGGCTTATATTATTTACAAACTGTATGGCCTATGGCTCAAGCTTCTTGTTAGCTAGCTCTTAAAACAACTCAATTCATTTCTATTAATCTATGTTTTGCCACGTGGCTTCATGACATTACCTGTTCTCTTACATCTTGATTCTCCTGGAGGTGGCTCGGGCCTTCTGCCTGACTCCACCCTTCTTCATCTACATCTTCAGCTTGAATGTACCACCTAACCTTATCCTGCTCTACCATAGGCCAATGCAGCTTTATTTATTATCCAATGAGAGCCACACATATTCACAGCATACAGCATATACTACTGCTTATAGTACAAAGGGTGAGAGGAGTAAGATGTCATGACTTGATGACCTGGGGAGACAATAATCAACACAGGACACAGAAGCAGAGCTTTCTTAGTTGTGTTTCCCAGAGAGCAGAACCTGCTCTGTCAGTAGGTGTCGTGATGAGGAGCAAGTGAGAAGAGCCAGGCAGGGAAGCAGGCAAAGGAGGGCTACTAAGGTAATATGGGGTTCATTTCAGCACCTCTAAGACGCAGCTCACTGCTGGGGCTCCGAGCAGTCTCTTCAAAGGAGAAGCAGTGTCCCTGAACCATCCATGGGGCAAAAGGCAATCATTTGTTAAGTGGTTTTCTTTTTACATTGGTCGGAAGTTCTTGTGTTCCTAATCACCAGACAAGAAAGTATAACATTTGTAGAAATGGTCTAGGAGAAAAGACAGCATTGTGAAGATATGCATGCGTGAAGTGTCTGAGTTCAGACGTGTGTAAGCTTTACTGAATGAAAAATAAAGATTTAGGGGAAAAATCAACATTTGTTTTGCCATTCATGTAACAGCTTGTTAATTTTTATTTATTTGTTTTGGGGGGTTAGTTTGTTTGCTTATTTGTTCGTGACAACCTCTCACTCTATAGCCCAGGCTGGTCTGGAACTGACTGTATTACTAGGGGTGGTTTTAAAGTTAGAACAATCCTCCTGCCTTAGCCTTCTGAGTGAGATTACAGATGTAAACCATGCCCAGCCTCATGCTAATTTCTTTTTGTTTTGTCTCATCTCATCTCATGATGTGAATTTATTTTATTTAAGTGTGATATCTTCTAACCAGAATTATGTTTCAGTTTTAATAATGAAAACTTAACTGAATCACCTATAACACCAAATTTAAGGAAAGCTAAGAGGAACAGACAGGTATCCTGTTCATGCTACCCTGGGACTGGTTTCATCTGTTCCCCCTCTTCCTCCTTACTTAGGGTACTCCAGGTTCTGCCTACCAGCAATGCTACTGCAACTGTGAAAAAAAGCAAAAGTCAATGTACGACTCTGCATTCACTTTGTTAGAGAAATAGAGTAATGAGATATCAAAATTTCACATGAATGTATTATAGATGTAATTAGAATGTTAATAAAAATAAGCAATTTTTATACCAGGAATATGCCTTACTTAGGAGTTAGGGTCAAATATTAATGACTAAAGAGAAATTTCTTACAATTAAACTCTCTTTTAAATTGATTAGACATTCTGAAATTAATGTGTTTGATTCACTACAACTACAGAATAAAAGAAAAAAATACAGTCACTTCCACAGGCTTAGAAAATGCATTTGTGGACCCATTAGCATTCTTCTTAATCAAATGAAATTTAAAACAGAGCAAAGATTCTTCAGATTCATTAGAGCTTATCAGGTTGTTAAAGGGTTATGGTTAGTGACATATTTAATAGTAAGGTATGAACTCTTTCCCATGATGCTTGAATCCAGGATAAATACGACCATTCTCATCGCTCTCATTCAGCACTGTGCAGGCTATCCTAGTCAGTACAATGAGACTAAAGAAAAATCAAAGTTACAAACAATGAAAGACATAAAATTGTTAATAATTTTAGGTAACATGATTGCACATGTACAAAATCAAAAGATATACACAAATACAAAAATATTATAGCTAATAAGCAATTTTGCTAGAATCCAGGGAAATATAAAAATCTAAGGTAATAGCAAAACATTTGATTTTTTAATGGCATTAATATCGGCACCAAGAGTGCTAAAATCTTATGAACAAATCTAACAGAAGATGTGTGAAACCTTAACATAAAAAGACCTCAAAACATTGCTGAAAGAAATTAAAGAGTTAATAAGTACAAAGATAGACTACATTACAAAATGTAAAGATTCAATATTACAGTCTTTTGTTTGAGCCATACATTTGGTTCAAACACAATCAAAATCACAGTAGGGTTTTCATAGAAATTGACAGGCTTGTTCTGTATTCTGTGTAGAATTGCAAGGATTCTAATAGTCAAGGCAATAATGAAGAAGGAAGATAAAGCTAAGAATCTCACATTAGAAAATATTAAAACACCACAAAACTTGTTGATTTGTACCATGTAATATTAAAAGAAGCCAGTAGAATAGAATAAAAATGCTATAAATAGATCCAGATGTAAACATATCTGTTTTACTACCTTGTTGCTACTGTAACTCAATGAGGAAATGATGACTTCCAAATAAATAATGTTAGGTTGTATTTCTACACTTGGATGTGTGACTAGAAGTAATCAAAGCAAGTTAATAGGAAGAATGTGACTGTGTTTATAGCAACTTTAAAAACAAGCAGAACTTACCTGTAATTTAAAACAAAACAAAACAAAGAAGAATGATTTTATTTGGTGAGGACAGGTGTATCATTTTGCTTTAAGTGAAGAATGGCCCCAAAGGCTCTTGTGTTGAATGCTTGGCAATATTAAGAGGTGTTTGTTCCGTGATTGTGGTGATGTGTTGTGTACCCTCATGGGCTTTCCTGATGATCAGAGGACAAGCTCTCGTGACTGGTTTGTCCTCTGATCGTCAGGCAGCCCCACTAGGGCACACAACATATCACCACACATGATGATACAGCCTTCTGTGGGTTAATCACCTGATCAGTTCTTACAGATTGGGCTATAGGTAGTGGAGATTGTTGGAGAAAATGGGTTACTAATGGTGTGCCTTTTTGAAGAGTGCATGTCACCTCTCTCTCCTTCCTGTATCTCCCTGCCTGCTTCCTGGCTGCCATTAGGTAAGCCTGTGCGAAAACAGAACCTTTATAGCAACTTCATACTGTGTGCCAAATTGATTCTAGAAGGATCTTATGAGACAGAAAATAAAAATTCTAAATGGAAACATAGAAAACTATTTTCATAATATTGGAATATGCAAATACTTCCATAATTGGCTGCACAAAGTTCTATTAAATATGTTGGAAAGTCAGATCTAATGAAAATGAAGAGCTTCTATTACTAAAAGGGACTCCTCAAAGGATGAGGAAACACCACACAGAGGAGTAAAGATCCTATCCATACGTACATTTGACAAGAGATGCTGAGTCCAGATGTGTGTGTGCATGCATGCTCATGTGGGAACTTGGAGGTCACCACCAGTTGTCTTCCTCTGCCACTCTCCACCTTATTCCCCCCTCCCTTTTTTTTTTTACATAATTCTTAATTGACTCTTTGGTAGCTTCACATCATGCACCCCAATACTGCTCACCTCCCAGGATCTCCAGATCCACCCCACACCTTTGCAGCATGCCATCCCAAAATTAATTAAAAACAAAACAAACAAACAAAAGACCCATCTTGCTCCTCCATCTTTCCAACACTTCTTCATTCATCCTAGTGGCGTAGGGAGGTGGAGTGTGTCACAATCAGCTCCACCCACAAAATGGTTATTGGAATGAACTATTGGTCTGGTTCAAGGCCTCTGGCACACCATCATCACTGGGCCCTCGTTGAAGCCCCCCTCTCAGATATTGTACCCTGAGTCATGGAGATCCCATGGCTATTGTGCCATAGAACCAGTCCCTTCTCAAACGCCAGCAGGTCTTGGATGGGGCAGATGTTTGGTGGGCCAAACCAAGGCCCAGGATGTGGGACAGAGTGGTAGCTGAGCTGGTTGGTCTGGTCCTGAGGGCTGCAAGAATGTATTATAGAGATTCAGCTGTGTATTAAAGCTAAACTTTGACCGGCCAAGGGTCTGTTAAAAGGCAAAGCCATTTATTATGAATATTTGGTGTTATCCAGCCTTTAGTATTCCAGCTGTCTTCTGCTATGAAATCCTTGTGTGCCCAGACCAATTGGCAAACATTTCAGCTCCCCAGACCTGCTGAACTACTAAGTTACTAACTCCCCTGCTGAGTTTAGGAGACAAGCTGGCTGGAAACACATAGCTTTGTTTCTTGTGCTAATGAGGCTCATACCATCCTCTCGCCTTGAGGAGGCCTAGTGGTTCTCCAGAGCAATTGACTGAGAACAAAAGAGGTTTTTACATATCAAAGAGGGAAGTAAAACAGCATTTCTGAGGAGGAAGAGAACCGTGTGCCCAGGGAAAGAAAAGGCAGGCATGTTTCTGTGGAAAAGGACAGAAAGGCACGGTGAGAGAGAAGACAGTATGACAGAGGTACTGTAGAGGGTAAGCAGATCTCAGGTAGAGTTTTCTGAGTGCCAGGAGTAGAGAGTAGCAGAGATGGAGAAAGGGGATACAGAGGTGTAGCGAGTACATACATACCCCGGTTACAGGGGAGGAATAATCACTCTTGATTCAGACTTGGTATAACACTCATTTATTCACACAGTAAGATTACAAGCAATATTTATCCTGTCTTCCAAATGGAAGCAGGAGTACCTCTCTGGGTGTACAGGTCCGGACTCGCCACATCTGTTCCTCTGGATCTTGGGTCAGCCTTCCTCAGGTCAGCCACATCTGCACTGGGGACAGGATTTCTGGAGGAGGAGAGTCATCTCACATGAGGGTCTGATGAGCTCTGTTGGTCGGGTCTGAGGCTTCATCTTTTATATTCTTTTCTGGCTAGGTTTCTAGTCTTATCCCTACTTCCACACATAGCTTATAGCTTATCACTACTCCATTTGTGGTTTACTTACGTCATTCTATTGCTTATCACTCCTGACCAGGGTTGTTCATCCTAGGTCTAACATGTTCCTCACAAGAGGACGAAGGTGAGGCTGGAAGCAGAGGAGTTTAGTTGTTAGCAGTACTATGAGCTAGGGAGCTGGATGGAACTGAAGCTATGGAGACAGAATTTCAATCCAGAGAAATAAAGTAGATGGATAAAGAGCTTGGTATGTCCAGAGTTATTCCTGCTTTGAATGCCTGGTGGAGCTACAGCTGAAATGATAGATTTTTGCCTTAGAGGAATAAAGTTAACAGACATAAAAATATAGTGTACGTAGATTTTTTTTCCCCTCAGATATCCCACACCCAATGTAGCTAAATCCCCGGATCCCTGGAAATTTCATAGTCTGGGCCACTGGGAGCACCTCCTCAGGTAAGGAGCAGAGCCAGCTCTTCCAGGCCTATGCCATCAGGGTGTCTCTCTTATACCTGTGGTGAGGGGTGGGACCATCTCTCCTGAGTTTTGGGGAGGGAGGTGTCAGCTTTCCCATGGAGGGTGGGGCCAGCTCTCTAGCTGCAGTGTCTAGTGAGGGACAGCCTTTGGATTTCAACACACATGGTTCCTATGACCCCGTATGGTAACATGAGCCACAGTCAGGTCATCGGCCCAGACCCTGGCTGCTGTTAGGCTATGGACCCAGACATGGCCCATGGCAGTAACCCAAGCCCAGACAATACCACAGCCCTATGTGGCTGTACAGGCCACCCAGATCAGCATTGCTCTGGTGGGGGACATGGCCTTTGGGATCCAACATGGCCCCAGGTTGTGGCCTAGACCACCGGCATCCACATGGCCTTTGGTGGCACCATGGGCCACAGACATCAACATAGACCCTGGCAGTAGTAGGACCACAGACCCAGACAGACATGATCCTTATCAGCATCCTGGGCTTGGGTGTCACCTGGGCCCCAGATGGCAAACCCAGGCCACTCTGATTGGTATGACTCGTGTCCATGTGACCCTTGAATACCAACATGGCCCCAGTTATCAGCCCAGACCCCTGGCATAGGCATTGCTTTTGATGGAATCAGGAGACACACACATCAACACAGACCTTGGCTGCAATGTGTCCATGGACCCAGACATGGCCTTCAGCAGTAGCCCTGACCCAGATGACACCATGGTTCCTGTGGCACCTAGGCCCTCAGACACCAACATGGCCACAGGATTCAGCCTAGACTCTATGCATCTATGTGGCCTTTGGTAGCACCACGGGCCACAGACATCACAGACCCTGACTGTGGTAGGACCACACACCTTTTGTTTTGAAGCAGGATCCTATTGAACCTGGAGCTTACTGATTTGGCTGTACTGGCTGGGTGGCAGCCTTGGAACTTCTGCAATCACTTATCTGTGTTGGGGATTGCTGGTGTGTACCACTGCACTCAGCTATTTCATGAGTGCTGGGGATCACTCAGGTCCTGATGCTTGCAGGGCAGGTGCTTTGCTGACTGAGCCATCTCCCCAGATCCTAAGTCCAGGTTTCTAAGCCCTGTCAGTAATAATGGGAAATAGGAAGTTGGTGCCAGCAAGTGAAAGGGCATATTCCAGGCGGTCAGCAAATGTGTCAATGAATGAATATGTAAAACCTTGGCATTTCTGTAAAACCTTGGCTGTAGCAGTAGTCTCACAGGTCCCTCTGGCTCCAGTTTATAGTCCTATCTTCTGCTGATGGACCACATGTCTCAAGCAAAAATACTTACCATACAAGAATAGATAATGTGCATAAAATCCCAAGTGTAAGACCGAGTACTTGACACCAACATATATTATCTTTTTACACATACATTAGAAATGCCTTTGTGGTGTTCATCAAGGAAGAACTCCTTCTTTAGATTGAATTTCCAAGAAGCACACCATGGGAAAATATTTCTGGTGCTTACTGAGAGAAATACACACTATCAGTGAAGGACACGAGTCAGGACCTAAGAGGGGAAAGATCCAAGGCAGAGTCGATTTCTGGCCATCATCTGGATCTCTTGTAAGTCCTAGGACACAGGTTACAGCTAAATTTATTTTTTGACAGAGGAAATTGGTATCTGACAGGTGATGGGCTATGAGCCACCCTCAGAGGGACTCAACTCCCAGGCACTCCTGGGTCTTGGGTTAGTCAACACACATGCCATAACCCAAAGAAAATTCTCAGTTAACAGTTGTGAGTTCAAGCTGATGGGAGCGAAGAGCACAAGGCTGATAATAGATGCACAGATCCACAGGAGAGCTTTGGAGAGGTGGGCAGAGCTCTGACCATGTCCAGGTCCTCCTTCAGCTTCCCAGCTGCCATCTCTCTTCTTATGAGAGCTTGATTTTCACTGTTACTCTTTGCTTTCTCCGCTCTTCAGCTAACTACACATAACATTCATTCCTACAGCAATCAGCTTGAACCAGGTACTGTTCTAGATGGCACAAAAATAGTGATTAAGAAAAAAAATAAAACCCCCTCCAGAGAGCCCATTTTCTACTGAACAAAGAACAAAGAACAAAGAACACATATCATTCCATGATATCAAGTAAGGGTGTGTATAAGGAATAAAAACATAGCTGAGTACAGACTGAAGGTGTCTGCTCTGTTGTTTATTGTTTATTTTTTTCTTTGTTTTAGATAGATAAGTCAAAAACCCAACCGAAAAGGAGAAATTTCAGCTGAGGTAAAAAAAAAAAAAAAAAAAAAAAAAAAGTAAGTAGGCATCAGAGAATTCTAGAGGGATATGAGCTGTGCCCAAGCCCTGAGGTGATTTGGTGACTGGTTTGAGTAACATAGGCCATAATGACTATAGTTTGGCCAGTGCCAGAAAGTGGCAAAGGGTTAGGAAAAAGTGAGAGCCAGGAACCATCCAGTGTGGGGCTTGGAAATGGCAGTGATTGTGTAGACTTCTGGTCTCCTTCCAGCTGTGAAGAGAACTTGCCGTTGCCCTTTGAGTAGATGAGTGGCAGATGACACTTGGGTTTGTAAGCGAGCATTGTAGGAAAATACATCAAATGTTCATGAGTGTTCCAAAAGCAACCCAAGACTAGGAACTTAAAATCCACATTGATTTTCTCAGCTTCTTGTGTTTTTATTTGGGAAAGGCTCAGCTGGGCCATGCAGGTTATGCTTCAGTGTGGCCACCTTGGTTCACTCACATGTAGATGCTGAGTTGGCAGTCATCTGGGGATGGGGGGACTGGCAGGCTTGAGAGCTGATGGAATGGACCATTTCCACTGGCCAATTGATGGTGATTCTCTTATAAAGGGTTCTGCTCAGAGTATGTGGAACAGATCTAGGCAAGAAGACCTGTTACAGGTATGGATGTGTTGGGCTGAAAATATTGATTATTATCCACAAGTATTATGCAAGCATTGCTTTCAAAAGAGAGATTAGGTTTAGAAGGGGAAAGGGAGGGAAAGAGAGACAGAACACATGTATTGTATTTAAACCAAAAGTGCTGAATAAAATCACATAAAATGACTACAGATAAGGAAGAGAATAGGCCCATGCCTAAGCAGTGCTTAAGTTGAGGTCTGGAACAAATTCAACATATACTATTGTGAAAATGTAACTCATCATATTTGATATCCTTTTAAACCACAATATAGCATTTAAGCCAGGTGTAAATGATGAGAGTCATGAAACAAAAGTTGTTCATCCAGTTCTGGGCCAATTTGTTCTTTAAAGTGAAGAAAGCAGAAAGGAATCTGATAAGCTTGGACCCTGGTCTTTAATACTCCTTTAATACTCTCCTAATCATTTTAATTTCTATTCCTAGAAAACCTCCTCTCAGCCAGATTCTCGAAAAAAATAATGATTGAAGGAAAAAGAAAAGAAAAACTAGAGGGACTGCCAAATGGGCTTCTTTACTAATAAACTTCAAGTCAGAGGAAGTAACTTGATGAGGGGCTCACCACCCAGCTAGAGGTGTGGCCTCCAGGGCACAGCAGGGCTCCTTCATCCTCCTTTGCTAGAAGATTCTCTAGTGACTGTGTTGATTCTCTAAATCCCACCACTTTGGTCTTTAGTTTTCCTGGACCATAGAGTGTTTAACCTTTATGGATGGCCAACAGGGAATATCCAGTTTCCTTGCTAGTTATCTGAAAAAATGAGATTAAACACAAGGTTGTTAGACAGATATCAGAATGTCAGTTTTACAATTAAAAAAATGTTAATTTAGCTTGGTTTGAAAGCCAAATGAACCTGCTAAATATGCTCCAGAAATAGGTAGGCTCACCAGCTGTTTTAGTAGTTTACACTGTAACAGACTGCCAAAAATTAGACAATTTCTTTAGAAATTTATTTTTCTCAGTTTTGAAGCAGGAGATCAGGATTGCAGATTCCAGATAGGAACTTCTTGCTGTATTCTCAAATGGCAGTAGTTAGGAAAGATGAGCTAACCAAATGGTATGTTAAAATTTTAAACAAGGGTCTCATCCCAGTAACAAATGGGATTCCCCACCATCAACTCTAATAAAGGCTTCATCTTCTAGTATTATCATATTGGCAGCATCTGACTTTGGAGGGATCATTTCACACCAAGGCACCATAAAGCCATGGCCAGTAGCTCTGGGCTGACCGGGCCCCCAGCTGTCATCACAAAGAGTTGCCCTAAGTGAACAGCAGACAATAGATGCTTCCCTGAGTAGTTCAGCCTCAAAAGGTAGGAAGGAGGATCTGCCTGTAGAGTTCAAAATGTTCTTCCCCAAGTTACTTCCCCAACTAAGAAGGCTTGGGAAGGAAAACTAGATATGCCTACAGAAGAAAGTGGCAGATTGGGGGGAAAGAGTGTTCCAACCAGCATTTAGGACTTTTGCTTTAAAAGTTGTGTTACTCGAATGCTTTTATTTTTAACTACTTTATTTTCAATACAAAACCAGTAGTAGTATCTAGTAATCAGTGTTCTTAAAAAGAAATGTAAAGTGTAAAATCATTATTTTACACTTCATACATAAAGGGAATGAAACAAAATATTTGAATCTGTCTATGTTTATGGGTGTTAGAGATGTGGACCTAACTTGGGCCTGATTCAACTGATGTGTTTGTGGTGGTGGTGAGGGAATAAAAGAAAGTAGTGGAGAAAAGACATTGAATTACCAAACTACCTAAATAATTAAGACAGAAAAACTGGCCTAGAAAAATTGCATTGCTGTCCAGCGGGATGCTGGAGGACAGAGATATGCACACCTTGTGCCTCAATGTTCACAAATGGAGCAATCTTCCACTGGAGTGCTGGGGGACACAGAGTAAGCAATTTTCCTTAATGCCCTCTCTCTTTTTTTTTTAGAAACTTTTTTTTTAAGATTTATTTATTTATTATGTATACAGAAGAGGGTGCTAGATCTCATTACAGATGGTTATGAGCCACCATGTGGGTGCTGGGAATTGAACTCAGGACCTCTGGAAGAGCAGTCGGTGCTCTTAACCTCTGAGCCATCTCTCCAGGCCCAATGCTCTCTCTTTTTCACTATGATGTATACCAGTGATCTATCTGCAGCCATGCTTCATGAATGGGTCAAGGAGATGACTTCTAATGTTTCCCAGCAGAAAACTAGCCACCCTACTCTTCATTCTTCTCATCTTCTGGGCATGGAAGTCAGCATTCCTCTAAAAGTGAGTCTCTTGGGAGGAGAGTCCCCAGTACACAAACTGTGGACTCCTGGAGTGCTAATTTCACTTAGAAGGAAGCTGGAAGATAGGTGCAGAGCTATTCTCTGGAAACTTTAACTATTTTTTAATGGTGTTATCTGATATTTCAACAATGTGACCAGAGCAGCAAAGCCTTGATTTTGTTGTTTAAATATCTCTGATACTTTGTCATAACAAATTAGCTTCTAAATGTTGCCAATTTGGCAGACAAAGCTGATTATTTCCTGCAATCACACTGCATATGTGCACAAGATTATAATTAATGATCAGGGTTGCCAGCCATACTTTAATAATAATCTGTCAGTGTTTAGGAGATGATTAGATCAACTGGCATTTGTGTCCTCTAATGGGACAGAGGCAAGAGAAGGAAGGTTGTTGATCTGGAGAGATCTGCCAGTGTCAGAGAATCAATAGTTTGCTGGTTTCTGTTATAAATTTGAAAATTCTGGGGGAGGTATTGACAAAGCTGCCATGGTGGATATCAGCAGAGTGTTTATGTAGCCTTCCTCGGGAGGAGTGCACATCCTAATTAGATTAAAACTGGTCTTTTGGCAACATTGCAATCTGTGCTCTCTGCATGCCCCTGTATGAGCACTCTGAGGAGATCAGTGATATCGTTCAGAAAAATTATGTGAGTCAGAGATGTCAAGCTATCAAAAGTGGTTCATCATAATGACATGAGACTTATCAATTCTTACTGTTCTGAATTAATACTGTTTAAAATGCTAGATCTGTCCATATCTCAGCAAAAATGTGGCTAACTAAAGACTGTTCCAAAGAAAAGATAATGTTAAAGACTTGGAGAGAAAAAGATGGGGAGAACATAAATTTTTATAAATGGGGTAAAGGAGCTATCTTAAAACATAATACAAAACTGGAATTCCAACATAATTAAATTTGAAAGTGATTTGATGACTAATCAGAAAGTTGACCCAAGGATTATTTCAGATTATCCATCGTTCTTGTGATACTAGATCTATGATACTTGTGATCTGCTTGCAGTAAGACCACTCCAGCAGGGATCAAAGTAGTTTCTGGCTATGACGCCCCTCCCCCACCACACCTTCTTGAAGTATTATGCTGGACATCATCCCAAGACAAATTTCCTTTATTTTTTACTAAGGACTTCGATGATCTACCTTCAACAGGGGGATATAGAGGTAAGAACCACAAGCAACAGATGAAGGAAACCTTTGTTTTGTGCTAGTGAAAAGTAGAACAACTGACTTCTAATGCCAAGGCTCTATTTTTAGAGTACAACAGAAAAATCCTGCACCCTAAATTCTTAACTGTGACCTGGGTGGCAGCCTGGGATTGTTGAAAATCAGCTTTTTAACTTGGAGGAGATACTAGCGTGCACTGTGTGTGTGTGTGTGTGTGTGTGTGTGTGTGTGTGTATCTGTATGTTTGTAGGCGGTGTGTATGTGTGTGATGGGAAAGAAGTACTTTGATTTGTGTTTGATCTTCCAGTTTGACCACAAAGTCAGAGAAAAAAATTAGGAACTGCTCTTTTCTTGGTACTTACAGCTAGATTACATAATCATTTGTAGACAGATGTTGAAAACCTTTACTGCAAAGACACTGACATTGTCTATTCATTGAAGAACCCTGTGGCTCCAGAGACAAAAAGAGCAGGTCTTTCAACAGATTCATCAGCTGGTAGAACATGTCTAATACTAATTTTTAAACTAAGTGAACATTCAGTGGATTACCTTCAAGGCAGGGAGTTTTAGGAAGAGGCTTGGTCACAGAAAATGGTGGAAACGTAGATCTTTAAATATGTCATTCTGGTGAATTCCATGGAATTCTAAATAAATATGCAGTTCTGAAGATTTCACTTGAACTTAGTCATTCAATTAATTCTGAACCTTTTTATTGGCTGTAGTGCACAAGATGTGGCAGAGGGGATGGTTCACAGCTTTAGCAATCATTTTTTAAAATAGTATTTCTAAGTGTAGCACATTATCTGTTGATGGCCAGCAGTTAGTCTATTTCTTCATTAGAGAGAGGAGATGTGTTGATTTTAAGTTAATCTTGGCAATGAAATTATTTATTCTTAATCAAATTGGGATGTAATATGTTAGTGATGGATATTATAGGGTTTACTGTTCTCGTTTGCATTAAGTATTATCCATAGTCTCAGACATCTTAGTATGTGTGAAGTAATGTTTACAGAAGAATCGCAGTGACCTTTTGATACATTGTCATCCCTCAAATAATGGAAATAAGGTTTAATTTAGTTTGATGTGAGTGTACCCATGCTTATCGTTAGCTTAAGACCAGGCACTTAGATTTCTCCAACTCCTATCTTGGTAGGAAAATAAGTAGTTAACCAACAAGTAGCATTTAATATGCTTCCTATCTGAGAAGTTAATAAATTACATTTTAAAAGGTGAGCTATTCCATGATGGTGGAACATACACAGTAACTTAATGTGGTAAATGTATTATAATCTCTAGTCATTTGCTCTCTTTCTGATTGGACTTGGGTATTGCCACTGGTTCCCACAAGACTCTCAGTTCCTCACTCTGTAACCTATATCACTGCCATAACTTGAGACTAAGCCATTTATTTTGCTTTCACCAGTGGACTGTGAATGAGTATCATACACATTACATTCAGAAACCTTAGTAAACATCGTGTTTCCTCTCTGGCTCTTTTCTCTTTAGCATTAGGTCAAGACAGAGGCTGTTTTTAAAGCTTTTATTCTGGGGTAGAGACAACACAAGGAATAGAATATTCTGGGCCTTGACTATTCTGTAGCCACCATGTAACATGGGAGAAGTAAGAATTGTTGTAAACCTCTGCACTGCTGGAATTGTTTGTCCCTGGTCCCCTTTTGAACAAAAACTGACTAATGCAAACAGCAACGTACTTAGTGAATATCTATTTTGTATGCTCTGTGCTCTGCTTTGGGTCAGCTTCCTTCCGGGACTCCATCTTATTGAGATTTCAAGAGAAACATAGAAAGTTAACATGACATAGTCAGAGTAGTGGCCAATTTCACTGTACCCATGATACCTTCATCCAGGAAAGAGAACATTTCAGAGACCAAAGAATGCCACATCTTCATTAGGAGACTAGAAAAAAGAGGCAGAAAAACCCATGAACAGTGAAGACTCACCAGGATATCTGACAACCCACACTTTAAAATATATGGCCAATTAAGTAGATCAGTTTCTCTGCAAAGAAGAATTCAAGTTTGCCTTTAGATCATCCTCACAGGGAAAACAAGGTACATAAATAGAACTTTTGACTGGGTGGCAGTGGCATATGCCTTTGATCCCAGCACTCAGGAGGCAGAGCCAGGCAGATCTCTGTGAGTTTGAGGTCAGCCTAGTCTACAGAGCGAAATCCAGGACAGGCACCAAAACTACACAGAGAAACCCTGTCTCGAAAAACCAAAATAAATAAATAAATAAATAATAGATAAATAAATAAATAAATAAATAAATAAATAAATAAATAAATAAATAGGACTTTCGACTTTACTCACAAAGGAGACAACAGCAATGAAGATTGGGAAGAAAAGTTTCACTTTCATTTGGGTTCACAACTCATAATTTATATTTAAGGGTCAAAGATAAAATGGTCCCATTAATTTGTAATTCATTTCTGAGATGAGGAAGCACACTTTAAAATTCCAGTGGTTATTGTGGTAGAGAGAATGGGTAAGGATTCCTTCAACATTGCCTGAAATTTCACATCATAAGGTAGAACACACGCCTCATCTACAGTAGAGAGGTCATTTTCATTGTTTCCCCGGCTCCCGCTGTGCCGAGTCATGCCTATTTCACATCCTAATATGTTATGACCCAGGTCCTTTATTTTCTTTCAACATCTTCTCTGTTGCCAGTAATACCCATGTCAAAAAATTTAAATCTATTATAAGTGCAAAATAGTGGAGTTGTTCTTAATCATCCTTCCTGTCTCACAACCTCCTACCTAATCTGAACTGCAAAATATGTGCAAACCCCAAGTTCTTGTGACCAACTCCTCTCTGCCCTTTTGATATATTTCTGGATTTCACCAGCATTGGCTTTCCCCTAGTCTGCTCTGGTACTGATGAATAGACCTTTGCTTCTTAATGACTTCTCTGTCTTCTTATGGTTCCTCCAATAAAACCACAAGTAATCCTTCACACCCCATGACTTCCTTGCCCAAATTCCTTTAAGGTCTACAAGCCCTTACCACCTGACTCCTAGCAGCTCCTCTTTGCTTGACTAAATAAACTTCCTTGGTCTTCCTTAAATACATCACACAATTTTTCCTTTGCAGTCACTGCCCTGAATTCTTTTCTTCCAGAGATCTAGAGGGCTTTCTTTCTCTCTTTATTCAAGATTCTGATCAAAAGCATCTCTTCAAGAGTCCTTTTGGAACCTGCAGTAATATCCCATTCTCATTCTGCTCACTTTGATTATTCTTCCACTTTTGACTTCTTATTAGACATTATTTGTTTAGGCTTTTGTTTATTTTAATAAATTGTCTTTCCTACTCAAATGTAAGCAATAAGAGGTTAGGCATTTTATCTTTATTTACTGCTCTCTACCTATTTTCTAAAGTAAGCCCCAGCACAGAGTAGAGACTAAATAAATACTTGCTGAATGAAATTTAGAATAATTATGCAAACACTCAATATTCTCTTTGGTAAAAGGATTTTGAGATTTGGCAGTGGCTTGTGTTAGATGGAATAAATTAAGAAATCATTAGTTCCCTGCTTGTCTTTTAATTTCAAAGGCAATCAATTATAAATAAAAGACAAATTAATTTTACCTACAATGCATATTTGACTCATGCTTTACTATCACTTGGAAGATAGATAGAAGCTGTTACAGTATTTAAATCAAGTCAGGTTTTAGGAGATTCCACATTTATATACTTTTTTATCACATGGTCAAACCATTATTTATCAATTCATACTTTGTTTGAAAAATTACTTGTAAAAAGACATTTAACAATTTTAAATGATGGGTAAATAATGTGAGGGCAACAGACAAGAAAATTTAAGTTACTTAAATCATGTTCTGATAATGCTACACTTGCTATCTAATAAATATTTGATAACTGGTTGCCAAGGAAAGCTTGTGTTCCAGTCCATACTTCCATGGCTATTTAGTGCATTTTGTTGCTTTAGCAATATGATTACTGCCAAGAGTTCACAAGAGTGTTCAGACATTGCCTTGTCTGAGTGCTCACTTAAATTTTTTTGTTTATTTTAATTTTTATAAAATTTTTACATATTTATGAATTGCAACATGAAGTTTTGATTAATGTATTTGTTGTCTAATAATCAACTCAGGGAAATTATTAGCATATGTCATCTTTACATTTTTATAATTTCTTCATAATTTGTACATTCAAAATCTCTTATATTTTAGGCATATCATGTACTATTATAAACTATGTTCACCACTCTCTGCAAGAGAATTCCAGCAGCTATTTCTATTATCTAATGTTGTAGCTATTGACTAACCTATCCATGTAGTTTTTATTGATCCATGAGGGGTGTCTTTGGTATGTGTGATTAGACTGAATTCCACCATATCTTCTCACCCCATCATGTTCCCTGATTTTCATCCCATGACATGTTCCTTCTAATTTATTTTTAGTTTTTTAGTTAGTTAATTATTCTACAGTGTTAGGGATTAAAATTGGAGCTTTATGCTAGCATGTGCTCTATCATTGCAGTACAGATCCAGCTCTTGTAACTATGAGGCAACGTAGCATGAGCTGGTTTTGGCCACCTGTCTTTGTCTGTGAGTCCCGTGATTATAGTCATGTGCCCAGGTACATTTTATATTTTTATTTGCATCATACTCATAGTTTTACATCTCAGGAGAATACAGTGTGGTCTTTTAGTAATTTTATAGATTGCATGTTGACCAACTTGCAATCTAACATATACATTTAAGAAATGATTTCTAATGTTAAAAATGTAGAAGACTCTAAATATCTTAAAACCTTGTGTTAGACCTTAAAAAGTAATCTAAAGCTTTAAAATTCAAAACCGACCTTTACTACATCAGGAAGGAGCCTCTGGTATTACATCAGTATTTCTTGCAAATTTATCTTATTTAAATTTGACATGAATAAAATAGTCATAAAAACAATAGCCACTTATCTATGACCTTTAACAAAGCTTCTATTAACTTTCAACTCATAGTTGTAGATTGACCTTGACCCAATAAAATATCCATTCTTTCCTAGCCCTCACTGTTAGAATTTTATATTTAGAACAGTTTATAAACACTACCCTAGCCAGCCCTATGCTTCCTACTTGCTCTTTGTTTCTGGAATGATCCAAGCCAATATTATTCCTAGTGTTTCAGTAAGTATATCTCTTAAAATACATCTGAAGTATTCTGAAAATACAAAAAGATAAAGACATGGGAGCACATATATAATTCCAGTTCCTGTTGGAAGCATCCATGGTGGCACACGTTTTAATGCCAACACTTAAGAGGCAAATGAAGGCCAGTCTCTATGAGCTCAACACAAGTCTGATCCGCGTAGTGAGTTCTAGGCCAGCCAGGGCTACATTGTGAATCCCCATCTCAAAAAACAAAGCAAAAGCAAGGAACAACAACCACAAAAGAAAAACATGCTGCTGCTCTACATGGCTTCCACTTTCCTTCTTTCTATATTTTGTTCCCTGCCTGGAGAGGCTGACCTGACATCTAATCCAGAAGTGGCTTTCTATTGACTCTGACTTTTGGTTGGGTTTGGCTAGTGGAGATTTGGAGGGAGAGAAGGTGATTTAATTAAGTCTTGCTATTGTGACTATTTACCTTATTTTCTGCCTCTTTCCAGGATCCCTTGGGTTAAGATAATTAGGCTAAGATAATCATTTCTCTCTGTTTGTCTATGCTCCATGCCTCCCTTCTGGTTCTGGTAATGATTCCTTCATTTGTCTTTTTATCTAGAGGAGTTATAATACTTCATAACTTTTAATCTTAGGTCACTACATTATCACATCTAGTTATTCTTAAAGTCATGACTCTAGTAGTTTTTTTTATTCATTGGGAGCCTGGCATTCAGCTCCCAAATAAATACATGGAGACTTATTCTTACTTATGAATGCCTGGCCTTAGCTTGGCTTGTTTCTAGCCATCTTTTCTAACTTAAATTATCCTGTTTCTCTTAACTATGTTTTGCCTCTGGGCTTTTACCTTTCTTTATGCTATATTTCTTTCTTCCCTTCTTACTCCATGGCTGGTTGTGTGGCTGTGTGGCTGTGTGGCTGACTCCTGGTGTCCTCCTCTCCTACTCCTTTTCTCACTCCTCCCTCCTCTCTTTTTTGAGCCTAGATTTCTCCTCTTATTTATTATTTCTGCCTGGCAGCCCCACTTATTTCTCTCTTCTGTCTAGCTACTGGCAGTTGTTAGACCAATCCAGTGTTTTAGACAGGCAAAGTTACAGCTTTATAGAGTTAGACAAATGCAAAATAAAAGAATGCAACATGTCTTTGCATCATTAAACAAACAATCCACAGCATAAACAAATATAACACATCTTAAACTAACATTCCACAACATTTCCCCCTTTTTGTCTAAATAAAAATGAAAGGTTTTAACTTTAATATAGTAACTATATACAACAAAAACAGTTATCAAGTAAGGATTACATTTAAAATATTCAGTCCATTTGTATTTAGCAAATTCAGAGAAAATTCTTCATTATCTATCTTATCTTTATGATTCCAAAGTTTTATACCTAATTTACTTTCTATCATAACTAAGGAAAACTATAACTCTAACTATTTAGTCTCTAACTCCATCAAAGACCTCCAAAAGATATAGTATTAGCTAACAATAGAACCACCTGGCTGCCTGGACAGTCACCCAAAGTTCCTCTATAATTTTGGAGTATCCGTCTTTGGCCTACAGGCCTAGAATATCTGGAAGACTTTTTAGTGAAGCAGGAATCTCAAAGGAGTGTCCTGCCTTGTCTTGCAAAGTTCAACTGTCTTTTTCCTGTATCCTGCTGATCTAGTCTGTACAGCATACTGTCAGCAGTCAAGGCAAGAGCAGTTTCTTGCCCAAATGGCTAGCCTTGCCACATTGAAAGTAAACTCCATATGGAGTTTCTTTGATGCTCATCATACATTTATGAAGTAAATTGGTACTGCCAGGAGCAGATGTGTCTCATTGTCATGAAAAACCTTAGGTTATTAAACAACTTAATTGGCATATTCTATGGGTCTTTGAAGCATTTGAAAAATCATCTGTCTGTCTACAATATACCTATTTAACCTTAAAAACATACCAATGTGACTGTGAGTTTGATTATTATAAATTAACTAGTAACATCATTTCTTAATTATACATTGCATTTTTAATGAGCTGTATAAGCACAATGCCCCAAATAAGAGTAGAAACATATATAGTATAACAAAAATAATTTTAAATTTGTATCAATATACCAAAATCCATACCAATGCAAAATGTCTGAGATTAATAGTAGTCTATTTATCCTATATTCCCCTAAATGATAACAAACATTCATAACCCACCAAATAACCAGCAACCATCAATCTCATCTCTTGGGAATGTGGGCATCATCTTTTCTAGACTGCTTTCTGTTGTCTGTGGGCTCAGGTATCTTTAGGGATCCCTGAGAAAATTGAGGTAATGGCCAAGTCCTGGGAAGACCAGCTGTAACCTTTGCTGATCTATATCACCTGTCAAGATTCAGGAGGTCTCCCATGATCAAACCTGATCCATATTAATACTTAAGGAATCCACAGCCTTTCTTTTTCTTTAGAAACAAAAGCAAAGCCTCTTCCCCAAAGCATTTTTTTACTTCCATTTGACAAATACATTTTTTTTACTTCCATTTTACAGATAAGGCGTTCCTAAAGTATATAGGCTGGTTTATTTCAGCAGTCCCTCTTTCAGTCCCTCAGCAGCTGTTGTTTGCTTATCAACAATCAAAGAATTCAAGGTCAATACAGCAACATACAGGATCCAGACTCCCTGTGTATTTGCTATCTCTATGTGGCTTATTCTATTTTCATATTACTTTACTTCTCTCTTTAAATACTTTACGTTATTAGTTTTAAACTACTTACTTTTTTTTTCTATGACTGTCTAAATCCTCTTTTCTTTCTTAAGCCAACTCACATTGTTAAACACACTGTAACCTGTTTAGAGGTTTTTCTGTTTGAACCTCTTTTACTGAATATCTCTAGTCCTTTTTGACTGCATGTGCCTTTAAACTGCTAAGTGGTATGGCTAGGATCTCTGCTACACTACGCTCGCTCTGGCACCTGACTCCACCTGCTTCTCAGAACTGTAAAAGCCAAGCCTAAAGCTTTCAGGCCCAAGACAGAGGTAGGTGACCAAGAACTGCATTCAACCTCCTGGCTGTAGGAAGCAGGTGCCTGTGATGCCACGAGCATTTTTACTTAGCTTGCCTTTTCCATTTAGTGCTCCAGGCTGAACGGCAGCACCTCTAAAAGGAGATGTGTCCTTTTCCTGTTTTCTTTTTTCTTTTTCAGCTTTTTCAGGGCCTACGTTGCAATTTGAGTCTCATGTTGGTATGCCAAAATGTAAGGTTTTTTTTTTTTCTTTTCTTTTTTGCTCTTGTAGGGCCTGCCACCCAGCTCCCAAATAAATACACAGAGGTTTGTTCTTACTTATGAATGCCTGGCTTTAGCTTGACTTATTTCTAACCAGTTCTTTTAACTTAAATTATCCCATCTACCTTTTGCCTCTGGGCTTTTTACCTTTCTTTATTTTATATATCTTCCTTTCTTTCTTACTCCATGGCTGGATGTGTGGCTGGGTGGCTGGTCCCTGGCATCCTCCTCTCCTTCTCCTTTTCTTGCCTCCCTCTTCTCTTTCTTGAGCCTAGATTTCTCCTCTTATGTATTCTCTCTACCTGGCAGCCCTGCCTATTTCTCTCTCATGCCTAGCTACTGGGAGTTCAGCTCTTCATTAGACCAATCAGGTGTTTTATACAAAGTAGCACAGCATTAAAGAGTTAAACAAATGCAACATAAAAGAATGCAATACATCTTTGCATCATTAAACAAGTATTCCACAGCACAAACAAATGTAACACACCTTAAACTAATGTTCCACAAATAATGACTTTGTAAGGAACCCAACTCCATTTGGTATAATGAAGTATGCCATTCATTTCCTTCTGGGATTTTGATTGGCACAACCACTTTTGAAACCTAGTTTGTATTTTCTGAACAGCATGTTAACTCATACCTTCTGAAAGTCAGGAGACTCATCTTGCTTCTCATAGAGAATACTTAATTTGTCCCAGGTTTAGTGGAAATTAAGTGGCTTTATAGTACTTTTTATATAATTTATATACCAAATTTGTATTTCTCCTATCTCTGTGATACTTTAGTCAGCCTTATTGAAACACTCATGGTAGTAATATTGAGTCATGCTGGGCTGTTAAGCCACTATTCACACGGACAGACTATGAATGTACACACATTCACAGCATATAGACAGTGAATAAGTAAAGCAGTTAGTCTATCCTATGTCATGGTCCGTGTTTCACAATTCACTTGTACTCAAAGGTAAACTTATCAAACTCTTGTAAGACACATTCAGTGTCAAAATGGGAACACCACTGCTAGTAAACAGTAGCTGTTCAAGCTTGAGCCATGTGCAGGAGGCCCTAAAGGAGAGAGTTTCTGGCCAGGCCACAGAGAGCAACATTGGGTCCAGTGTGTGTTGATCTATGTTCAGGTATCCTACCTGATTCTAGAATTTTGCTAATTTGGGGGAGTATAATAACAGGAATTATCATCTCCCAGTTGATTCTAGATCTAATCAAATTGAAAACTATGGTTAAATCACCAACAAGCTGATGTAGAACACCTAGTGATTTCACGACATAATTGATCCCACCTTGGACAAGCAAATAATGGTTCAATCATGGGCCCACGGAATCCTTGAAAACTGAGTAATAAGCTTCTAGACACCTTTAAGTGGCTCCTGCACATCACCAGGTCCTCTCTGATTCGCTTTCACTGTTTCCCTTGACCACCTCACACCAGGCTTCCTACCCTTTGCCTCCTTGCACTAGCTCTTACTCTATGGTTGCTTTTTCTTCTTACAACTTTTTATTTTTGAGATATGGTCCTGAATTTCCAGTAATTTCTGTAGCCAAGGCTGACCTCAAACTCCTAACAATCTCCCTGTCTCAACTCCTACATGCTGGGATTACAAGTATATGTAAACCATGTCTACTAATCTCCAAAATTTTGATATTCAAATGTAAGATTTTTGGAGTCAAAGATTATATCTCTAAAGCTAAAAATGTATCTAAATTTTGGGCAGAAAATGTTTCTTCACACATGTTCAGCAAAGAGGGGCACTCTGTCAAGAACTAAGCATCACATACATCACCAAGAGGTGAATTTTTCCCAGTGAGTATTTTGGTACTAATATGTACATTAAAATTCTAAAGAAAAATGTCTTGGAAACATTCTCAACTCCCGAGCTTAATCTGTTAGGAAACTATTAAGAGTTATAAATGAAGAAAACCTATCCTCACTAGTAATCAAAATGAAGAAGTGAGTTTTTCTCCTAACCAACACATACATATGTATTAGTTTTAAGCCGTTATTTATTTTGACTATTGCATGTCAGTAGTCCTTAGACATTGATTAAAGGAAAAGACGAATCTCCTAACCATAAATTGTCTGTGAAGTGCTGTGGAGTGGCTAGAAAAATGCCATTAAACTGTGTATTAGTTTTAAACAGCAAATCATATTTGATTAAGTCATTAGGAAGTAATTATCCATCAGCTGCCTGTCAGAGGAGAGTAGGAGAAGGGGAAAGAGAGAAGGGGGAGTATGAGAGAGAGAGAGGGAGAACAGGTAGGGAGAAAGAAAAGGGGGAGGAGCAAAAGAGAGAAAAACAGAAAGTTGTACTGGCTTATACTAAGAAACAGTTCATACTGACAAATTTCTATTTATGGACTATAAGGTTAATCCTTTAAACATGATGCAATATCATTAAAATGAATAGGTATTCCTCATTTTTAGCTTAATATGGATATAAAGTACTTAGTGTTGTAGAACCTGGAAATCCTCTCTTGTCTCATTTGTTAAGAAGATAAGTATCATTAATAATTAGTTCTAGAACAGGAAAAAATACTAAATGTAGGTAAGAATTAAGAAAAACAATGATCTGAGTACTCTACTTTCCATGTAAATGCTGGTTGATTCATGGCCTCACTATCTCCCAGCAAGTTACCAGATCGACCAACACTGAGCCTTGATAATGAGTGTTACATTCTCATGAGAAAAATGAAGTTAGAATATGGGTCTAACACTATCCCTTCACATTTATCAAAAGCTAAATTAATATTCTCTAAACCAGATTATGTAGGTCTATCTATCTATCTATCTATCTATCTATCTATCTATCTATCTATCTATCTATCTATCACCTATCTATCTTCCACCTATCACCATCTCTTTCTATATATCTTCTATTATAGATCACATATCACCTATTTATCATCTAGTATCTGTCAGTCAGCTTCTATCTATCTATCTATCTATCTATCTATCTATCTATCTATCTATCCATCCATCCATATATCAGTCATCTATCTTCTATTATCTATTATTTATCATTAATCTCCAACTATCTACGTATTTACATATCTGTCTGTCTGCCTATCTCGTCTCTGTCCCTTAGATTTATCTCTGCTTCTTGAACTTAACTACTTTCTGTGGAAGTCTCTGGGAATGGGATTTAAGGAAAAGTAGACCTCTCCTGCTTAGGCATTGCTATTACAAAAAAAAAAAGCCCATACCTGTATGTGACCTCAGCCTATAGAAAGGCCGCATTTTCTTTCTTTTCTGCCTTCTACTTCATTATTCTTCATTTTTCTTGTAGCTTAATCTATTGATACTGTTCTCAAAGGAACAAGATTTCTCTTCTTTGCTCTCTGTATTATAACCAAATGCACTAGAATTAGCTTACAAGCAGAATAGAGTTAGAAAATTGGATTCCTCCCTCAGAAACATTAACTCATAACATTTTTGTCCCAATCTCATGAATCATTTTGTTGCAGCCACTAGGGGGTTATTGCCAGATGGATTTGGCTACTTTAAAATTGAACCAGCCCTGGAGAGAAACTCACATCTAGTCTAGTCCCACATCATTGTGAACAAGCTGCTTAGAAGAAAGTTACATGGACAGAAGAGTCTCTGTGAAACAAAAATAGTTCAACTTTCCTTGGGATCCCTGTTTTCAGCAACTCAACACTGATCTAGTTGGAACTAGTGTGATTAATCCTTCTCATGGTTCTTTAGGGGTCCATGTATGACATTATCTGATTTATTCTTCCCTCAGAAAAGAAAAGGCTAGCTTTTCTATAGATACATATTATATATATAATATTTATTTGTATATATAATACTTATAATAAATATACTATACATAATATTATATATTACATATTTATTTATATATTTTGTATATATATATCATATTATATTTTCTATCTCATTCTGATTTAGAGTAACAATTTACATCTCTCTTTGGTATGTGCATCTGTGGTGTGTGTAAGTATGGGCATGTAGAGGCTAAGGTCATAGTTTTGTATTTTAGTTTGGTTTCTGTTACTGTGATAAAAGATCCTGACAAAAACAACTGTAAGTGCTGCAAGCTGCAGGAAAATGTAAGGGAATTCAGCTACTATCACAAAAGCTACTACTTGGAAAAGTCAAGGACTAAAGGTCAAGCCATGGCTTAAGAAGTCTTGGTGATATTTTAGTTTATATATATATACACATTAGCTGGTTTCTAAAATGATTTTCTTGTGTACTTCTAAGAACTCCTAACAATGTATTTACATAAAATGCCTATCAAGCATCCAAGGCCAAATGAAACAACACCTGTCTCCTAGGTGAGGCGGATAGCTTTATTTCTTGTGCAATTTAGGGTGAGACCCTCCTTTCTTACAGCCTTACTAATAGACCCCTAACTTCTTACCTAAGCACTTTTAGGAATATAGACTGAGCACATAGATCCCCTTTTTGATATACTAACCAGTCATTAGCACTTGGTTGACCTCCTCCTTTACCACTCCCATTTTGGATTATAAAAGAAAGCCTAGTGGTCACTGCCTGAGTAAAATTCTTACCTGCCTTTATGACCCTGTAAGAATTCAAGCCTGGTGACCTTGCTCTGGCAGAGGATCGCTACTGCTTGGGTTTTATGATAACCTCTCAGAGTCTGGGGGGAACTGAGAGGTATAGGGAGAGAGGAGGTTTTTTGAGGGGAGAACTTGAAGATGAGACAGAGAAGAGACAAGAGAACAGAAAAACTAGATGGGTAATAACTGGAGAGGAATGAACTAGATGGGAAGAACTAGATTGAAGGACTAAAAGAGAGTACCAGAGGAACAAGATGGAAGATGAAGAAGAGCCAGATGGGGAAGAACAAGATGAGAAAGAAGGAGATGGGAGAGGAGCTAAGATGGGATGGAACTAGATGGATGAGAACCTAGATGGGGCAGAACTAAGATGAGAGAATTAAGATAGAACTTAGAGGGGACAGCAGATAAAAGTAGAGACAATCATGCAAGAAAGG
Organism: Peromyscus eremicus; assembly: GCF_949786415.1. Classification (NCBI taxonomy): domain Eukaryota; kingdom Metazoa; phylum Chordata; class Mammalia; order Rodentia; family Cricetidae; genus Peromyscus; species Peromyscus eremicus. The sequence goes on along the minus strand of NC_081426.1, from coordinate 4,576,832 downwards.
AGCTAAAATTGAGAGCAGAATAGAAGCTGCATAGAGAGAGAACTGACACAGAATAATAAAGTGTATGGACTAAGGAGTTTCGTGTACATAGATTCATTTCTTATCTTCAAAGATTAAATTATCAGCTGGTTATAGATTCTTCCCCCGTACCCTGGGAGGGAACTATTGAGGGGCTGCACCCCCCTAGTCCCTGATATGTAAGGAGAAAGGTTTATTTGGGTTACAATTCCAGGTGACAGTTTGTCATTACGAGGATGCCGGGATAGGAACTTGAAGCATCTAGAAAATAATGCATGTATTCGTACTTGTGTCCCTCTCTACATTTATATAGACCACATGCAAAGCAGGGAGTTGTGCCACCCACAATTAAGGTGTGTCTTCCACCTCTTGTAACTCAAGTAGGGTCTGCCCACAAGCTAACCTGATCTAGACAATCCCTCACTGAGAGTTTCTTCTAGATGATTCTAGAAGGTAGCATGTTGACAATCTAACTTAACTATCATATCAGGAGTCATCTTCTATTGTTCTCTATCTATTTTTTTTGAAGTAGAGTCTTGCACTAAACCCATTCATGAGTGTCTCATGCATCAACTATATTAGTGATTGCTTCTAGATATGAATGGTTAGGGCACAGTCATTCAGAGCCCATCAGCTGGCAAGGCTTTGATGGCATTGCCCTGTATCTTGCTTACAACTAAACCATCTTTACTTATTTTAGTTTCTTTCTGAAACACCTTTTCTCTTAGCAGGATTTTAAAGTATCATTTATATAAAACAGGCCGGGCTGTGGTGGCACACAATTTGATCCCAGCACTCAGGAGGCAGAGCCAGGCAGATCTCTGTGAGATCCAGGACAGGCACCAAAACTACACAGAGAACCCCTGTCTCAAAAACAAACAGACAAACAAACAAACAAGTATCATTTATATAAAACAAAAGTAATGGATTGTTGTAGAAGTAACCAACCATCTTATTAAATAAAAAAACACAGAGCCAATACAGATAAAAGCCAAGAGGTCAGAGCAATAGCTAAGAGCTAAAAACCTTACCCTTCACTATCGCGGTGGTCCTACCTCTCCGAAAGAGAGCTACTTCCTGTGTCTGTCTTTTTTTATAGAGTTTCTGTTCTGCCTTCTCATCAGTTGTAAACCCAACCACATGACCTCCTAGTCACTGCCTGTCTGTACAGACCTCCAGGTCTTCTATGGTTGGTATTGAGATTAAAGGTCTTTGTCTCCATGCTGGCTGTATCCTTGAACACACAGAGATCTACCTAGCTCTGCCTACCAAGTGCTGGGATTAAAGGCGTGCACCACCACCGCCCAGCTTTCGCTATAGCTTGCTAATAGCTCTGACCCCAAAGCAACTTTATTTATTAACATACAAATAAAATCACATTTCAGTACAAATAAAATATCACCATAGATTGTGTCAATTGGGTTCTCCAAAGGAATGGAACTTATAGAACGAATCTTTCTCTACATATATAGAACAGGTTGTGGTTCAGCTAATCCAACAATGGCAGCCTATAAACAGAAGGCCTAAGAATCCAATAGTGGTTCAGTCCATGAAGCTGGATGTGTTACTTGGTGTTCAGCACATGCTAGAATCCTGAAGAGGTAGGTTAATGCCAGTGGAGGAATGGACTTGCTAGTGAGAGGGAGAGAAAACAGAGAGAAAGATCTTCCTTCTTCCATGACCTTTACATAGGCTGCCAGCAGAAGGTGTGGCCCAGATTAAAGGTGGATCTTTCTCACCTCAAAGCTCTGGATTAGAATTGTCTTCCCACTTAAAAATGATTTAATTATGAAAAAAATCCTGATGACTGGGTTGGCAGAGATGGACACACACACACACACACACACACACACACACACACACACACACCTGAGGCTGTTTGCCCTAAACATGGAGAAAAAAACCCACAGGTATTAGGCACCTTGCACCATTATGGTGAACAATTACATAGTGGAGTGTGGGAGAGAGAAAGAGGCAGAATGGTTCATGTCCTGTGGAGAGAAGATTATCCAAAGAGGTGTAGGCAGTGAGGAAAGGGCTGATCAGAGAGGCCTGCTTGCCACAGGTGGGAGGGGGGAAGTGGGGTAGTGAGGTGGGGTGGGGTGGGGGGGTGGTGACATCTGTTCCTGTAACTCCAAGGGCCGTGTCTGAGTCCATGGTTCTGCTGCAGCCACGATCTGTGTTGATGTCCATGGTTCCTGTTACCACCAAAGGCTGTGAGGCTATCCAAGTTCTGGGCCATTACCTGTAGCAATGCTGGGAACGGGGAGGTGGGGTGAGGGGTGGGGTGGAGGTGGGGGGTGAGGTGGAGTAGGGGTGGGTGGGGAGGGGGGTGGATGGAATGTGCCACAGCCAGGGCCTGAGGCCATGCAGATTTGAGCGCCTGGATTGCCACCCATGGCCATGGTGTTGACTGGGCCTGAGCTGAAAGTGGGACGTGAATTAATATAAATGAAAACACACTCAGAGAGTCACCCTGTCCCTCAAGCATCAAGTTGCCCTTGCCCTTAGCTTGTTTGGCCACATGTTCATGGCCCCAAGGTGCTTGAGAAGTGGCTGAGCCTTGTTCTCAGTGACTCTTCATTGTGTGCCACTTTCCTGTTTATTCCTCTTTGTTCTGCAGTATTTGGACTAGGGCCTCAATGCGTCCAGTGGTTTTCACAAGAAACTTACTTGTAGCAAAGAGTTGTTCTCTGGTATTCAGCATTAAAATGCAGGTGGACTTAGGTTGTGAGAGGCTACCTGAAGGAGATGTTGTAAGAAGGGCTACAGGGTAGAACGTGATTGCCCTCTTCCCCAGATCTATGCTCACATCTTCTTTTTGTCCTTCATGCTTTGTTTAAAAGAGAAAAGAAAAAAGAAAAAAAAGTAGAGGAAAATCTTCCTTTTCTTTAGTCCTACGTAGGATTAATTTGCTTATTCTCAGGCCTTTTGCCTCTAATTTACTCCATTAAAGATCTTCCTCTCAACAAAGAAATCAATTCCTAATCATTTTTAAAGATCTGAACATTTTTTCTATTGAATTATTTACACTCAATCTATATTTCTTTGTATTTAACATGTAACATGTTTAACATTTCTTTGTATTTAACTCTCTATGTCTGTATTTTGCCTCTCTTTCGACTCCTTGTGTTTCTAAGCACATGTGTAGCTGTTCTTTACTGTGGGACAAGGCTCTCCTCCCTCTCTGTTCTTTCACTTGTATTTTAGTCTCTGCAAGGATGATGACCACATCAAATAAGGCTGTTGCCTGATTAAGGGTAATAGAAGTTGCTATAAACCCACCTTAGGGTTTGAAACAGATCTTAAAATTCTACTTGTCAGATTACAGCACTATATATGTGCACAAATAAAGGACTGCAAGGAAACATACCAAGATGGCAACCATGGCTACTGGTGATTAATATAATCATTAATAATTTGTGTTTTAATTATTATTTTTTGTACTCTCCATATAGTTTCAAAAGAAGAGAAAGAAATCCTATCAAGGCATATACAATGAAGTGAGTTTTGTAATGGGGCTATAGATATAATATTCCATCATAAATTGACTAATAATCTGATGTTCACTTACAGTAATTGTATATGACCTTTAAAATTCAAAATTATTCTCAGTTAGAAATACATATGTGTTTGTTCTTTTGCAATGTAGAAATCTTCAATAAACATAAAGAATAATAAAATCAAGCTCAAAAACACTTTTCATGCTCAAAATGCAACACAAATAGCAAAGTAAAAAGCAAATTCCAAGGTAATTTTCACATTCTCAAGTGAATGTATTATTTTCTTGATCTTTTTGTTATGAAATCTTCCTGTGCTGAATATCTTACGGAATTATGCTAAGCTTCAGCTGCTCAGCTCTTGTGGCATAATGCTTGCAAGCCCTTTCTAAGCCAAACCACCTCTATTATGCTGTTTCACTGCACATTAGGTGCCATTAAATATCTATTTCATTTATCACAAATTTCAACATGTCTGCTCCAAATCGAAGACGTGGTTTAAAATTGTTCAATATGAGGCTGTCACTTAGTATTTAGACCGAGGAAAAGGCGATGTGCGCACACGTAAGGACCTCAACAAACAATTTTCCTCTGTGGCTAAGAAAACAGAAATTGGCTGTCATGTTGTGAATTTTAATGAAGAAAAAAAGAAATTATGTGGACTTTGCTTCAAAAAAGTATTTATGGAATAGAAATTCCATTCCTAATTTTTGCTACATGCTGTCATTTGTCAACTTTCTGTATCAATTTTAAAAGAATTTTGTAAGGGCTAGAAGTGCTGAATAAATCTTGCCTGAAACTCTAGTTTAACTTCATGGATAGTACATCTGTGGAAGCTAGAGGCATCATGTTTAAATTTTATATTTGCAATGTGTTTTCATAACAATGGTCAGAAATGGTTAAAACTATTAATCCAGACTTTTCCACAGGTATTTCAGTTGTCAGATTGACAAGCTATGCACAAGTGAAATGTAATTGTTCATTTTGTTTTGTTTATCCTCTACTAATTATTTTCAGTTCTCCAGTCACACTGTATAAAGGAACAAAGAGAAACATTTGTCCTCTAATTTTGTATATTAAGCCAGACTGTCCTGCAGTCTCTTGAGTCACTCCCCCCACCAACTTCATTTAATCAAATGCTATCTTTGAGAACTTCCAAGCCATTGCTTCTAGGATGCCTGCCCCTTCCTTATTTGACCCTCTGACGCGCCCCTTTCCTCCCGCTCCTCTCCTTCCCACTCCCCTCTCTACCTTCCTACTTTGTAGCAGTGACAATTTATGGATTCAGTATTTCTTACATTCTATTTTAAAAATGTGTCTTTATCCAAAGGTTAATTCCTTCAGGAGTACAAACCTCTAGATTTTTTCATTGCTATATTAGTCAGTACAACTGGATTCAGTAGGCTCATAAATCCATCAATTTTCTGCTCTATAGCAGTATAATCTATGAAATCTCACAACTGTAGTTACCTTTCTAAATAGACTTGAGAGACTGGCTGAAATTGAATTATTGAGAGTAATTTATTTTTAAATGTTTTTAGTTGAACTAGAACTATGCCAATCCCCCTCCCCCCATTTCCTCCAAGATACCTTCCCTCCAAGCTCTCCTCTTTCTCCCTTCTCTAAAGTTGATGGACTTTTTTACTTTGATTATTGGGATGTGTGTGTGTGTGTGTGTGTGTGTGTGTGTGTGTGTGTGTGTGTGTAAATTTGTAAACACAACCTACTGTGTTTTTGTTATTTGTGTATATGTGGTTTCAGTGCTGACCATTCCGCACTGTATAACCAGTAAGGGGCTCTTTTCCAAGAAAGGCTAACTCTTCATCTTTCAGAAGTCATTAGTTGCCTATAAGATTTTGGATTTGGTGTGTGTGTGTGTGTGTGTGTGTGTGTGTGTGTGTGTGTGTGTGTATGTTTCTTTTTTGTCTTGTGTGGGACCTTGTGAAAACTTCCCCCTTCCATGTTAATATGCTTACTGATATCACCATTGTTCCAATTTTGTTTGTGTGGCCATTTGTAGGAAAGACTTTTCCAAGTTGGACTTCCTGGTATCTACTTCTTACAGTCTTTCTGCCCTCTAATTCCATGATGTTTCCTGAATCCCCTGTGTGGGAACTGTGATGTCAGTGTATCCATTGGAGCTAGGCTTCTCACAATCTGTTCTCTGCATTGTTTCCAGTTAAAGTTTTCTTTCATGGTCTCCATTTGCTGTGAAGAGAGTAATTTAAATGTTAATATTTCAATAAAAATTGTGAAAGGTCTGAGATAAAGTTGGTTGTAAATAAATGCCCCTACAATGTAGGGCTAAGATTTTAAAAGTCTTTAGATTCCATTGTATGAACTTTGGATTTTTTCTGGTTAAAGGTTAAAGTGAATTAAAATTATTATTTTGCTGTATTTTTGTCTAATTTTTTATAATTAAAGTGAAAATGAGCAGTATAGTATAAATTCTCAATCACTGTCTCCTTTCTCACCTTGTCTCACATACATATACACATGACTTTTGAGTGAGTTCAGGCCTTAACATCAGGCAGCCCGTGGCAGAGCAGGTCTGGGATGTCTGCTACCTTTATGGTGAGCATAGGTCAACTCTCAACAGCTTTTTTTTTTTTCATCATGCCACTCTTTCTGTGTGACAAACTTGAATTTGTAGGATATGTGAAATAAGCCACATAAAAGGAGAATACTCTATAATTGCTTGGAAATAGCTCTTATGTAACCATTTTGTTATAAAAACACAATCTGGAAAGAGATCTGGACAACTGGAAATATTAAAAGGAATTCTCCACAAAGTAAATGTTTATTTTATACCTAAAAGGCTCTTGTAATGTTGGCAGGAAGACTGGTTTAACTGAGTGGTTTGGTGCCCTAATGAAAGTGAAATGCTCTGAAATCTGACAGAAGCCAGGCTGGAATACAAGCAGATCACAACACTCTGAGATGTATGTGAACGCATTCTTCTACTCCACATAAATATTTATTTACAGAAGACATGAATATGAGAACACATTCCAACAGCATCTCAAATATGTCATATCCAAGTTGTGGAAGAGCAGTGTATGGCTTCTGATTGAATCACTGAATGTAGGCTTGAGAATTCCAGGGCAAACTCACTGCTGCCATTTCTAACTTTGCTACCAAGTAATGAACTGAAGTTACTCAAACTTGGCAGAACAAGTACCATCCTGTTGTCTTGCGGAAAGTAAAACACAATTTGCTCGTTCTGGTGCTTATACTATATTTGGGTATAAGAAAGCCTTTGCACTTAGAGGACCATATGTGTGAATATCACTTCCCAAACCTTTCACGTGCATGAATATTCAAGTGTTTACTGGTGCCCAGTCACTTACCTATTTATGTAGTTCTTAACCTTCTTCCACAAGGCTGTTGGACAGCATAGTTAGGGAGTATATTTGAATTCTGTCTGAGAATTTGGTAATCTGATTCTATTAAGCCTTTGGAAAGTTCTGCAAAGATTCAATGTAGGAGAGAAGGATTCCACCCATGCAGATGTTCCATTAAAGTAGTGCCAAATGCCCACTGGGAAGCCAGACATCTGGAGGCTTGAATTACAATGCTGTCTTCTCAGAAGATTCCCCTGTACATGCATACACTGTGTCAATGGCAAGATTTTGTCCATCTGTTTACTCTCCTGGTGCATATGAATGCACATAGGTCAGGGAAAATTGACACATATCTGATTTAAAATAGTATTCCCAAAATGAACTCCTTTAAAAATATTTTGAAACTATTCCTCCATTAACAAAAACAAAGAAAATATATTCAACTGTATGGCTGACATAAAAAGAATTCATTCCAAGACCTAATTTTCAGATTTCTTTTTTTCTAGAAAGGTTATTTTCTTTGAATTATTATTTTAATTCATGGATTAGTGACAAAAAGAATGTAGGCTATGAAAAGATGCTCTTATAATTATCTGTTTCCCTACAGACTGAAACAGTGTATCACATTGTACACATAAAAACCTGAAAATGCTTGAGATATTATTATTTTATATTGAGAAACAGTTTAATTATTTAGAATGTAGTTTTATTTTTCATATGCAGCCAATCATATTCTATTATTAAAAACTGTTGCTATGGTTTCCAGCTTGGAAAATTATATTTATTGTATTATGGCAGCATATTGGAGGTTTTGCTTCGACATTAAAAAGAAAAAAATATTGAATAAAACTAGTTTTCTAATAAATTAAATCATGTCACACAATATAGTTATAATTAGATCTTATTAAAAATATTCTTTCCTGTTCCAGTTTACATTTTGGAAATTTTCAGGTTACAGCAAGAAGGAGCTCCTTTGTCTTCCTGTGTCTCTGATTTAGTTCTGTTTCATCCTTCAGCTAGAACAGTCTTTAGGATCATTTGGGAAATCATTGCTGGTGGGATTGCAACAAAAGACTAGAAAGGAAAAAGGGAGGTCTGCATTGCTTCTACTCAGAGTAAAGGGAGGAAATATAAAAGAGAGAAAAATGGCCTTGATATTTGCTAGCCTGTAACACCTTTCTTTAGGATGTGTTATCTATGATCCATCAAGCTTCAGGGCTTTCCTGTGTGCCAGCTATTTGTCCCTATTTTACAGACATTAAGAAGGAGTATATCATTTTATCTTACTTTAACTAGTAGCTAGCTCATGGTTGAGCCAGAACATGGCTGATGAAATAGATTTTAGATACTCACTTAAGAACCTTGGAAAACACCTTTAAGAGAGATTGAAACGTTTCCCATAAGTCAGGAGTGATGGGTGGAGCTAGACTGGAAGAGTGCTGGGGACCCTTTACCAGCATGAGGTACATTTTGCCTGGGGTATGTCACTCTGACATTCTTTCTTTAATCAGTGTGAATTTTAGTTCTGTAGATAATTAGGTTAAGTTTGACGTATTTCTTTATCGTGTTTTGAATTCTCCATGATTTTCCTCTTTTTAAAAGATATTTTCTAAACTAAGAAATATGGATGTTACAGGGAGTCCACCAGAGATGACCACTCAGCCACACTTTACAGCCAACTGAAAGTCTTCATTCCAGCAATCTGGGACTACACTTAAGTGTTTGGGGACCCAAGTGTAGCACCAAAGGTCCACAGCATGGGGTTTTTGAAGGCAAAAAACCATGGCTTGGCATCTGTGGTGTGGGGTGGGGTATGTGTTTTTTTCCATAAGCAGGCAGTTTACAGAAGCCAAGATAAGTTAGCTGGGGCATCTTGACCTCAAGCTCCTAAAATAGAGTTGGATAATTTTCCATGGGGCTTCTCATTAAGAAGATCAAACTCTAGTCAAAACCTAAAATGGCCTCAGCAAGAATACAAGATGGAGGAACCTCTCCATTGTCTTGTCTTGTCCCATTCCCTACTGGTTGCATGGACATGAATCAAATCATTGACTTGTCTTATTTTAGGGAGGCACAGTTGGCCCTAAGGACCAGTAGCTTAACTGAGTTTATTTTCTGTTTGATGTAGTTGGCTATGCAGTTGAGAATTTAGGATCCCATCATTAGCCTGATCAGAATATGAGTCAATGGTCTACCTAATGCTGACAGTAAGGTGGTCAGCCATGGGAGCCAGGCCAATAGAGACAGACACCAACTATCTGATGTGTGTATCCTTGGTTCTTCCTGATCACCACTGATTTGTTGTCATGTATTGGGGAGTACGGGGGTCCAGCCCCTCGATAGTCCCCTCCCAGGGTACGGGAAGAATCTATACAGCTGAAAATTTAATCTTTGAAGATAAGAAATGAATCTATGTACATGAAACTCCTTAGTCTATACACTTTATTATTCTGTGTCAGTTCTCTCTTTACACAGCTTCTATTCTGTACTCATTTTTAGCACCTTTCTTGTCTGATTTGTCTCTACATTTATCTACTGTCCCCTCTAAGTTCTATCTTAATTCTCTCATCTTAGTTCTGCCCCATCTAGGTTCTCATGCATCTAGTTCCATCCCATCTTAGCTCCTCTCCTATCTCCTTCTTTCTCATCTTGCTCTTCCCCATCTGGCTCTTCCTCATCTTCCATCTTGTTCCTCTGGTACTCTCAATCTAGTTCCTTTAGTCCTTCAATCTAGTTCTTCCCATCTAGTTCATTCCTCTCCAATTCTTACCCATCTATTTCTTCTGTTCTCTTGTCTCTTCTCTGTCTCATCTTCAAGTTTTCTCTTCAAAAATCCTTCTCTCCTTATACCTCTCAGCTCTCCTTAAGTCTCTCAGGAATCCAGTTATAAACCCAAGCAGTAGCAATCCTCTGCCAGAGCAAGGTCACCAGGCTTGAATTCTTACAGGGTCATAAAGGCAGGTAAGAATTTTCCTCAGGCAGTGGCAGTCAGGCTTTCTTTTACAACCCAAAAGGGGAGTGGTGAAGGAGGAGGTCAATAGAAAGCTAATGATCAGTTAGTATGTGAAGAAGGAAATTTATGTGCTCAATCTACATTCCTAGAAGTGGTTAGGTAAGACATTAGGAGTCTATTAGTAAGGATGTAAGGAAGGAGCATCTCATCCTAAATTGCACAAGAAATAAAACTATCCTCCTGACCTAGTCGACAGGTGTTTCATTTGGCCTTGGATGCTTAAGTCTGTTCTTAGAGAATACAGAGGTATCTCTGATAAGGTACTTTCATCCCTCCAGGAATGGTTCTGGCCAGATGCTGCCAATGAGGATAATAACAGGGAGACTTGAACTGGGCTTCTGGCTGTGCACAGCTGTCAACACAGAAGATTATCTCAATATTTCTTTAGTAGAGGGGAAATGGTGCCCAATACATGATGGAGAAGCTACAATAGCACACAAGAAACTCATAGCAGGAAACAGCTCTAATCAAAAGCCATATATCACCAAGGCTCCTTGAGCCTCAGCTTTATCTCTGGAAGGCCCTTGGCTTCTTCCAGGTATTAGCTTTGTCATAATCAGCTGAAATCCTACTTTATATATTTTTGCAGCTTGTAGCAGTCATGGAAACAGCAAGTTTCTCCTAAGAAAAGTCCTCCCTGTTTAATAAAACAGAAGTCTAGTCTCCTTCAATTTTATAGGACTATCTCTGTGAGAGAGTCAACTTGTCTCTCCAGTTTCCAAATAGAATTCTTCAAGTGGCCTTGGTCTAAGTCTATCTGAGAACTGAATTGCCTCAAGTTTTAGTTCCCAGCAATCAAGGCTGAGATGCCTATGGCAATTGCACCAGCTATTCCTGCCCCCACGGAGATCAGGATGAGAATAGAGCCCATTTGACCTTAGTTAACATTGAGTCAAGGCCAATATGGGTTCTACCCTCTTCTCCATTATAGGCACATAACTGGAGGATAACAGAGACTATTATATAGAGAGTGGGGATGTAACTTTCCAATGAGTCAGAGGAAGCATATTTAGTCAAACCATTAGTACAAGAAAACCAGGTAATTTGAAGATGTGTCACAGGTGTCCTTGGCAGAACACACATAAAATTGTAATCCCTGAAGGTCTTTTTCTAGCCAGTCTTCTCAACAACCTGATTTACTAATGACTATTACTCCTCTAGACCCATGTTATTTTACCCCTGGAAGGAACTTAAGAGACTACAGGTCTACCTAAATGATAGAGTTTCCCATTCCGTTTTCCTGAATTCCCATGTCCAGGTTTGAGACTAATGGGAATTATGTATATCCTGGGTTAGTAAACTCTAGTCAGTATTGTCTTTAAGGAGTCCAAGGTTCAAGTGACAGTCCATCTGTCATCATCCTCAATTATTTTTTTTCCAACTTTGACAGCAGTTGGGGTGGTAAAGATAACTAGATTCAAACAGGTTCCAGAGTCCAGGATAACTAGATCTAGACAGGTTCCAGAGTTGAGGATAAATGAATCCAGACAAGTTCCAGGGGCTGGGCAGGAATTCTCTTTATCAAAACCAAGTCTTCTGGTTAGAATTGGGGGCAGATTCAGAGGTGGGAGATGATAGGATTCTCTTCACAGTCCAGTCAATGGCCTGGCAAGCTACCTGCAAAGCTTTCAAGGACTTGAGAAGGGAATGATTAGATGTTTCTGACTGGGTAATATCTTGGAGTTTGGTGGGCATAGGAGATGATTTTCAAAACATAATTTCAAAAGGAGTAAGCCTCTTGCAGAAAAAAGTACATTGAGCCCCAAGAAAGGCAATGGGGAGGAGGTTGGCTCGATTTTTCTCCAGTCTGTAGCTGGAGTTTTCTCTAGTCCCGCTTGGGCCCTTAGCCGTTCACACCCAAGTAAACACATAGAGACTTATATTACTTATAAACTCTATGGCTGTGGCAGGCTTTTTGCTACCTAGTTCTTATATCTTAAATTAATCCATTTCTATTAATATATAAGTTGCCACATGGCTTGTGGCTTACTGGTATCTTTACATCTTGCTTCTCATGGTGGCGGTGGCTGGCAACATCTTCTGACTCGGCCTTCCACTTCCCAGAATTCTCATCTCTGATTATTCTACCTATACACTTCCTGCCTGGCTACTGGCCAATCAGCATTTTATTTTTCAAGCAATCAGAGCAACACATTCACAGCGTACAAAAAGACATCCCCAGCACCAGTCTCTAGGATGAATTAGGTCATCATCTCCTTAAGAGTTCTACTCATCCTGTCTTATCTGAGCTCGGCTATGAAGGCTGGGACATTGTTGGATCCCAAAATTAGGAGCAACCCAAACCTAGGAATTATTTCCTGGAGACGTTTCTTAGTAGCTATTCTATCAGTCTCTGTTTCATGGGTTAGGGCTCCACTCATTCTGAGAAGGTGTCTACAACCACCAGCAAATATTTATAGCTCAAAACAATAAGCCTGATTTCAGTTAAGTTCAACTCCCAATATTCCCCAAACCCATTTCCTCTAGCCTGTGTCCCTTGAGGGATCTTCCTTCCCTGCTTTAGGGTTTACCTGAGCACAAGTGGGACATCTAAAAGTGGTGTCTTTAATCAAGTTTTCCAAATTTGGAACATAATACCTGGGTCTGAGGAGTTCAACAATTTCTGTGGCCCCCTAGGTGGGTGGCTTGTTGATGTCTTCCCAGACTTGCAGGTCTGTTGTCCGGGAGCATCAAGCATCCTTGTTTGTCTTATTTAGGCAGTTCCCATTTATCCCAGTCAGTCTCACCCTGGGAGGTCCTTTACATTGGGTTCAGTAGGACTATCAAGACTAGAAAAGGCCCCACTGGTGCTGGGGCCACCTCCCTTGTAGCCAAGCCAGCTGCTTTGTTGCCTCTGACTTCTAGGGAATCCCTTTTCTGGTGTTCTTTACAATGGACAATGGCCACACTCTTGAGTAGCTAGAGAGCTTCCAATAGTGCTAAGATTTCCTCTTTTTCTGATTTGTTTTTCTGCTGAGGTTAGCAGTCCTCTTCCTGCATGGGCATGGGCCATGGTGAAAACATGTCAGCTGTCAGGGTTTATGGTGATTGCCTTGTCTTTCCCCCATGGGGTGCTGAGTCAAAGCTGAAAGTTCAGCTCATTGAGCTGATGTTCCCCTGTTAAAGACCAGCCTTAATACTATACTATCCCAGGGAGCCCAGAAGGGACACTACCAGTGGCATGGGAATGAATCTAGATACACTCAGTTCTTTAGTCCATTCACTTTATATTCTTCTAAGCCAATTCCATCCATACAGTTTCAGCCCTATCCTCACATTCAGCTCCTCTCTGTGCCCAATTAGCCTGTCCTCATAGTTTTAGTAAGCTCTTATGCTTTTGACCTGATCTTCCTCCTCTGTCCCTTCGTCCTCCATCTATATCCCTCCTGGGTCTTTATCCCTGGCCCTGATAAACTCTACAAGAGATCTGCTTTGCACTCTACTGAACCTGTCTCTTTCTCCTCTCTCTGGCCGTGTGGTTCTGTGTCTGCCTCTGGAATTGTGCTCCAGTCTTTACTGCACCTGATTATGTAAAATGCCCTATTGTTCTCAGTCATGTCCCTAGGCATGGAGGAAGGGGATGGTCTGAGCTTCATTTGCACAAGAAAGAAGGCTATGCATCTCCAGCCAGCTTGTCTTCTAGGCTGGGGGTGGGGGTGGGGGGGGGTGGGGGGGTGGGGGGTGGGGGTGGGGGGGTGGGGGGGACAGTTAGTTACCTAGAAGTTCAGCAGGTCTGAGGAGCAGAACTGTTTGCCAAATGATCTGGGAATATTTGGGCATGCAAAAATTTCATAGCAGAACACAGCTGAAATATTAAAAGCTGATTAACACCAAATATTCATAATAAATGGCTTGCCTTTTAATAGACCCTTGGCTGGTCAAAGTATAGCTTTAACACACAGCTGAATCTCTATAATATATTCTTGTGGCCCGCAAGAATTGCCCTAACTCGATCCTGTCTTGGAAGAAACTGTTCCCATCTGTGAACAATACCTCTTCTGGTGTCAGTCACCTCAAGACAGTCATGCAGGGGACCCAAAGAGTTGTCTTCTGGCAATAGACTGGAGGGCCGAGGACTGACTGTGGGATTGATCCAGGAGCAGGACTTGGCATTGGATCACCCCCTCAAGAGGGCTTCAGTAAAGTATGGGGCTGCCAGGAACAGTAGATGCCCTAAAGTTAGCTTGTCAGTTTCTTTTCCTAACAGGATGGCGTTGTGGCTTTGGGGTAGTGCAGAGTTTCACCACCAGTCTGACTCAAGTTTGGGTTTTAGTAAATTAGGGGCTTTTTGTTAAAAAGAGACTGGCTAGGACCAAATCAGAGAGAGAGTTCTCTAGGTAAGGCCCCAGCTATGGTTAGCTCAAAGATTATAAACAAACCCCACAAAGTTATAATGTTGAGGAGTCAAATTAACTCATATCCTGTCTGGGTGCAGAAAAGGCTTGATTCTGTAACAGATGTCCAGCAGGTGTCTCAGACATTCAAGAAAGCAAGTGTTTCATACAAAAGCAGAACTTAACACTTAGCCTGTTTAGTCTTATGACCCCATTACCTTGTAGGAATAGCTGAGGCAGTGAAATATTTTCCAATAACCAGCAATTTTTAAAGAATAGCCCAACTGCATCAGGAAGTAGTCCATCTCAGGCTAGCTGACAGGGTCTGCATCAGGAAGTGGTCCATTTCAGGCTCGCTGACAGGGTCTGCATCAGGAAGTGGTCCATCTCAGGCTAGCTGACAGGGTATGTTGTACCCGTTTCACAAAACCCCCAGAGACCACCAAGGAGCCGGTTTCCAATGCAAGCACGTAAGAGTCCTTTTACAAAGGTTCAACCTGGGCCACCACATAGCAGATGGAAGGAAATGTGGCGTCAGCCAGTGGCAACAGCCATGAGCCCAGGTGTGGAGAGTTTTTATAGGGAAAAATCATAAGCTGGGAATTGGCAACTTGGGATTGGGTAGAAGGGATATGGGGCAAGGTGATTTTTTGAAACTGTTGGTCTAGACTTTAGGTGCGAAATCACATTTGAAACCATTGGGTAGACTTTTGGCGGGGAACCACAACTTGCTGAACAGGATTATTTGGATTGCTCAGGAGGATTATCTAGATATCTTCAAGGGCCATAAACCATAGACAAGGTCTGCAGGAGCATACTGCCCTGTATCTGTTTGAGTTGTCATGGCACATTCCTGAGGTCCTTCCTGGAACTGAGTACAGCAGGTGGTCTAAGATGGTGGCCCTATGCTAGGATGGGGTCTGTATTGCCTTCACAGGTACATTCAAGTTAGGAGCAACTTTCTCAAGCCTTACACAAGTTAAAAATAATTTTATTTTCTGCAAGCCTAACACAGTAAATTTATCCTCTAAAAATAATGTTCACCATCATAGTAGCAGCCATGGCCCATATACATGCTGGCCATCTGGCTGTAACCAGCTCAAGTCTCTTGGCCAGATATGCCACTGGTCTTTTTCAGTATCCCAGGGTTTGTAGGAGGATCCCCTAAGCAAGGCCTCTAGTCTCATCCACATACAAGTGAAGCACCTTAGTAATGCCTGGGAGGGCCATGGCCACAGCAGACACCAGGGCCCTTTTCAAGCCCTTGAAGGCCCCTTTCTCAGTCTCAGTCCATTCCAAAGGCTGTGCACCCTGGTGGTGGCAGAGAGGGGTCTGACCATCACAGCAATCCCACCATCTTCTGACAGTATCCCACACCCCCAGCAATTCCTGTGCTTGTCTTTTTCATTTGAGGTTGGTCATGTGCAGGATGGCTGAAACACTGTCATGGAAAGTGACTGCTTTCCTTCCTTTAGGTTGTAGTCTAGGCATGTGACCTGAGGGATGCACAGCTGAGCCCTCTTGGCTGAACTGCTGTACCCCAGGACTTAGAGGACCTCTACAGAGGTCTTCTATTGCCTGTTCACATTCCTCCTCAATGGTTGTGTTGTGCCCAGATCGTGACCCTCAGAGAGACCACCAAAGATGAGCATGCCGGAATGCAAAAGCAAGGTTTAATTCTGGATATCCAAAAGCAATACAAGCCTAGGCAGGGACTTCGTCCAATACATCCAACACAGTGGAGGCTGGAGGAAGTGCCCGCCTGTCTGCAAGCTCAGTTTTTGAAGGGAAAAATCACAAGGTTACATCGTTTAGGGGCGCTAGTATGGGTACAATTCTGATTGGCTGGCTTCTAGGGGCTTTCTAGAAATCATGGCTTAATCTTACTTCTAAGGGAGTGGTTGCCCACCACCATTTCTCATTGGCTGCCCTCAGGTGGGGGCATTTTTATGGTCAGTTACCCTGGAAACCAGGGAGAGGACATTCCATAGTCTGGCAGGCATTACCTCGTGACTATCTTGACTCTGTACTTTTACACTTCCTGGTTTCTGGAATCTGAACTGACTTGTTTCAGTAACTGTTGGCCTATTTCTAGAAGGAGAAATCTTAGGCCTTAGTTTTTGGGTGAAGGCATTTTGGTCTTATTTCTAAGATGGCTCATTTTGGTCTCACATTTGGAATCCACAGGGTGCTTTGTGGATATTTTTAACAGAAGTGCACTCAGAGCTCCATCCATTGCTGCTGGTAGTTCCTGCATCCCTTCTCTTGGCCTATTCCCTTCATTCCCTCTATTGTCTGTTCCCCAATGGCAGCAATCATTGCATGGGAGAGTTTCTTTCTCTACCTTCAGCTGAATTTTGGCTGCTGTAAACTTTCTGAGCAATTTCTCAAAGTTAGTACCCATTCATTCCTTCAAATCCCTCTAATTTCAGGAGCTTTCTCCTTTTGTCTAGGGGTGATTGCATGACAAAGACAACATTAGGGACTTACTGGCTTGGGGGAGCACCTGTGTCTATGGGGATAAATATCCAGTGTATTTCATAGAGCCTTTTGAGGAACCCAGCAGGACTCGACTTACCTTAAAAAGTAGCTGGTATGATTTCTGGCTGCCACTTTTTAATTCTTCCAACAATGATTTGTGAAAAAAAGTGTCCAGTGCACTCTTACCTTAAAACAGTTTCCAACAGGCTGATAAAGGCCTGTGGCTTCTTCAAAATTGGAGGGATTTGGGTCTTCCAATTATACAAATTACTGGTAGAGAAGCAGATATAAACCACAAACAGGGAAGGTGTTGAACTTCCATGCCCCTCTCCACTTCCACTGCTCCCAAGCACACACCCAGCTCCACTGGAGTAATTTCCTCCCCCTTCCTGGGGTACAACCAGCTGCTTAGACAGACAGGGGAGTGTAGTGATACTTTGTGCTCTAACAAATAAAACTTGTGTGGAGACAATAGTGTGGAGCTCGTCACTAGAGGCCAGGGAGTGATGGCACAGACCTTTAATCCCAGCACTTGGGAGGAAGAAACAGGAAGGGTGGAGAGAGGAAATGATAAGGCTGGGTAGAGAAAAGAGCTCGACCCCTTTTCAGTTTGAGGATGCCTAGAGGTAAGAAGCCTTTCTAGTGGCTGGTTGCTCTGCTTCTCTGATCTTTCAGCATTTGTTAAGACCAATTAGAATACCCACTATAAGCAGAGAGCCTGCAGCTTGAGGACCCATTTCTCTTCCCTTTGTGCATGATGAGGCCCTCCCTACCTCTACACAGAGAACAGGACCAGGACCCCAAGACCACAAGCAGGAATCAAGAGACTAAACAAGCCTGAAGCTAGTGCTTGGAAGCAGGAAATGGGGAGGTCAATTTTCTCTGGCAAGGCTGATAGAACAGAGGGAGATTTGGGGTTTCTCTTAGTGAACCAGCTGGGCCAAAAGGATTTGGGTCTCCAACAAAAGGGCACAAGTCTTCGTTATGCCCAGATCCTGAGGACCCCCAAAAGACCACCATGGAGACCGAATCCTGTATGTAAAAGCAAAGAGCCTTTATTCTCTTCAAACTCCGAGCTTGGTCTCTCCAACTGTCCAATGCAGTGGTGAGAGCAGAGAGCCCTGAGCTTAGGTGGGGTGGGGTTTTTATCATAACAGAGGTTGGGGTGAGTGGATTTCCAGGGTTCAGGACCCTGATTGACTGGCAAGTGTCTAGGAGTATCTGTAAAACAAAAAATAGGTGTGTGCTAGACTCAAGGACATCTGGCCACCTTATTTAATGGTTGGAATGTCTGGGATGTCAGGTACTTCCTCATCCCTGGGTGGATCCCTGGGTGGTGTCAGCTTAAGGCTTTTCCTGGATCTGGGTGTTGCCTGCCAGTAAGCCTGTCACAGAAGCTGTGTCTAGGCCCCTAAGCCTATCATGGCAGCTGTGTGGTCAAGCTGTTTTGGGGCCCTTCCACAGTTTTTTGTGTGTGTGTGTGTGTGCGTGTGTGTGTGTGTGTGTGTGTGTGTGTGTGTGTGTGCACACACCTCACAACAAAGAAAGCCATTGATTATTACGGGGAAACTGGCATCTACCTCCATGGTTCAAGACCCACAGGTGTCACCATAGTAACAGAAGCAACTGGTCACCATGCCACTGGAAGGGAGCACCACAGGAGAAGTGGGTGGTCAGTCATTGTTCCTGAACCTGTGGGAAATCCTGTGCTTTGCTCTTGAGCAATGGTGGCTGCAATCTCAGGATGGCTCACTCCTTCTTCCATTTAAGATCTGTTTTTCACCCAATCAAATGGACAGAAAGATGGGAAAAGACACAGAGGGAAACATAGTCATACAGAGACACATAATAAAGACAACCAGGAGTGGCCACCACACATTCATAAACCTGAACAGGCCAGAGGCGTCTGGTGGTGTTCCACAGATCTTGAACACAGAATTTACAGTTGTGTCCAACAGCCCCTCTTGTGTCCTAACTAGATGGCACCTCCTGCAGACAAAACTTACCTCTGGAGGTGTTCAGACCAGATGACTTTCGATTTGCTTTTTTTTTTCTTTTTTCTTTCCTTTTGGATGGTGGCATTGAGATGCCTCTGCAGCACTCGACAGCAGCAATCAGTTGGTCAGAAAAGATTTTCCTAGGGTCCTGGAACCCCCTAGGGTGAGTACCCCATAAAAAGTCCTGTCCAGTCAGTGCATTTTTACCTATTCTCAGGAGTCCCAGGACCTCTAAGTATTGGAATTCTGTCTCTGTGGATCACACTGAGTCTCCAAAATGTTACAGGGAGGCCCCCAGAGAGGATCATGCAGACACAGTTTATAGCCAATTGAATGTGTTTATTACAGCCAGCTGGAACTACACTCAGCTATTTGGGGACCTAAGTATGGCACTGAATGGCCAGATAGAGCACAGGGTTTCTAAAAGCAGAAACTATGTCCTGGCATATCTCTCAGCAGCTGCAGGGGAGTTCTCCACAAGCAGGTAGTTTATAGAACCTAAGATAAGTTAGCTAGGGCATCTTGACCTTGGGTTCCTAAACTGGAGTTAGGCAATTTTCCACAGGGCTTCTCATCAAGGAGATCAAATTCTAGTCAAGCCTAAAACATCCTCAGTAAGATACAAGATGGAGGAACTTCTCTACTGTCTTGACCTATCCCGTGGAAGCCCTTAGTTGCTTCTGACTGATGGAAGGCTCTCCTGTCAGGAACTGTTTCAATGAAGACAGTGGTACAGAAGTCAAGAAACAAACCAACAGATTGTTAGTTCTTTAGATTTTTCACTTTTCTGAAGATAATTCCCAACAACTGAAGCAAAACTATAGGACTTGTTGGCTGTAAATGATGACTTGGGCAGTAGTGTGTTTTTTCATGTGCCCAAGGAGTTCCAGCAGCCAGGCCCTGCCCCTGAGGAGTTCCAGCAGCCAGGCCCTGCCCCTGAGGAATTCTAGCAGCCAGGCCCTGCCCCTGAGGAGTTCCAGCAGCCAGGCCCTGCCCCTGAGGAGTTCCAGCAGCCAGGCCCTGCCCCTGAAGAGGACCTCCAATTGCCAGGCCCTGCCCCTGAAGAGCTCCAATAGCTAGGCCCTCACCCTGACAAGCTCCAACAGCCAGATGGTGCCCTAAAGAAAAACAAAGTCTCACCAATCTCTGAGCCTGACCCAAGGTCAGGCTACATAATCCCTACAATCCCAGGGTAGCCTGGAAAGCTCCATCCCTCCAAGAAACCCTATATAAACCCTGTCTCCAGCTTAGTTCTTTCCCAAGCAGACGCAGCCACCTTCCTGGGTTTTTCCCTCTCAATAAATCTCTTGTGTGAGGCTTGTTGTGTGGTGTGACTTTGTGGTATTCCTGGTCTCTTGACTGCCAGGATACCTTTCATCTGAGCTGTTAACACTTACAGTGCTGATGTTTGAAAACAGGAATCTGAGAAGCCCAGAAAGCATCTCTTTCTATACTTCCTTGAGCTTTATTGATGCTTCAGAGTGAACACAGGTAACTTACTTTTTAACATGCCCAGACACGATGCTAAGGGCCAAATTGAATACATTCATGTATTCAGTCTACAAAGCAGTATATAAATTTGGCAATCTATTCTTTACAGTTAAAAAACAATTGAGTTTGGCCAGTGAGCGGTGAGCTGGCCCGCTGGATAAACAGGCTTGTTGACAAACCTGTAACTGAGTTCAATCTCCAGAACACACAACTTATCTCAACCAATACACATTGGAATATGAATACACACACAAACACACACATACTCGTGTGTGTGCGCCCCCTCACACCATAAATAAACATTAGAACGTTTTAAAGCCTCATGTTATAAAATCAGTAACAGACAAGAGTTTCTAAGCATTGACCATGGCTATATATCACATTGACTTGGTCATTGCTCTTCACCACAAACAAAAATGAATAATCAGTCATTTGTCTATTTTTAAGACTAAAAAAATAGTTAAGTGCTAAAATGGAAAAAAAATTGAATATATCAATTCTATCCCGCTATTTTTCACCAAAACCATATAATGGAGTGGTTATCCTCTGGGCAAACATGGCATTTCCCTCTTGAACTGTCAGCTGTTGTGACTGTCTGAAGTACACCTACACAAGACTGTGGCTGCTAACCTTTCCTCCATGGAGAAAGAAAAGGGCTCATGAGACCCACCTCACCCTGATGTTAGGTAGACAGCTAACTGTTGCTGGGGACAAAGAAAGATTCTACCCTTCAGTGGCTCCACAACTTGCCTCCACACCTGAAAATAATCCTATTTAAACTCATCATTTCATCAAGCCAGATTTGAGTGGAATCCTTCTCTCCCCTCCCCCACCACCCCTCTCCTTGCCTTCTCATCTGAGGTGAGATGTTTTCCTCACATCTCCTCAGAAAAACTTCACACAACACCAAGTCAAACCAAAACAACAACAAAAACAAAACAAAGACAAAACTGGGGAAAGAGAACCCGAGAATGTATGGAGAAGAGCAACAGCCTGGTGGGGATAATACCTGCTTCCAGCAGAGGTGGTGAACCCTGGCCAGTCTGATGCATGAGATGCACATCTGGGAACAAAAGTTTCTCCTTTAGAGACGAAGTTCGAAACAGTCTTATTAATTAAGAAACACAGAGCCAAATACAGAGGTAATAGCCAAAGAGATCAGAGCAATAGCCACGACTATCCTTAGCTTACCACCAGCAGTAGCTTCCACAGAGAGAGCTTCTTCCTGTGTAAACTGTGTTTTTATTGTCTTCCTGTTCTGCCTTCTCATTTGTTCTAAGTCTAGCCACACGACTTCCTTGTCACTGCCTGTCTATACAGACCTCCAGATCTCTATGGTTGGTACTGGGATTAAAGGCTGTGTCCTTGACCACACAGAGACTCTGCCTGCCATGTGATCGGATTAAGGGCATGGGCTACCACTGCCTGACTTCTGTTTATGGCTATTTGACCTCTGGTCTCCAGGCAACTTTATTTATTAACATACAAATAAAATATCACATTTCAGCACAAATAAAGTATCACTATTCTCCTTTCCCTTTCTGAACCAGCTTTTCGTGACACTAAAACCTACACAGCAGAAGGGTGACATAGTCATCAGAATGCCACTTCTCCACTGTCATATAACCCCTTAACTGAGGAGTACAGACACTGACTCAACTCAGGCAACACAATTTAAAAATGTTTCTGTAGAGAACGTACAGAAAAAGGAAGTAACACATATTCAGTTACTTATAATTATGAGTTATCTTTGTGAAAGTTAGTAACTCACAAATGATGAATATCAATACTTTCTCTGTACCTCACCTCAGCAAAGCAAGGTAGTAGAGAAAATCTTGATAAATTTTTCTATCAAAATGAATGTATACAAATAATACATAATGTATATAATTTAATATAGTTTCCTAGCATGTAGCAAGAAAATGCTAAGATTTTATAAGTAATATAAATATAATGCTTTAAATGCAAATTTATGAAAATTCCTGAACAAAAGAATGAACAAGATAATTACTTTCCAAGTTACTGTATAATATTTTAATAAGAGAGGCACACAATGAAAAGAACAAGTATAAGAAAAGTTCATTAATCCAGAAGTACTTAAAAACTCACCAAGTAAGACAAATAATACAAACTGTTTAAAACATATTATTCTTTCTATAAAAAGTGTGTTC
Source organism: Peromyscus eremicus (assembly GCF_949786415.1). Taxonomy (NCBI): domain Eukaryota; kingdom Metazoa; phylum Chordata; class Mammalia; order Rodentia; family Cricetidae; genus Peromyscus; species Peromyscus eremicus. The sequence goes on along the minus strand of NC_081426.1, from coordinate 4,554,483 downwards.
TGTCCTAAACCAACCCTATTTGTCTTGTGAGGTAAAAGAACAAAAGATAGCTACAGAGTACTCTTTGTAAGAGGGTTAAACAAGATGAAACATAATTACATGTTTTTAATTAAGTATTTTAATGAGAGTAAAAAAGAAAAAACAAGGAAAGAAAAATCACAGGATGTAACTGAACTTAATGAAAATCTTGACAGGATGTAGCTGAACTTAACAATGAAGATCGTAAGTTCCTGTTTTATGTACGCATCTTCAGTTTAACAAAAGTTAAAACTACTCTCCTTGTGGTGATTGTGTGCACTGGAAATGTTTGGGGTTCAGACTTTTTGATAATATTCCTCCACGCCTTGGCTTGTCTGAAAAGGAAATCCTTCATGGCTCAGCTGTACTGAAGTTCTGTTCTTCCAGTGAAGTGCCTTATCAAAACCTGGGAGTCAAAGGAGATCTTACAGAGTCACAAGTGGTTAGACCATCTTCGCAGTTGAAAATATTTTTGATACCAACCGTCTGAATGATAAAGAGATATGATTTGAAATGGATAAAATATGTCAGTCCAAAGTTTATTCTCAAAGTTTTCAATCAACTTAAATTTCAGCAGATCTCAGATACAAATTTTCTTTACCTAAATTCATATCTGTGTGTCCACAGGCAAAAATGTCAAGGAGTTTGGTATCTAAAGAAAGCCCAGAGCAAAGAAATCATTGAATTCCTTTGAGTCACATGTGCTTTGAATTTAAGGGTAAAGTATTTCAAGTCTAGTGTTAAAAAGTAGAACTCTTAGTGCCCTTTTTTCCTTCAGGAGGAGGTCACTTAGGCATTAATGTTGGAAGAAATTATTATTTTTAATTCAATGCACAGAGCATCTCAGGGCTGAAATAAAGATGGAAAAGTCACCTTTCCATTCACTGTTTGCTTGATATTTTCCATACGAAGTTTCATTTCTTCAGCAGTTATCTCTCCTTGATCCTTTTCTCGGCATGAAACCTGACTCAATTTCAAAGATAATACCTTTAAGGCGGGAATATTTCTGTCACTGATATCAAACAAATTCACAATGTGGAATAGACACCCCACAGTTTAAGAAAGGGGAAATTGTGCTAGTGTATCCAAGAGGAATTGGCAAAGACTTCATAAAACAGAGCAAAGTCAATGAATGAGATGCCTCCTTCGGTACATCTGCAAGCCAGCTGCTATATTCATTGAGGTGTGTTAAAGACTGGAATGGAAGGAATATGTCTTTGCCAACTGTGACTCTTAGCTGTTATTTTTCAGCCAGCATGCTGTAGGGGAAGAGTAACCTCTAAACTTTCTGGAGAGATGAGAGATGCACACACTGTCCATTGAGGTAAACCAATAAAGAAAAGGCACAGAAATAGAAAGAACTTAGATAACATTTTAAATAATCGCATTCTGGTGCTTACTTGTACATTCTGAGGACATGGCAGCTTGTAAATATGGCATAAAATAAACAGACTGTCAGTTAGAAACATAACACTCACTAACCCTGGTGGCATGATGGAAGTTCAGCCCAAGCACAGGGTCTGGGAGTTTGGCCAAGAAAATGATCTTACAGGGTCTAAAGCTTGATTTGTGTCTCCCATAATGTGAACTGGCATTCATTGCCTTGTAATCGATCTGCAGATAAGAAGAAATTATTTATGGCCCAATTAAGTGGGAGGGAAGGTGTGCACTCTATGTACATATGGGAGACCCAAGGGTCTCTGGCAGGATCACAAGCCATCAAGAGACTTTTGATGATGGTGAGACCTCCGAGTTGACCTGCTGTGTCGGGAGTTTATCCAGTGCTATGCGTCCACGTTTGTAACTGACTCTTGGTGCACATTTCACTGCACACTGCATGAAAGCATGTAAGTTTTTCTTCCAGTACAGAAATGGCTAAAATTGTCTGGACTTTGAAGCATTTTCTGAAGTGGCTTTAGAAAGTAAATTCTCAGAGATGTGAGTCATTAGTTTTGAAAGAGAAATAAGACTATTCTGGCTTTTAATACCACTACAGAGTATGATTTTCCAGGAAAGACAAATTACAAAGTACTTCCTAACATGTTTAGTATAAACTCTCTTATTTGGGACAAAGAGAAATGAAAGAGGGGAGTGAGAAGGGAGACGGGAAGAAGGGGAAAAGAGAGGAAGTGAGGGGAAAGGAAAGGAAAGAAATGGCTTATTTGAGGGCTTTGAGGAAGCTGGTGGGTGGCTACTTTCTAGAACTTTCACTCACACACAGGCACGTCCCTGTAGCTAGAGTTTTCCTGCCTGGCCCACAGTCAGGACAGATCTCTCTCACCTGCCAGTCCCACAGCCGCTCAGACCCGATCAAGTAAACACAGAGACTCACATTGGTTACAAACTGTATGGCCGTGGCAGGCTTCTTGCTAACTGTTCTTACAGCTTAAATTAATCAATTTCTATAAATCTATACCTTGCCACATGGCTCGTGGCTTACCGGCATCTTCACATGCTGTTTGTCATCGTGGCGGCTGGCAGTGTCTCTCAGCCTTCCACTTCCTAGCTTTATTCTCCTCCTTGTCCTGCCTACACTTCCTGCCTGGCCACTGGCCAATCAGTGATTTATTTATTGACCAATCAGCAACACACTTGACATACAGACCATCCCACAGCACGTCCCTACTTTTCAAATGAGCCAAGAGTTTCCATGCAAAGCTTACACCACATATTTTGCCAGGCTTACCAGTATCCTTGGACACAGCTGGTGTCTTCACCCAAAGTCTTTTCAGGGATAGGGGTTTCTCCTGCTCCCCGAGGCAGGCCGTCTGACATCCTCCTTCTCAGTGAGCTGGTGGTCTCTGGCTCTGCCCTAGGTTTGCCATGGTTCTGAAGTTCCAGGGGCTGACCTTATCCACAGAACCAATAATTAGTAATCCAGAACTTGAACTTGGCTCCAGACCAATTTGTAGAAACAGATATACTTCCAGCTTGGAAGGCCGCTAACAGCCTTGGCAGCCTCTTGCTAATTTGGTTCTGTTTTGTGTGATTTATTCATGAAGCTTCTTCTCTGGAAAGCTCAGCTGCCCACTGTTGAGGCCAAAATGATGAACTTGAAAATGTAAAGATTATAAACCTTTAAAGTATACAATAAACCAAAATATAGTTGTTAAAAACGGCATTTTTCCTTGACTTTTGAAATAAAATAAATAATATAGCATAGCTAGATATGAAGTTTCTTTATCATCTTCTCAAGCCCTGCTCATCACCTCCATCCCTAAAGGCATGGGTTCTCATGATATCCACGCCTCTCCTCAGATTAAGTATTTATTGTGTTTGTGGTATGTGGACATGAATGTACCATGTTGTGTATGTGGAAGTTTGAGGACAGCCTGCTGAGCCATTTGACCCTTACCATTTATAAAAACAGCACGTATAGATATTACATATGGACATACCATAAAATAGAGAGCATATGATATGCATACAAATCATGTCATACTGGACACATATGAGCTGGTTATTCTCACAGCTGCTTTTAATGTCCTATTCAGATCAACATAGTTCATTTAATATTTTAGTAGTTCTCCTTTTGGGTAGATTTAAAAAAATATGTGCATATGTGTATGTCTATGTCTGTGAGACCATAAAAGGATGCTGGCTACCCTGGAGCTGGAGCCTAATATGGGTGCAGAGAACTGGACTCTTGTCCTTTCAAATAGCAGGATACACTCTTTGCTTAGCCTTCTCACCAATCCCAGTCCTTGGCTCTTATCTCACTCTCTCTCAGTACTGGGGATCAAACCCAGGGCCTTTTGTGTGTCAGCCACGTGCTCTACCACTGACCTGTATCTCCAGGTCCAGTGGTCCTTATTCTCTGGTGTTTCATATCCGAGTGAAACTGATGAACTCCTTCCGAGAGTAAATTATAAGTTTTCTCTAATATGTGATACAGGATTCCAAAAGGAACTAGCTATGTTTGATAATGAACAAATTATAATGCAATAATATTAAAAATAGATTGAGTAACATCTCATGGTAAAGCTCCACTGCTCTCATTGGAGGGAGTGATGAGTGGACACGGGATTTGTAGACATTGGTGACAATGGGTAGATTACATGAAAAATGTCCTTGAGCTCAAAATACTGGCAGGCCACTCCCTCTGTTTTGTTGCTAGACTTTGTAAGAATGTAAATGTTAAATGTTCATTTGGTGTTTAGTGATAATAATGATGGAATTTTATTTCCATTCAAGCTCAAGGGACTTCTGACACATTTGCATCTTATGTACGCTACACTTCCAATAATTGCCAATGCTTGGTTCTCCCCACCTCAGTTTTCAAAGCAAGGCTCATGACTTTTTAATCTAGCAGAAGTTTAAGTTTGCAGTTTTGTTAAATTATTTTTATTGCTGTGAGAATGTTGCCTATTGTTTAAAGAAGGACATTTTTAAAGATTCCCATTTTTTAAAATGGAACTTTTCACTTTTAGGGTTGATTAAATGCACGTGAGCAAAGTAAGAAGGGACTTGGTTTTCTCTTCTGTGGTGGCTTATTTAATTCTCAAAGTAAAGACAGACAGCATTCTGGCATTTTTATTGTCCTCTTCAGAGAGCATGAGAAGTTGACCCTTGGTCATGACACCAGCACTGAGCGCTCCCTCCTTTAGACAGCCTGGGCTTTCAAAAATCTGTCCCCCGTGTATTAACGAAACATTTTTCTCATTTAAATTTTCTTACTTCTTGTGGGTTGATTTGTTACTTCCAAAGATTGTGAGCAATTTGAAGACAGGGATCATATATGTTTTGCTTTTCTCTCTTTTTTTCAGTAATGCCCAGCAGAAGGTTGGTCACATAAAAAGCAACTCAGTGAGTTTTTGCCATAATTGAAATTAGTGTGTTATAATGTTTTACTTTGAAACGTTTTCCAGCCTTAACAGAAAGTTTAAAATATAACATATCTTCACCTATGCCTTGTAATAGACCCCACCCTACTTTTCTAATTAATGTTTTAGTATACTGAACGTTTTCACATTTTATATTCCAGTATATATTATACCTTCCAAATAGTGGCTGTGATTTCCATAAACTACACACAGAAACCAAATCCTTTTCAGCATGTAAGATAAAAATTACCTTCTATAGGGAGAAGGAAGGAAGGAGACCTCTCTGCCCCCACAGTCCAGCTTGTCACCTGCCTATCTGTCTCCAGGGCTAGGTCCTCATGCAGTCAGAACATGCACAGACTACCCGGCTGTGAGGGCCCAAGGGAAGCAGGGCTATCTTGTCATGATCCCCTTCTCCTCAGCTCAATTAAAGTCTCTCTTGCTTTAAAACTCTGAAAGTGAAAGTCAAGGATACTTCTTCCATTAATACCTAGGAACACTCTTACTGTGTTCTTTCAGCATCTGACAATTCCAGGCATTAGTCTAAATGTAAGCCAGAGATGTTGTCACTATAAAATATAGTATATTTCCAATTCTCTTAATCAGAAAACCACTTTTCCTCAAAAATAGCCTTCTTGCTTTTTATTTTAAGGTAACTTTAGACTCACAGAACTTCATACAAACAGAAAGGAGTTTCTGCATCCTCTTTACTCAGTTCTCCAGAATGTTATGTTGTATTAACTAGAACTAAGGAATGCATGTTGTAACAGAATTCGCAGCTCGGTGGCTTTTCCGTCATGCTCCCTTTCTCTTCCAGGATCCTACACTACATTTGCAGTGAGGCATATTCTCACTTTGTCCTACTCTGTGATAGTTCATTTGTTTCTTTGTCTTTTATGATCTTGAAGTTTTGAGGTAAGACTGCTCATTTATTCTGTTGATACCAGGTATTTGTCTGGCATTTTCTTGTTATTAAACCAACTTGGAATATTTACCAAGAATCCAGATCAAATGGCCTACTCAGTGGATTATATCAAGAGCAGGAACAACAGCTTTCACTGGTGATGCTAACTTTGATCCCTGGTAAGAGGATACAGCCTGTTATTTTGGTTTGTTTGTTTGTTTGTTTGGTGTGTGTGTGTGTGTGTGTGTGTGTGTGTGTGTGTGTGTGTGTGTGTTGGGGTTTTTCCATTTTAAATATGCTACCAAATATATTTTGACTAATCTTATACTGAAAGATAGTGTGACAGCCTGAAAATATTCTGTTTTTCTTTAATTGTTTTTCCAGCATATTCAACATACATTAGTGAAAATTTCCCTGGATAATTATTATTATGTTTATTCAGAGAGTGACTTTCTATTTCCCTCATTTCTTTTGCATGGTTGTGTCCATGTGGTTTCATTCACAGCTATCTGGTTTTGATCTTTGGGTTGTAATTCAATGTTATCATCGTGTATTTTATTCCTCCATGTGTTTCATCCTTGGCCTCTAGCTCTGTCAGGTAGGACCCCTGTGTTTTGAAGTGTCCTGTCCTTGGGAACTTGCTTTGTCCTTGTTATAAGATGTTTCAGGCTCATCTAGTTTCTCTGCATAAATCGTGAATCAACGATTTCTTAAATTTCCATTTCCTTTGGTTGGTCAGCAACACTTAGAAACTGAAATGCAGACATTTAAAGATGACAGTATGGCTCCCACTTTGCTCAAGACAAGCAGATGTTTGTCTCTGACCATGAAGCAGATAGACTATGTGAGTCTTACAGTAGCTGCTTCCCCCTGGTGCTACAACTGAAATACAGAAATAAACAACAGGTATGGGTGTGTTAAATAAAGCTTTACTTACAGAAATAGATGTTGGGCTAGATTTGGTTCTTGAGACAATAGGTTTCCAACTGGAGTGCTAAAATGACAAGCCAGCTGCTCATTTTCACATTTTAGAACACATTTACTAAACAAAGAAACAAATTAATGTTTTCATTTTCTCAGGTGAGTAATGGCCAGATTGTACAGATACAATTTCATATATAAGCTCGATTTTAACCTTAAAGATAATTTTTGTATTTTATTATGTTCAAAACATAAAAAAAATTACTTCAACAGTTACTACATGCAGAATATCTGCATAAGATTGTGCTCTTCAACATCCTGGGGGTCAGGAGGGGTTCATGGGGCCCCACCCCTCCCTGAGGATTTATTCACACAACAGTTCATTGAAGAGGGAGACATTTTCTTCAGTGGGATAATTACTGGTAAGGTGCCCATGTTTTTGGAAATGAGCTCTTACCCAACTTTTGTAAACAACTACAATAAAACTCATTGGATCATAACAACAACAACAACAAAAGGAAGAAGAGGAGGAAGAAGACAGTGGGAGTGGGAGGGATGCAAAAGAGGGTAATAACAGAACAACAGTGAATACAATCAAAATGTATTATGTACATATATGAGAATGACACAGTAAAACCTATTTGTGTATAAAATTAATATACGATCGGTAAATGAATTAAAATGACAGTATGCTGCTGGGATTCTCTTATCTGAGGGACTTAGCATGCTCTGGTTTAGTCTGTTATGTCCTTCCTTTCATGTGCCTCAAGGCAGACTAAGAACAAATAAAAGTGCTCTCTGCCTCAAGCTCCCTAAGGGCCTGTGCTGCACTAGACAGACATCTGATTCTTGTGTGCCCAGTGATCAGTCCTGCTTTGGTAGGCTCTGTTATTACTACGAAATAGTACAGAGACAGGCTTCCTCTTGTGGAGCTTGACAACTGTGGATATTTTCTATATGAACTTGCATATGTCAAAAGAGATAATGATGTCCTCAGTTTACAAAGGCTTCAAGCATGCCTCTCACCAGCAGGGGACTTTCTGAAGGACAATGGTTAGCACCTTCTCTTTCACCCTAATGTTTCATTCAGCTGCGCCCAGTTTGAGCTGACTTTGCTGCTGATTTCATCACCTTTCTTCACACTGTGGTGGAGACTGATGCTCCATTAGAAGGCAGCTACATCCTTCCAAACATAAGCACCAACAATATCCCTTCTCTTTCAGTCTGAATTCCACAGTGTAGGAATGTTACACAATAATGTCCTCACAGCCAACAGACTACACAACAAGAACTCTTTTTCTTGTTTTTTATATTTGGATGTTGTGTCCTACTTTCTTGATGAGCTCATATTGTCTTGAGTTGACCTTCTTCTTTAAAAACAAACCAAAACAAAAACTTCTAAAAATATAAATAAATAAAAACCAGCCACTTGGCATATACATTTCTTTAAGACTCAGACTCTAGATTCTCTTTGAGATTTTGTGGCCCTAGATTTATCACTGGTCTTGTTTCCTGTGGATTCCTACAGCTCTCACTAGATCCTTCACAAATGTTCTTTGTTATTCATTTCCCCTGTTTCTCTACTCTCATTCCCTCCAGAAATTAAGAAGCCCAACCAAGATAGCAAACATGTCATGTCAATTCCAACACCACAGTGTGTCCAGTCAAAGTAGGCCTTAGGTAAATGTCTGTGAGGAAGACTGAGTTTCTCAACCCTTCTTTCATCTAAGAAGAATTCTATGGAAGCAACTGTACTATACTGAATTACCCAAAATAACAAACAACTTATTTACAGGGAGGTGAATCTATTAAAAAGCACATTCCATCTGAGTTCCATGTATTCATAAGAGAAGCCATGAAGAAATACATTTATCGTGTGGCAAACCAGTACTCACATTTTGCACAACAACAACAAACATCTGTAATTGGGGAAATCAAGGCAAGGGGACATTTTCTTTCAAGTCTGGGATGTATTTGAGAAAGTGAGTGTTGACCTGAAGGGTTGGGCATTAATCTAGAGTGAGGTGGCATCAAATTACTGGAAGCTGGTGATTTAAGCTTCCTGGAAAACTACAGACACTTAAATTCTCAAATGCACAGAAACTAAGGCACAGGCTTGTATCACCAAGTTTCAAAGGTTAGATGCTTTCTTTGTGACTCTTTTCTAGACATTTCCATTATTGGTACTATCCAGTGAGGAAGCCATAGGGACAGGACCCTTTCTGGAAGATTATTAATCTAGGTCTGAATCTCTATGTGTACCAAGAAGCCTCCTTCACTTCCATTAGGAGCTCATACACACATATCTGCAATTTAGTTTGTAAACTCTTGGAAGCCTGGTATCTAATCTATGACTTAAATATTTTAGATAAATTATGTGAAGAAAGTTCCCATTACCTTTTTAAAGCTTATTTCTTCATGCATTAGAGTTCTCTAATACTAACGGTCCCAATTATGATTACTATTTCTGTAACAAAACACCCTGACCAAGCAACTTGGGGAGGAAAGAGTTTATTTGGCTTACACTTGCATATCACTGTTCATCACTGAGGAAGTCAGGCCAGGAACTTCAACAGGCAGGAACCTAGAGGTAGGAGCTGATGCATAGGCCATGGAGGGGTGCTACTTACTGGCTTGCTCATCATGGCTTTCTCAACTTGCTTTCTTATAGAACCCAGGACCACCATCCGAGAAATAGTACCAACAACAATGGGCTGGGCTCTCGCCCATCAATCACTAGTTAAGAAAATGCCCTATAGGCTTGTCTACAGACTGATCACATGGAGGCATTTTTTCTTAATTGAGGTTCTCTCCTCTCTTATGACTACAGTTTGTGTCAAGCTGACATAAAACTATTCAGCACACTGGCCTATTAACAAATTCTTAACACATCCAGACAATCCAGAGAAACCAAAGCTGTTGGTCCTTTTTGCTTAGAAACTTAGTTGTCTCTGATTGTTAGTAAATTCTGTAGATAACAGAGAAAGGAAAGAGTTGCCTCTTTTGAGTCTCCATTTATGTAGTCAGGATATGTCAATGTAAAAAACTTCCTGTAATTTAGAGAGTCTTTATCTGTCCCACTCACCAACTCCCAAATAACCACACAAAGACTTATTAATTATGAAAGCTCAGCTAACAGCTTAGGCTTGTTTCTAACTAGCCCTTATTAATCCATTTCTATTCATTTATGTGCTGCCATATACTTATGGCTTGTTATCTCATCTCCTACATGTCATGCTTCTTCCTCACCCAGCTGATGACTCTGCCTTCTTCTTCCTAGCATCCTCTCTGCCCTAAATATCCTGCCTACCTATTGACTGTTTTTTCAAATCACAGTGACACATACTCACAGTGTACAAAAAGATTATTCCAAGACACCGACACCATAAAGACAATCTCAAGTCCCCAAGAATCATTTACCTAATTTCTTTGAAAGGATAACTTTGCTTTGAGGATATCCTACTACATACAGCTCCTTTTACCTAACCCAGGCCTGTTAAATAAACTTGTCATTTTTACAATTAACTCAGGCAAAAAGTTTCTTACTCTGTCCTTGGAGACCCAGACATAACCCATGCAATCTCTGGGGTCGCCCTGTCTCCTCTGGAAGCCTGGCTGCATGATTTGATAGTCAGAGCTGTCATTATCATCTAGTGTGGCGCATGCCTCTGGGGTGTCCCACTGAGCAAGGGTCTGAACTGTGCTACCTGTTCTCCCTCATGCCAATTATAACTTCCATGAAGGTGTAGGAAATGGAGACAGATCTATCAACACCATTCCCAGCCCTATAACGAGCAATTTTCACTTATTATAACTGACTAAATATGTGCAGACTGACCCTTAGGGTCTCTCATCACCTTCTTCCCATCCCTCTGGAAATCAAGGCCAAGATTCACTCTTCATTTCAGATTTCCTGACTCTCAACTTGTTTCATTTATTTCTCTGTGTTCCATCTTTGTCTGGGCTGTGATAAATGTCTTCTCTCTTTCTGTGCTCCACTGCCTTTCTTCCTCATATGTTGCACATTAGGGTCTGATTGCATTTCTCATCCCTGGACTCCATTGGTATAAATACACTGCTTGGGGACCGAAGGAGATGGCGCCTCAAGCCTTGCAAATGATCCAGGAATTCAATATGCTGTTTGTTTTGTTATTTTTACAACGTTTCTGCATCTCATGTTCCCCCTGTGTTCAATGAATTTATATTATTTGTCTGCACTGCAAACAGAAACAGTGATATCTGTTGGCCTATTGTCTGTACGTTGTCAGGGCTTCATGCCTGGGCACACCGATGAGACAGACAGAAAAATGCAAAAAAAAAAAAAAAAAAAAAAAAGATCCTCTTTTTTCAGACAGGGTCTCATGCAGCCCAGACTGGTTTTGAACTGATTAGTCTAGGATGTCCTTAAATGTCACTATTCCTGCTTCCACCTGCCATGTGCTGGGATTATAGGTGTCTGATACCATGTCCTGTGTGTACTGTTCTGGAGTAGAACCCAGGGCTTCATACTTGCTAGGCACCCTACAAACTGATCTACCTCTCCAACCCATGATTTCAAAATCA